>NC_137211.1:26575370-26667870 GCF_949987685.1 Ammodytes marinus | reverse complement strand
AGGGGGACCAGGTCAGAGCAGGCCCCAGATGATACTTTTTAACTAACTATCTTCTAAACTACTTTATTTATTTTATTTTTTATTTTTTTATTTTTTTTTAGATTTGGTTAGATTTTGAAAATGATCAGTGAATAATGTGACAAAATGGATGATTCATATTAAGAAGCCTACCGCATTGTTCTCCTGCCAAAAAAAAATAATTAAAAGTCAGCTGAAGAGATTGGTCTGAACTTCATGTATTCTTATCTTTCGTGTGTGTGTGTGTGTGTGTATGTGTGTGTGTGTGTGTGTGTGTGTGTGTGTGTGTGTGTGTGTGTGTGTGTGTGTGTGTCTCAGGTGTGTGAGGTGAGTGCAGAGAGCCAGGTGAGGTACGAGCTGGAGACCAGGTTCCAGCAGCTTCAGTCTCGACTCGCCGCCGTTACCTTGGAGACGGAGGAGGTCAGCGCAATATATATATTCTTACCTCGCCTGTTTCCATTATAATCTGTCTGTCTGTCTGTCTCTCTGTCTGTCTGTCTCATGTCTGTCTGTCTGTCTGTCTGTTTGTCTGTAAATAAGCAACAATGTTACGATTTCATAATATGAACCCTTTATAGAAAATTGCCTCAGCCAAATGTCTAAGATTCTTCCCATTTCTCAGGTCAGTAAAACCCTCAAAGCCACGCTCACGGCCCTGCTGGACAGTATGTGTGAAAGCGACTGTAACTCCGCCCCCGACGTACCCAGCAGCCTATCACACGAGCCCCCCGGAGGAAGCACCGCCCCCAAACTCACCCTTGCCAAGCGTCGGGCCAATCAGCAGGAGACAGAGACCTACTATTTTACAGTGAGTTATATTGCTGTTGGCTACAGGTGGATTTGTTGCTGGTACAGTATCTTCAAATATGTTTATGAAACCACAATAATATACAGCTCTGGACACATTTAAGAAACCACACTACATTTTTATTTTCATATTATTTATTAATATAGTAGTCTAATCTATAGGTTTAGAATGAAACGAAAATGTTCATATTACTCAAACACATAATTTCCTTTCATCTGACCTTTCTCTGACATGATTCAGCTTTTATACTTACATATTCAAAAATGTAACCATAACAGATGTGTGTTGGGAAGTGTTAATACACAGCCTAGGCTCTGTAAACCTGATGAGACACTGTCTCCTGACCTACTGACACAGCTCTGTAAACAGCTCACTGTCTATAGCTCAAAATAAAGGGGAATGTAATTTGGTTGCCAGTGATTCATTGGTTGATTGATTGATTGATTTAATGGTGTTGGTGGAAGAATGCAATGTTGTGCAGCCCTGTATTAATTGTATATAAAAAAGTGATGACGTTTCATGTTAAGATGTTAAAATTGCGAGAGTACCAGAAACTGCCTAAGCCATTGAGGATAATAATAATAATAATAATAATAATAATAATAATAATAATAATAATAATAATAATAATAATAATAATAATAATAATAATAATAATAATAATAATATACTATTTGATCTCTTAGAAAGTGAAGGAGTTCCTCATCAGCAGTTCTCTGAGCTTCAAACTTCAAGCCAAACATGACCTTCTACAAGATGCCATACAGAAAGGTACAGTACTTTGGACCCCAATGTTGCCCCTGTTGGAATGGTTGGGGGATCAGTGTGTGTGTTTGTGTGGCCTTTACAAATGATGCTCTGCTAAATTAAACTGTCTCTTTGGTTTTAAAGAGTTGCTCCAATGATTTAACATGGCCATTCTACAGTTTATCATTGTCAGGGGCTCGTCTTTTGATCAGTTGGATCAGAGATTGCATTGGGCTTGTTTTGCCAGTAGCAGCTAATGTAGCGCCAAAACCCTGCCAGGAAAGTTTGTTTTCATTCGGTTAAAGGAGAAGTCAGTGATATGGTCCTTTTAACTATCTTCCTGTCAGTGACTGCAGTTAGCAGTCCCCTCCCTCGTCCCTACGTCACCACCACATGAACACACAGCCATCTTCGGCAAATAGTGCCGTGATGGAGAGCAGAGAGTCATCATTCAGAGGCACAGAGACCCGCCTCTTTATAGCGCTCTGTCTCCTGATTGGATAAAAAACGAGCAGTATCCTCAAAATGTTACCTGGCAATTACTGCAAAGCTGAATGACTGGGATACCTGTGTTATTAACTGTGCATACTGTTTAAGTGATTTCTGTATGAATATAGAGAGATTTAACACATATATTAAGAAAAATATCACTTACCGGTACTTCTCCTTTAAGATAATATACCCTAGAAAATTCTTTGACTCACCCAAAGTGCACCTTTAAATAATGCAGCACATTGTTTGCACCCAAGAATCTCAACCAAGCCTTCTTTTCTCACTTGTTTTCTGTGTGTTTCTTCCAGCTGAGGCGGTGGAAAGTGACCCATCAAGGTAAACAGTGTATTTAAAACAAGCCAGGAACAATGAGAGTATGAGTGGGAGAGGGGTGGAGAAATGGAGAGATCAGAGAGGACAAGAGGGACTCCAATTGAACCCCAATGCTATTTCGGTCAACTTTCTGTTTTAAGTATGAATAGAAGATTGTTTTGGTAGCAGTAAAAAAAAAGTGCAAAGGATAACTGATAACAGCAATTCCCCCAAAAAAACAATAACAATGGCATTAAGCATTTTATATGTATTATATTTCACCAGAACGCAATGCGCTCGCTCAGTGCGTGTTCGGAAGTCCAGACCCGTATCCCAATTCTGCCACACACTCTTCACCACAGACATAGTCTCCTACATACAGGTAACAATCAAACACACACGCACGAACACGCACACACACACACACACACACAAATACCTGGTTTGATTTTGCTTGCTGCACTGCGCTGCTGTTTTAAGCCTCAAAGGGAAATGAAAAGATCTTGTGACACTGAAGCAGAATAATTCGTATGGGATTTTTTCAACACATGAACACAGTGACAGCGCCCCCCTCCCCCCTTTCCCCCCCTCGCCCCAGTATACTTACTGCTGCCTTGGTGTGTATGGTACTGCTTCTAGCTTATTGCTGGCTGTCTCTCTCCTTTTATATCTCTGCCTCTCTTGTGAAAGGGGATTAGAACGCTCTGGCCTCTTTGCTGCCTCCTCTCTCCACTCCTCTAGTGAGTGTGTGCGTGTGTGTGTGTGTGTGTGTGTGTGTGTGTGTGTGTGTGTGTGTGTGTGTGTGTGTGTGTGTGTGTGTGTGTGTGTGTGTGTGTGTGTGTGTGTGTGTGTGTGTGTGTGTGTGTGTGTGTGTGAGTGTGTGTGTGTGTGTGTGTGTGCTTCTGTGCGCCTCTTCCCACTGCTTCTTAATCTTAATTCCTCTTATTTCTTCTTCTCTGGCTTTTTTCTAATGTGTGCTCTCTCCCTGTCTGGTCTGTGCTGTGCTTTGGCTTGGTGCAGAAGAAGAAGGAGAATGTCTCGGACACAGGTACTGAACCCTGCCATTTGTGAATTTGTGACTGCTTCCATACTACTGCATGCAAGGCTGGTTGTTGTCTGAATTCTGGGTTCAGCAACCGGGGAGTTTTCATTCTACAGGGAAAAGTGGTGCAGATAGCCATAACAATTGTTAGTTTTGTGAAAAACATGAACTTTGGTATACCAAAGGCTAGATTTTTCAATATGGGACAAGCTCAAACTGTATCTCACTGTGTACAACATTTGGTGTTGACTGTGAGAAATAAAAAAATAAAAAATAGTTTTTCTTATTTTATTCATTTCAAGTTGGATGAAGGGATTGATTCCACTCTCATGTCCGTACAATAAATATACATTATATGAAGTTACCTCCAGTTTGCTAGTTAGGCTACTAGCTCATCTTGGTACAAAGACTGGAAGTGGGGGAAACATCTAGCCCGCCTCTGTCCAAATTGAACACACTTTTGTTCAAGTAACTCCCTGTGGAAACACCATTAACATTGATACCAGGGGACTACAGATGAAAAATAGCCTTTTGGCTAATTCTAGCATTTTTAACCCATCATCATCATGTGTTTTATTAATTTGCACTGTCCCCGTCTTAAATTAACTGAATTGAATTGAACCCCCACTTGTCTTTCCAGTTTGATATGGATTCAACTTAAAGACCACCGAGCCAGAGTAGCTGTAACTCACATTCAATGCACAAGATTCAACATATTCAGACATATTTTCCTAATAATCTTTGTTGACTTTTCCATGTGTAGTTAAACATTAAATATGAAATAAGACCTCAGTTTCCTCTGTTTAATAACTTTTTTCCTTGCATTTAATCCGACTTTACACATTTTCTTCCGCTTGTTGTGGTCCTTTCTATCGTCCTCCTCTTTCCTTCCTTCCTTCCTTCTCTCTCTCTCCCTCTCTCCTCTCATCCCTCCATCTCTCCGTCTGTTCTCAGAGCTCTGGGCAGCAGATTCCTGTGGTGGTTGAAAGCTGCATCCGCTTCATCAACCTTCACGGTAAGTCTGCTTTTATAATATAGCAATGATTTATGGTACTGTGAAGGTGGTGGTTGTTTGTGTATACTGTATACATATAAAGTAGCACAACATAATATAAAATGGGATCAAATTTGCTCTGAGTGGGATAAAAAACTCAAGGCTGCTCTACTTGTCCCTTTAACGTTATTTTTTTTCTATTATTATGATAATATAATACATTTTTTTTTTCTACTATTATTATAGACACATTTGTTTGCTTATATATATTACTTTGCATTCTGTTTATATAATGTGAATGTCAATGTAAACTGTGTGTGTGTGTGTGTGTGTGTGTGTGTGTGTGTGTGTGTGTGTGTGTGTGTGTGTGTGTGTGTGTGTGTGTGTGTGTGTGTCTGTCTCAGGCCTCCACCATGAAGGGATATTCAGAGTTCCTGGGTCCCAAAGGGAGGTGAACCACATCAGAGATGCATTTGAAAGAGGTAAACAAAAAAATAAAAATGAAAAACCTCCTCTGATGCAGAAAACAGTAAAGGTCATTGTTTGTCATTATTTTAATGAGCATGTGTTTTGGCTATAGATCGAACTCGGGTCACTGTTTTCATTGAGCCATCTCTAACCTCTGCACCTGGTTAACGTCTATTGAAATACTACTTTTAACTGTTCAGAAAATTTAGAGAAAAATTAGCTGAACAAGCCAGTGGATCCTTTACACATGACCCATAATTGTCCTCAATCCTCAGAGGTGGTGATTGGGCAAAAACTCTGGTATACTGTATCTTTTAGCTTGGCCGTATGCACCATCAGCATAATTAGGGAGTGGAATTTTTTTTTTTGTGAAAGAAAATACAGTCAAAATGCGATTCCCAAAGATTTGATATCCATCATTCAACTTATGTATGTGATTTTAAGGAACACAATTTTACCTTCGACTGTGATGTGTGTACTTTTTCTGCAACCATATTGCATCTATGAATTTTTTCGTGTTTCTGCACCAGAAAAGTGTACATAAGCTGTTCCACACACACACACACACACACACACACACACACACACACACACACACACACACACACACACACACACACACACATTCATCTAATGTGTGTATTTCCCTGCCTGTAGGGGAAGACCCTCTATCGGACAGTGAGTGTGACCTGGACTCGGTGGCCGGTGTGTTGAAGCTGTACTTCAGGGGCCTGGAGCCACCCCTCTTCCCTTATGACAGCTACTCTCTGCTGCTGGAGTGTGTCCGTAAGAAAGCCCTCTGTAAAACCTATGTGTGTGTGTGATCTGATCATGCACTGTAGTGATGTACAGTGTGTATCATTTTCTAGATTCATATTCTACCTTGGTTCATACACAGTGGCATGTGGCTAAACCCTGTTGCATATCGTCGCTGACTGGCAAAAACATTGTCTGTCCAAAACAGTCATTAATAAAAAAATACATACAATATATATATTTTTAAACAAATCAACTGTGCGTCATCAATTCACAAGCTCTTATTAATACTTTACTTTAGCTAAAACTTTATGAAACCCACACACAGACGTGAAGTGTGAAATGCAGACGCGAAGGCAGAGCAGTACAGCCCTACACAGTTGGTTGTTGCTTGACTGATGCTTCAGACATAAAGCATTTTGTTGAGGGAATTCTCACCAAAAAAGACATGTACTGTTGTTGTGTTATGTCTCTCACTGTCCCCTTGATATTCCTTTAAGCTAATCAAGGCTAGGAACCTGCCTTGTTTGAGTTGTTTACTCCCCATGGATACTTAAGATATCCCATGAGTGGCCCAAATAAATCAACACAAAACAACCCCGCCTCAGTAGCTTAAACTATTTGTCGCAATGTTTATTTAAAGGTACACTATGCAGTTTCAAGGTAGGGGGATTTGTTTACATTTTCTGAGCCTGCAGTTAGTTTACAAAAACATATTTTCACTACATTGAAACGTTTTTATATAAGAATAATTCTATCAGGCCCCCTGGAACCAAATATAAGACAGGTAAATGTTTGTGAACAAAACCGTGGGGCCCTGCTTCTGTTAACAGCAACAGTGAAACAGTAACTTTTCAGGTATAGCTTTTCTATCTTCAGACAGTGTTCCAGGGATCCAATTTTCCTGCGAGGAAGGTTTGTTTATTCAGTTATGACAATACAACTTAGAAAATGTTCACTTCTCTGACACACCCAAAGTTACATAGTGCACCTTTAAGTCAAAATTTGTGTTTGATTTGTGACTTTCCACCGGTAGAAACTGTAACTGCTGTATTTAAAACTTGTTATTTAGTAGGTAAAGGACTTTCTTGACATCTTGTTCCTCTCTCGTCTCTGTGCTGTCCAGAAATTGAGGATGAGACAGAGAAAGCCGCACAGATCAACGCAATCATCTCCACCTTCCCCCGGCCTCTCCGCATCGTGCTGCGTTACCTCTTCGCATTCCTCAATCAGTAAGCTTTACAGCGTTATCAAGTATGGCATGTTAGTTTAGTTTATTAGTGTATTTGTCATGTACAAAATAACATTAATCTCACAGAGAAAAGATGCATTGCACCAGATTATAGCAGTTTGCTCATTTCCATCTGCAGTCTCTGTGCAGGTCAACACAGAATACAATAACAATATACGATATATATACATATCACATCACTATATGGCACCCATGAAATCTTCATTTCAAAATTACACTGAGATAAAAATTACACCGAGATAAAACTCAGAATTACACTGTCACTATTAGATAAAACTATCACTATTAGATCACTTCTTATATCTATGGCCATGAAATTTAATACGGATTGGCAAAACAATTACTATGTAATTAAATTGCCTTCTGTGTGTGTTTGTGAGTGTGTGTGTGTATTACTCATGTTGTGGGGACATTTTTCTATTCACAGTTATATTTTGGGGACTTGCATTTCTTTAGGGGACAAGATGGAAGTCCCCATAACGTAAATAATTACATTTTAGGGTAAAGACTTTTTTTAAGGTAAGGTTTCACTTAGGTTTGGGTTAAGGTTAAGGTTAAGGTTCAGGTTAAGGTTAAGGTTAAGGTTAGGGTGGGGTAAGGGTAACTCTATGTAATGTCCTCGGAAGTGATGAAAACATGACTGACTGTGTGTGTGTGTGTGTGTGTGTGTGTGTGTGTGTGTGTGTCTCCCAGTGTGTCTCAGTACAGCGATGAGAACATGATGCAGCCCTACAATCTGGCGGTGTGCTTCGGCCCCAGCCTGCTGAGAGGGCTGGAATCTGACGACGCTGTCGCTAGGCAACCGCAGGTCAACGATCTGGTCAAAACCATGATCCTCCAACACGACGTCATCTTCCCCGGCCAATCAGAAGTGCCGGGCCCCATCTACGAGAAGCACATGACCCTGGAGCAGGAGTACTGGTGAGAGGAGCAGTCCATAGCCATAGAAATGGATACAAAATGTAGTAGAATAATCAGTCAACATTTGAACTTGTATTTTACTGTACAATAATCAAAATGGAGGGTAAGAAAAGCTAAATAAAAAGCATTTTGTTAGTTAAAGCTGTTAAAAAGTTAAAGTTAAGAATTCTAGTCTGAAAAAATGGTCTTGATGCAATCGGAGTTTTTCGTTGAATGAAGCTACATTCTAACATTATTAATGTTTAAACATATTAAATATAATATAATCTCTCCGTGCAGTCCTGTCCTTGGAGGACTTGACGGGGGTCACAGCCTCACATTGCTACAGAGGAGATGTGTGGGTCATGTTTTTCGGAGTTAAAGACTCTCCAAGTACATAGAGCAGTTTCCCCCTTAGCCCCTCTTACATGGCTCATCCTATTCAAACAGAATGTCATGCCCCGCCAAAGGCCTTTTTTTCTGTGCAGCTCACAATACTGTGTGTCAAAACTGTTTAATACTATTAAGCTGATGATTACTAAAAATGAAAACAAGCCTGCAGCCTGTATAGACAGCGACCATGAACATCTTTAAAACCACCAAAATCCTGTTTCCTTCAAGAGCATTTACATAATGTACATTTTGTTTCTCTTTTTTTTTTGTAAATGTATTTTTTTTGTGTACATGTATAAATCATATTCACCTTTGCTTTCTCTAGATCTAGAACATGGAGGCCAGCAGGGTTAGTATGCCCTATGTGAAATTGCATAAGTGAAGAAAAGAATTGTGCAAAGGCAGCCTGTGGTATGACAGTTGGTCCGTGTGTCCAACAGAAGAGAAACTGTTGTGCATGACTCACAAACATTCTCCATTTTTTTATTTGTCTGCAGTGAACCAATCACAGAGGAGGGGGACGGAGAGGCCGAGCACCTGCCCAGTGAGGACGGTGAGTGTATGCGCGCACACACACACACACACACACACACACACACACACACACACACACACACACACACACACACACACACACACACACACACACACACGGATTAATTCATAAGAAAGTGCCTGAGTTGTGTGTGAACGGTATTGCGTGTTTGCCTGTGTGTGTACAGAGTGGGAGGCGGTGGCTATGTTCGACTACGTGGCCAGGTCTCCAGCAGAGCTGTCCTTCAAGCTGGGAGAGCTTCTCATCCTTCACAGCAAGGCCTCCTGTGATTGGTGGAGAGGGGAAGTGGGCGGGGTCAAGGGCCTCATCCCTCACAAGTACATCAGCATACTGGAAGGGTGAGTGACGGACAGTTTTAAATGACCAAACATTACAGCCAAGTTTAGAACCGTTGTAAAGCTGATGTTTACTTGAAGCGGATGTAGACCTGGCTTCTGTCTCGGCACAGTAGATTTCATTTGGCTCTTGGCTCCTATAATTTCTGTATTTAAATTAAAAATAGTGTCTCTAAATTAAAAAGTCAACACATTTTTTCATGGTGCCCTGAATTAATCAATATGGTATCATAGCCTACAAAAAAAGGAATAGTTTGACTAATTTTCTTTCTTGAATGAAGATAGACGAAAAGATAGATTTTCGGCCTGATTAATATGCCGCTAGAGTCAGGAGATAGTTAGCTTAATTTAGATCAAAGGGGAAGTTAGCGATTCTGGGGAACACTTGCTATCAAATCAGTTTTTGTCAAAATCAGTGAATATCTCCTCATGATCCGCTTACCTGTCCGTACTGTGTGTGCATACTGATGCAGCCTAGGCTCTTTAAACTGGTATATGAGCAAAGGGTATGTAAACAAAGGGGCCCACCGTAGGAAGCTAGCAACATGCCCGTTTACAGAACCTAGTATCCAGTCTACAGTGTAATCTAGGTTGAAATATATCTCTCTGTTCTTCTCCCTCAGGTCAGAGCGAGGGAAGAGAGACGAAGGAGGAGGAGGAGGCAGCACTGGAAACCTGTCAGTAGAAGATCCACAGACGGAGAACACAACTCGGTATACACACACTCACAAACAAGCACGCACACACTCATACAGGTTGTGTATTATTCATGTTGTGGGGACATTGCATAGATTTACCCATGGACCCTAACCCTAACCCTCCTGGTGACTTGCCCTAACCATAACCAATACTTGCCTAACCCTTACCCTTACCCTAACCTCAACCTAAACCTGAGTTAACCTTACCTTAAAGCAAGTCTTCACCCTAAAATGTAATTATTTGTGTTATTACGACTTCCATGTTGTCCCCAAGGAAGGCACATCCCCACAATATCACTGTTAACAGAAAAATGTCCCCACAACATGAGGAATACACACACACACACACACACACACACACACACACACGCACGCACACACTGCAACATGTGAATGTATTCACACAAACACACACATGTAGCATAGCTGTATACACACACGGTTATGAATAGTTCCCTTTCACATTATTGCTCACAGTAACACAGGTGTACAGGCTCTGACTGGCACATGAAAGCACTCGACACACAGTCACAAGGTTTTGGTGTACGTCTTGACAGGATGCGGGTGAACAGTGACAGCGCTTCGTTGCCGGGGAGACAGAGAGGAAGTGAAGGGAGCCCAAATCGAAAGCAACCAACCTCCCCTGCCACACGACACTTGCCAGTGTAAGACTGATACACACACCTCACACACAATGTACAACTTATAGAAATACTTATCACTCAAAAACATGTAAAGCGTCTTTAGATACTCAGGTAATCTTCAAAACAATTTGAATATCAATTAAAAGTTTTTTTTTTCTTTTCGTAATTGCATTCAACAAGTTAAACTTTCATTTATTCTAGATACCATACTTTTCAGCTGCTCGACATTCCTGTTTTATTAATCCGTTTTTAATGGTTTTTATGTAATATTCTAATATTTTATAATACTGGATTTTTTTTTTATTCCAGGAGCTGTGGGGCGTTAACATCACAATCAGATTTTTGAATGAACTTTTCCATATCAAATTTTTTTTAGACAAACCTGTATAAATCATCTTTAGATACATGTGGTGAATTTTAAAAATCTATACGTTTTAGCATCAATCTTAATCAATAAAAAGCTGTGCAGGACTCAAAACGCTGACACCGTCTTGAGGAAGTCCAGCTCTGTGGTTGAGTGGAAGTGTACAATCCATATAGTTGTTATCAAAGTCTTTGCTCGGGTCAGATCACATTTAAATGCATTACCTCATGGCCATGATACCCTGCTGTCTCTCTTTCACTCGCTTCCTAAACAAATTCACTTCAACCTCTGTTACCTTTTTGTCATTCAGGTCTCAGGAGAGAAGACACACCCTGGACACTGTGAGACAGGCAGGCTTCAAACCCACAGACAGGCCTCCACTCGGCCCGGGAGAGAGACCGGCAGTGGACAAGGTAAGCCCTTCATCCAACTGTATAAACACACGGTTAGGCCCTCAGCTATTTACATATTGGGTGGACCAACTTACTTTAAATTCAGTGGACTCAATCAAATTGTGTCATATAAATGTTGATGCTGGAGGAGGATGCTGAGAGCACATTTAGGCTTTATTTCTCTGCCGACTACAACCCAGAACATGGACCCATGCAAAAGCTACAGCTTGAAATGGGCCTCAGATGTGACGTTTGGATGATATTAACTTGTACACTAACTATATTATCTGATCAACCTATTACGAGTTTTATTTGCACGCAATCAGCAGCTCATTGTAACCTTGCTTGTGAGGCTGTTTTGATGAATTAAGCCTGCTGGTTAAATAACTATAGATAACAACAACACAACAGTTTGTTCTGCTTTGTCTAATGTGCTGACAGTGCTGAAGCTCACATCCTGCAGTGTCGTGGTGACAAAGGCTAAAGATAACACACACACTTATGATACAGTCACCCCGGTTTGAATGGAAATCTATATAATCACACTTCTCTTCTTTTCCGTGAATGATGTTTTTGACCTGAACAAGGACTGCACTTAATTTCGTTGTACTTGTTACAATGACAATTAACTATTAACTATTCCTTTAATAATGTGTATAATAAATATATGTGTGTGTGTGTGTGTGTGTGTGTGTGTGTGTGTGTGTGTGTGTGTGTGTGTGTGTGTGTGTGTGTGTGTGTGTGTGTGTGTGTGTGTGTGTGTGTGTGTGTATGTGTGTGTGTGTGTGTGTGTGTGCGTGTGTGTGTGTTTCCTCAGGACATGATCAGCCGTCAGATGAACTCCGTGTTTAAGGAGCTGCTGTCCCGGCAGCCTTCTACCGTGCAGCCGCCCGGCAGCCTGGCCACCCTCCCCCCTCCCTCCTCCACCTCCACCTCCTCTGCCTCGCTGCCTCAAGCCGCCCCCACTGCCAAGAAAGTGGGCTTCGGCCTGAGAGGACGGGCCCTCTTCAGACCAGTGGACTAAAAGTTAACTATCGGTTATATTGTTTGACGATTCTACATTGGGTGAAGATCTTGATTTATTTTTTTCGAAAAGATGTATAATATTTGTGCCATCTCATAGTGCCACTAGTCTCAGTGCCGTGTTACTGTACTGTCCAGTGTGTCCGTTCGTTTTTTTCTTTTTGGTTTGTTGGGAGAATCAGGGAAAATGACCAGTGAAATGACCAAGACTGACAATTTAAAAGTGGTTGACGTGATGCTTTCAAGACATTCAAAGATTTAAGATGCCCCCTAGTGGCAGATCTGAGGACAGGTCACCTTTTAAAATGTTGGGTTTATTTAAAGAAAAGAAAAAAGAAAACTGATCCGGGGCCGGAGTGCCTTCACGTCTTTTACTCTTCATATTTATTTCACTTGAAAAAGACCAGATAGGTTTTTGAACTCTGCATATTGTGTTTAACAAATATATCTTTTTATGGAACCCCAAACATTATTGTTCAATATTAAAGAATGAAACTATGAAATGAATAATCAAATAAATAAACTGTAAATATATATATATAAAAACACCAACATTTTGTGAAACAATTGAGGAAATCAACTCATTATCAAGATTATGTCATTATTACATATCGTTATACGATCATTTTAATAAATATTTTCTAATTTCATTATGGGCATTTTTTTATTTTTTCAGAATGACATTTTGCAAAAAAACTGTTTATTTTATGATTTAATTTTCTTTAACAGTTTGATTTCTTAATTTCACTTTACTGTTTAATTTTACGCTGTTGTTGCAGAAACTAACATTTGCTAAACAGGCAGCAGTTGTTGAGCTTGCTAGTGCCATTATGAAATAAGAGTGTATTAAAATGCCCTATAAAACTATATCCGTCTAAAGTTATTCCATCACCTATTATAAAATGTTGTATATTTGTGATGAAATAACAATTCATAATTGTTGAGTACAATCTGATGCTTTAATTGTATCAAAATGTGATTAATTTGAGATATAATAGGCTACAGAATTTATTCATGTGAATATTTATTTCATCATTATTTATTTAATATTGAACATATCTGGGGTCTCCACAGAGCTAGGAAAAAAACTGTAAGCAGTGTGTTGAATACTTTATAACAGCATGCAGCATTAGCACACAATGGTTGACAAACACATTCCCCTTCATATGTGATACACTGGCCTGACACACGGGCCCAAAAACTCAGGGCTTTTAGCAGAGTTAGTGCTGGGCTAACTCAGGTTTGGCTTTGTAAGATGTACGTAAGAGTTTCTCACTCAGGCTTTTGATTTGCTGGAAACTGTGCCCTTTGCCTCAAGAGCCAAAATGGCCGCCCATCACATCAGAGAGGATTCAGCCACTTGCTCTGGTTTAAAACTGTGAATGCGACAGCAAACGTTTTTGGAGACGCAATGGAAACTCTTTGTCTCATTAATCCACACTTTATGGCCCCCTTACATCTACAGTAGCACCTGCAGGTCCTACTCAAATGTGTGTGTTTCTGGATTTTCTTTTCCAGATTGGTGTACAATTACTTTAACCATTTGAAATGGTTGAACATATGGCATATCTCCCCTCTGTCTTGTTTCAGTACTGGAAACATAGAAGTAGAATCATTTTTTTTTTAAATGATTCTACTTCTTTGATTTAAACACCCTGCTATTCCGATCACTGTTTGATGACGTCACTAAATTTACTGTGTCCAGTTGTGTATGTGGTAAAAACAAAATACAATAAAGATGATTAAGTGATGAATGATCAAAAAGGGGTTGTCCGTGTATTTAAACTGCATTACTGACTGTATGTAAGGAGTGGATGCAAAGACATTGGGCTATTTCCCCAAAGCTTTTCAGCTCTCAAGACTGTATTTATAGAGTTATGAAATATTCCGTCACCACTGTGTCCCTAAGTGCTCCACAGCACTGGAATAAGCACATTGACTAAGTGAGACGGCCCAGAGGGGTGCTGCTGCAGCTGAGCTCAGCTTCTCTGTGTAAACTAAAATTAAGGTCAGCAGTTCATGCATCATACTGAATTATCATTGCATGTTCATCAATATCATGATCATAAATTAGTTATGAAGTTATTAAGCTGATTGATGGGGTCTACGGCCGCGCCGGGCGCGCACACATATTTTGATTAATATCTCCCTGAAGATATGGCTGAAAAATAAAATTAAAACATCAACTCAAACTACAGGTCCTCCTGTTTCCGGGGAATGTGCTTGCGATACTGTCCGTCCCTTGGCTTAGAAAACACCGTGAGAAGCAAGACCCAGAAGCTCCCCAGCTACCACTTAACTTGTAAATAGTGCATATTATATACATAGTATGAAAGTAGTTTGTTATTATTGTTTTTATATTTACCTAATGGTTTGTTTGATAACTGTTTTGTGATGCTTCCTCTTTTATTAGTATACATCCCATGAATCATCATATTTGGTTCAAAGTCTTCATTCAGTCTAATTTCCTAATGTTTTTTGAAAGTAGAGACAACATTTCTACCAAAAAGCGTCTTGACTAAATTTCATATTAGTCATGTTTTGTGCACTTCCCTACTGTGTTTTGGAAAATGTCCACTGCATTTTTGAAGCTAAGGCTTAGGAGAAGGAATTTCAAGAGCCAAAACAACTCAACAGGATGACTAAAGGTTCTTCTTTCTCACAAATTTCCAGGTTTTTCAAAAATCGCAATTCATTTTTCAGCATTTAAGCCAATTATTTATAGACACAATGATCTAGGACATAAGTAGACCTCAGAAAACAAAGCCCTAATGTGTTCTGAACATTTCCATATAAAACACTTTGGTATAATATATCTTCTTGCACATTTAAAATTGTTTTTTATAGAAGTATGTCAAATCAGAGAAAATACCCTTAGACCTCAGAGGGTTTTAATGATTTTTATGTATAACCTCAGTTCATCCCTATGTTTACGTGCATAGGGATGTACATGACATCCCTACAGCTGACTGAGTGGCAGTCACACATCGGGACACCAATCCTCCCTTTTAATGGCTTGTAGCAATATTCTTCTACTTCTTTTAGCAAACAGATCTTCTTCTTCTTTTTCTTCTTCTTCTATTTCTTAAATATTTTCCATCCGTATTTTTGGCGGTATAGGCTCAGTTAATAGTACAACAACTGCTCGTAATATCTGCTTTGCTACTTGGCTCCGGAGTTGGCTTTCTGCCCCTTTTGTATGACGACCCCGCCCACGTCCAGGAGGTACTTGCTACCAGAACCGAGTTGAGCTGAGTTGAGTCGAGTAGAGGTGCGGTGGAAAAGCGCCATTAGCCATAGGCCTAAAGGTCGGGAACCTGCGGTTTATAAAAAGTTAAGCTTGAAAATGTCTTATTCGGATATTGACTTTGGTGAAGATCAATTATTTTTGATAAATTAATGTAATGATAAATTCCGAAATTCCCTTCCACTAACATCCACCTGTAAATCTGACCTCTGCAATAACACAGCCTGCCATCCTCACACTGGGCACATTTCAGCCAATATCTGAAAACCACTTATTGATTTGATTGTGGCTTGTTAACAATGTGAAACATATTTTTCATCTCGACTGTAAGTCAAGTTATTTTAGAGCAATAAGCAACATTAGTGCACGTTGCAATACACTGTTAATATTTAAGGGGAAAAAGAGAGAGACAGCTGAGCCACTGCCTTCCCTGGATCCAGCCCTGCCCTCCGATGCCACCCTGCCAAAACCTCTTGACACCCTGTTTAATAACTGTCCACATCTGCCAAGTGTACCCTGACTCATCACTATGTTCAATGCAGAGTCCTGGAATTCATTGAAAGTGTGTGAGTGTGTTTCATTGTTTCAGCTTCTGTGTTACAACAGCACCAAGTGATGTAACGCGATCTGCAAGACCCATCCCCGCCTCCTAAAATAACCCCGTTCCCACAGCCACCCAACACACACACACACACACACACACACACACACACACACACACACACACACACACACACGAGTACGAGGCACTCTAGGCTATACCACATTAGCACTTGTGCTGTTCTAAGTCAGTGGCAAGTGACTGTGTGTTCCCTTAAGCCAAAGCAGCTCTGAGG
Source organism: Ammodytes marinus (assembly GCF_949987685.1). Classification (NCBI taxonomy): domain Eukaryota; kingdom Metazoa; phylum Chordata; class Actinopteri; order Uranoscopiformes; family Ammodytidae; genus Ammodytes; species Ammodytes marinus. The sequence continues at coordinate 26,651,593 of NC_137211.1, read as the reverse complement.
GGACATTGTGATTAAAGAGGTGGAACTGATCTCATTGACATTTGAGATTAACACTCTCCACAGCCCCTGTCTCTCTACTAAGGGTCTCAAACAAGATTAAGATAGTCCCTTAAGTTAAGGTAAGTGTGACATGATTCCTCATTTCTACTGTTGCTGGATCGGCTACCATCATTTCTCCACACGGATCTGAGTGACAAGTTTGTCCCCTCGCAGCAACCTGTTTCATTTAAATTGTATTTATCAAGTCCGGTTCATCAAAGTTGATTTCAACAATTTCTAATCAACTGTTTGGAAGATAAGAACACGGAAACACAACGATTATACTATTATGCAGTTGTACTTTGGTTCACTTCAGAATGACCAGTTGCTATTTACAGATTTTTTTCGGTGTGGCTTCTTATTTTGGGGCGCTAAAGAACAGGTGGTAGTGCCAGCGCTCGGCTCGCTGTTACACTCTACTTGGCTGCAATCTGCTGCAGGAGTGTATTTGTGTATGTGCGTGTGTGTGTGTGTTTGTGTGAGTGTGTGTGATTTTTTTTTTATCAAGGTGTAGAACCACGTGAAAGGGTCGTCCTCACAATGGGGCAAGTAATCATAGCCCAATAACACAAATAGACATTCCCCTCAGTGGGCTTTATTTTCTATACAGGATGTGTGTGTGTGTGTGTGTGTGTGTGTGTGTGTGTGTGTGTGTGTGTGTGTGTGTGTGTGTGTGTGCATTGGTTTACTGTATACGTGCGTGTGTGTGTGTGTGTGTGTGTGTGTGTGTGTGTGTGTGTGTGTGTGTATTAGGTCAGACAGATGTTGCAGGCAGGTTTTCCCCATATGTTTAACTATGTGTGTGTTTGTGTGTGTGTGTGTGTGTGTGTGTGTGTGTGTGTGTGTGTGTGTGTGTGTATGTGTAAACTCCCCCTCAGTCTGCGTCATGATGATGGTGAGCGATGACTGTCTGGTGGAGTGTAAGATCCACGATGACAGCGACACAGAGGAGGGGGACGCAGAACAGATGACCACTCCTCCACCGCCTCCAGAGTTTGCCTCCAAAGCCCCGACCCCGGCACCCATATCTCCCAGCCCAGCCCCCAACTCTGCACCCCCTACGCCCACACCCACACCCTCACCCACACCCACACCCACACCCCCTCCTCCAGCCAACAGGGACCCTCACGGCATCAACCGGCACCTTAAGGTTCTCTTTCCTCCTTCTCCTCTCTATATGAATACATTCTCCCCTCATGGTGTCTCTGCTATTTGACGGTGCTTCACATTTCTATGCATTTTTAACACTGGATTTTAAATGAATTGACCATGCCCAGTATGATGTGTCCATAATAAACACTTCCCCTATACGACAATGAGCAGCACTAGCTAGAGTGCATGTTTGGGCATGCATTACATACAAGCTAAATGCTATCGATAACTTAAAGGTGGAGTCACCGATTCTGGAGAACGCTTGTTGTCGAAATCACCTTTTGTCAAAATCAGTGACCATCTCCTCACTATCCGCTACCTGTGTGTGTGCGTGCGGGTAAAAAAATCCAGTGTTAATACAGACATAGGTAACAGATTGTGAATAGATACATTCACATGTTTTGACAACAAGCAATCTCCGGAATCGCTGACCCCACCTTTAATGAAATACTTTTGAAATCAGATACTTTTGTACATTTACTCAAGTGGTTTGGTAATGTAACTGTATTTGTACCAGCCTCTATATTTGTTCCCTGTGTGTCTAGGTTGAGGTCAGTGACGTGCTGGCAGAGCCCACCAGCCCTCGCAGCATAGACCAGGTCTGGCTCTACAGTGTGGTTGGCTTTGAGACGACTCGTGTCTGGACATACCGCTGTCTCTCCTTGTTGCTGGCTGTGCCCTTGGCTCTCCTTCTGGGTATTCTTCTGGCCATCCTCGCCTGCCTACACGTCTGGTATGTATAGCATGATGCAGTAACACATGCTCCCTCATGTACAGTATACAGGCTGTCACTTGACTTGACGCTTCAGGTGGAATTTTTTAGAAAAGTATGATTATCATTAGCACAGTTAGACTATTTGGGCATTCACTTAATACAGCCTTTTCCTCCATGCCTGGCAAAGGAATAATATGTCACCTAACCCCAAACCACAACTACTCTAGCACTTAAATGTGGCACATTGTAGTTTGGCTCATTTGAAGCTATACTGTACTTACGTGATTCTTGCTGTTCTGGTTTGTTTCTTTATTGTTGAAAGCACCAATTGGAAGTCGCTTTGGATAAAGTGTCAGCTAAATGTAATGTAATGTCTTCATTAGTCAGATTCAGACAGAGCTGTCGGTTTCCCTCTCAGTATGTTGGCTAACAAGCTAACATCCCAGACATGTATACATTTTTTTTTTAAATCATTGATTATTACCAATGGTGAGAAGTTTAGAGATGATGTCATGGGTTAGAATAGCACACCAGTTCCTACTCCCTGTCCGAACAAAGGTGACTTTGCACGATTCACACCTCTAAGTTGACTAAACTACAGTCTTTCCTCACATAATACATTTTTTTTTCTTCTCTTCTGTCCTCACAGATAGATAACTCTCTCTCTCTCTCTCTCTGTGTCCCGCTGTGTCTCTTTATGTGTGTTGTGCACTTTTATGTATGTATGTTTTAAAAGTGCTATATAAATAAAGCATTACTTACTTATTGTCTCTCTCTCTCTCTCTCTCTCTCTCTCTCTCTATCTCTCTCTCTCTCTATCTCTCTCTCTCTCTCTCTCTCTCTCTCTCTCTCTAGGTTTGTGGTGCCTTGCATCCAGCTGAGCAACACTTTCCTGCCATGCCTGCGCTCCTTGTGTTTGTGTACAGTTAACAGTTTTATCTCTCCGTTCTGCGCGTCCCTTGCTCTCTGCTGCAGTCAAATCGCCATTTCTCTCTCCAACAAGGACTGGCATCCAATCAAAGACCAAGAGGCTGTATGAATGTGTTAGTGAGTGAGTGTGAGTGAGTGAGTGAGTGCGTGCGTGCGTGCGTGCGTGAGTTAGTGGAAGTGTGTGTGTGTGTGTGTGTGAGTGTGTGTGTGTGTGTGTGTGTGTGTGAGTGAGCGAGCAAGTGAAAGTATTTTTGTTTAAATTTGCATAGGGGAGAACGGGGTAATCTGAGCCACTTTTTACATTTGCTCCCCTCTAAGCAAGCTAAAATGATTTATCACTCAAATTTACACATTTCCCATTAATTCAGGATGTTTCCTAGAAATGGGCATTAGCAGAATTTTTTCAAGACAAAGGGCAGTGAAAATATGATTGTTTAAAAAAAAGTTGTCATGTGGCTCACTTTACCCCAGCTGTGGGGTAAACTGAGCCAGACCAGGAAAATCAAGAGGGTAAAGTGAACCAGCTGGGGGTAAACCACTTTCGACTCTGAAACTACCATAACAACACATATTGTAACAGTTATAATCCTGAAAGCTAGCCACACATTCCAGAACTAATGTCGGACTAGTAAAAGAATGATGGGGTTTGGTCAATTAAGCAAAGCTAATTTTCTAAACACTTGAAAGTAACTCTGAACAAAATCAAATACAACATATTATAATTCAAAAGGTTTTATTAAGATTCAAATGAAAGATAGAACCAGTTAGATTAGAACACAGTCTGGGGGTCAGAAAACAGGACCCTTAGAGCCAGCTTGTGTCTGGGGGTTAATACATAGGAAAATCAGAACCAGCGAGAACAGCCTGGGACTCAGAACACAGGAGAAGACCCAACTGGATTATAACATCAGCCTGTCATACTCTACAACTAGGCCTACTCTACATTCCAGCCCTGAAGGTTACAGGGAAAGATGAGAAGGTGCTCTTTCCGTGTGGTTGCCCCAGGTCGTCTTCCTGGTGTATTTCCTTGGCATGATGGCTTTTCTACAATGTGTATGACATGTAATATTACATTAAAATATGTTTAAGACTAAACTTAACTTGTGCCTCATGGTGGGGGAAAGTGAGACTGTGGCTCACTTTCCCCCACAGCATTTGGCTCACTTTCCCCCACCACCACAATTCGAGAAAAAACTACCTCTCTTAGCATTTCAGGCTAATCTTCAGTTATCAGCATCACATGATTTCATATGTTGGTAGTTCATCAACACGTATGATAGAAGTTTTTCTACGTGAATACATTTGCTTTGGCACAACAGCTGATTAAGTTGACAGCAAGACAATTTACTTTTACATGCAAAATACCTATTTTGGTGAAAAAAACATGCTTACCACAGCACCATGAGGTCCTCTCTTTCAGGGCCATGGGGAAATGAGAGGGACTTGAAAACGTATCTCACATGACCAAAAATGTTTTCCGTTGCCTAGATACAGGGGGTGGCTCACATTACCCGATGCCTCAGATTCCCCCGTTCTCCCCTATGTCTTTTTTTAAATGGTAATTGACTTTTATTTATTTTTAATTGGCATAGTTCTGCAACCTTGAAATCTTAATGCTATTTGATATGTTTTCTAAATCTAAGGTCCATGCAAATTTGAATTATTATTGTTATTATTTTTTGTTTGTATTATATTATTATTATTATTATTATTATTATTATTATTATTATTATTATTATTATTATTGTCATTACAGTTTATTTTACATTGTCTTTGGATGTTATTCTGTGAAAATTGCAAGAAGCGATCAATAAACAAATGTCCTTAAACTCTTTTTTGTTTTATTCCATCAATATGTGAATGGATACTGCACCAACAGATGATTCTATAATAACGTTGAATCAATCATGTCTAATAGAGCTGTCATTTTGAATTAACCATTAGGACATGTAGGCCCTATAGGATATAAACAATTCTGAATAATCTTTATTCATCAAGCAAAACATTTTATATATTTGCTGTTTGCAGCTTGTCAGGCTTGAGAATTTGCTTCTTTTTTTTCAAAGAAGTCTCTGGGGAAAACATTTTTAATTTTCCAAAAATAATTCTTACTTGAAACCTTAATCATGCAATGGATTTATTTCTTCTGTATATTGCACTGGTGATTTCAGTTAAGAAAACAAGCAGTCTGACATCTCACAACAGGACCCGTCATGGCTTTCCTCTTACTAATATTTGAAATATTTGTCAGTCTGTGCGGTGGTTGCTGTGTAAGCTAGCATATCCGAACATTTCTTGGGTACTTGAAAGCATCGTATACAAAACTCCCCTAAAACTACCCAGCATGCAATTCGTCGCCACCATTTTTCTTGTTGTGATTTGCTGCGAGCAAGGTTCCTCCTTTACAGTTGTGGAGTAACTATTTGGTGTTTAAAGTTGTAATTGAGCCTCTGTCCCGTGTAGTCTGCGTGTCCCACCGTGTGTTATAAGCCAGTGGAGGAGACAGAGACAACATGGCGCAGTACAAAGGAGCCGCCAGCGAGGCCGGCAGAGCCATGCAGCTGACGAAGAAGCGAGAGAAAGAGAGGGAGCAGCTCGAACAGCTGAAGAAGAAGATAGCAGAGGTTTCACTACTTCCTTCAACCCACTTTATATTGTGTGTTTAGCAGGACCACAGCAACACTGCGAGCTAAAGACGCCAAAAGTCTTTACATTATATACAAAATGATACGCCGTTACAAGTACGGTGCGCCCCGAGGGACATTCAGTGTTTACAGTCTATTGTCAATATCCATACCTAAAGTATAAACATATCAGCCAGGCTGAGTACCATAACACAATTATAACGTGTGTGTGAAATAAATCCTTGATAGTTTTCGGTACTTCAGTTTATTATTACTAATGGTTATTAGAACAATTATGGTGATACATTTGTCATACCAGCTGAAGCCCTAATTTGTTTGAGATGAGGACCAAGAAACTATTTTGATGAGATTGAATATATAGCTTATTTTAGGAATAGGGTAACATTGGCTAACATTTATTTAACAAAGAGAAGCACTGTTTTGCCCTTGCTTTTTTTGTGTTGTTGACGCTTCGCTCATATTATACATACCATTGATTCTGGCAATCTAACCACTGACAGCGTTGTGCTCCAATAGCAAGGAGGCATTCCTATAAATAAATGAATCGAAATAAGGTGCAGTTTTTTTCAAATGAATAACAGTACCATTTTGAAAGAAATTACATATATACTGTACAAGACTGCTAAAAACACACTTTCACTCAACATGGCCTAGAATAATTGAAGGTTTAAGCTCACTCACCTGTATGTCTGCTGTCCCTCTGTCTGTCTGCAGGACAACATGGTCAAGTCCAACATCGATAAGAAGTTCTCCGCTCACTATGACGCTGTGGAGGCTGAGCTCAAGTCCAGCACAGTGGGTAAGTATCTGTGTGATTGTCTCATTAGTGGGTCAATGAGAAGCTACTGGGCTAATGTAAGGCCCAGATAGCTTAAAGGTGGACTCAGCTATTCTGGAAAATGTTTACTATTTCAAAATCAATGACTATCTACTCACGATCCACTAGCTGTCCATTCTACTGTGTGTGTGCGCTAAGGAAAACTCCAGTGTTAAAGCTCCCATATTATACACTTTTCGGTTCTATTATACACCATATTATATGGTCTTAGTGGTCCCTAATACGTTTTTCTTTAATTGTTTGCTGAAAAAAACTTTCAGATAATTTATTGTACTATGCTGATGTTCAGCTAATCTCACAATGGCCTATTTTTTAAAAAAGAGTTGCAGGTCCCCTCGTAAATATACAATCTTTGAGCTCCCCCCGCCCCCTGTCCGGAAGCGAAGCCAGATACGCCTCGCCCTCTGTCTGTCAGGGCCGTGGACCAATAAGAAATAGGGGTGTGGGCTGCACAGTGGAAGCTTCTGGCTTTACGGTTTGTGAGGTCAGAAAAGGGGATAATTCTGACTGGAGTGTTTTTGGGGGGAGGGGTGGGGGTTTCAGAAAAGGGGAGAGTGAGAAAAGGAGAGATTGTTATTTTTTTTGATATTTTGGCAGTCTCTAGGCACACCGTGGACGCATGGATATGTTGGAACACATTTAAAAAGTGCATTTAGCATAATATGGGACCTTTAATATACTGCCTAGGCTCTGTAAACATGTATGCTGTTAGCTACGGTGGACCCCCCCCCCCCTTTGTTTACATACCCTTTGTTTACATACCCTTTGTTAAAATTGACCTACAAGTTTACAGAGTCTAGGCAGTAAGTAACACTAGATTGTATCTCCACACACACACACACACACACACACACACACACACACACACACAAATCAGTTTTATTTACTGTATAGCCCAATATCACAAATAGACGTTTGCCTCACTGGCACATTTCGTACACAATAAGACACCCTTAGACCCTTAGCTCGAGTGAGGAAAACCCCTTGGTAAAAAACCCTTTAAAGGGACACACACATGTGCGCACACACTCACACAGGCACACAAACGCGTGCACACACATACAGTGTATGGACAGGTAGCGGACTGTGAGGAGATATTCACTGATTAAGACTAAAACTCATCTCAGAAAGAGTGACGTATTGTAGCAGAGCTGCAATGGGATTCTCATCATTGTATAGTGGCTTGTGATGTTAATGTATTTGATGGCATGATTGATTTGAGAGTTAATATTGACGTAATTCTTGTTTTCGTGTTGTCCAGGTCTGGTGACCCTGAATGATATGAAGGCCAAGCAGGAGGCGCTGGTGAAGGAGAGAGAGAAACAGCTGGCCAAGAAGGAGCAGTCCAAGGAGCTCATGCTGTGAGTCCAACCCTGATGCTCCTCCACACTGGAGTTCATTGGCTGTTTATATTGAGCTGAGCCTGTTCCACACACACCTTTCATACAGGGACACACTATTGACTGCTGCTCCATCAAAATATGTCACAACAGAATCATGTCACATATTGACTCTGGTTTTGGCTCCTTTAAGGGAAGTCTAAATGCTATTAACATGGAATTATATTTTAGACTTAGTGGTTCCACACCTGAGGTCGCTACCCGCTAAGTGATCCAAATATATGAACAGTCACCAGATGATTATTTATTTAATTCTTTGAATTTTCTCTCTTTATTCTTTTGTTCTTCGTGAAGTACAACATCTACATTCCTAAGAACATTTTCAAATAAAACATTCGTAGAAGGAAAAAAATCACAAGTGGTTTTGAGACATGTTGTCCGACCACGTCAGATCAAGACTAACCGTTGCTGTTGTGTTTTGCAGCAAGCTGGAGAAGCAGAAAGAGAAGAAGAGAAAGGAGGAACAGAAGAGGAAGATTGCCAGTTTGTCCTTTAACCCCGACGAAGGAGAAGAGGAAGAGGAGGAGGAAGAGGAGGAGGAGGAGGATGAAGATGATTGTGAGTTTTTATAAGAATGTCAAAGCAAATGTAAATTTCAGGTGGAGACACGGTCTACGCTCAGCTGTGTGCTGCTCTACATCCTACCCCAGTGATTTTCTCATTTCATCTGTCTATTGTGTGGCTTAGCAAGAGAATTCCTTTCCTAAATCTGTCTACTAGTGCTAAACCTCTGTCGCCCCCATGAGGAATTCTGAGTAATATCAACAACAACTGTTTTGTGGCGCTGATAGGCTTAATCAACTTTGTGTCAACTCGTTTGGCGATGGCTCGAATGTAACTGACATTCCCTCATATGAAAAAGTTACGCACTATAGCTCTAACAGTAAAGACTGTGGTCAACATATGGATATTAAACCAAGGTCGTATGCAAATGCCGTGAATGGAGATGGAGAGGACGATACAGGGAATGTGTCGGTGGAAAACCAGGTTGAAATGTTCCTGAGAAGCAAAGGCATTAGTCTGGATCTGGAGAACGTGGAGTCCTGTTTTCTTCTCCCGATGGGAAAATTCGCCAAAAAGCGTGCTGTCATTCTGAAATTTGTGAGTAGAAAGCATAAGATAAATCTGCTCAGTCAAGGCAAGAAGCTTAAAGGCGAACAAATTGGAATGAGTGAAAATTTAACCAAGAGAAATGCTTATCTGGCCTACCAAGCGAGAGGGCTAAAAAAATGTGGACAGGTACGACAAACGTGGACAAGAGATGGAAGAATCTTCATCAAAACGAATGGAGCTACACCCGAAGAAGCTAAAATTGTGCAAATCAGAACGGAGGAGGATCTGGTTCAATTCCGGAGGGAAGAGGACCTGATCAACCCAAGCAGCGAGAATGAGCAACACAACTGATGGGATAAATGATCATGAAAGTCTGGAGTTATTAGCTAATCTTTACGAGGAACCTACATCATCGGACCCAAATGATATTATTGACCCAGACAATCATTTCTACAATAGAGGGAAAAGAGACTGTCATTACCATACAGAGGATCAATTCATCAGTTGCTTCAATCAATTGGGAAATTGTCCATCATTAATTTTAATAGCAGAAGTCTCTACAAATTTTTTTCGCATATTAAGGAATATTTACAGAAATTCTCCAACCCGTTCAACATCATTGCAGTGTCAGAAACATGGATTAAGGAAGGCAAAGGCATGGACTTTCAACTAAAGGGTTATAAACTGGTTTGTGTCAACAGAATGAACAAGAGAGGGGGAGGAGTGGCCCTTTTCGTTGATGAAAATATAAGGTTTGAAATCGTAAATAACATGTGCGCTGCAATTGATAACCTAATGGAATGTGTGACTATTGAAATCCAAATGAAAGATAAATGTTTAATTATCAGCTGTGTGTACAGAACACCCGATTCAAAAATGGAAGACTTTATAGAATATGTGGGAGAATAATTTTCTAAGGCAAATCAAAAGAAGATATTTATCTGTGGGGATACAAACATTGATTTACTTAATAATACTCCACTGAATGATGAATTTGTAAATACACTGAATGTCATGGGCCTGCAGCCCTTAATTACTAGGCCAAGCAGGATTACAATAAATAGTGCCACGTTAATAGACAACATATTTACGAATGTTATGGGGGATGAAATAGAAAGTGGACTCTTGATAAATGACATAAGCGACCATTTACCTGTATTTGCTATATACGATTGGAAACAAAAGTTGCAAATTAGACCAAACAAAGACGTATATGTTAGGTTGGAAACTGAGGAGAGGATAGATGCACTGAAAAATGACTTATTGACGCAAAATTGGGACTCTGTATACAAGGAGAAGGATGTTAATGTAAGTTTTGAATTATTCCTGCAGATATTTCAAAGGCTGTATGGAAAAAAATTGTCCACTAAAAAAAAGGGCCTTTAAGCAAAGACAGAATAAACAGTGGCTAACTAAATCCTTGAAAAATGCTTGTAAAAAAAAAATACATTGTACAAAAGATTCATAAAAGCAAGGACACCACAGGCTGAGTTAAAATATAAAACCTATCGTAACAAGCTAAATAGCATTCTCAGAGACTGTAAAAAAAAATATTTTTGTAAGTTTTTAGAAACAAATGCAAATCACCCAAAAAAATTGTGGGACATAGTAAACATAGTGTTAAGAAATGACAGCAAAATACATAATTATCCTCAGTATTTCCATGAAAATAACGTTAAGTTTGAAAACAGGAATACTGCGGCGAATAAACTAAACAAATTTTTTGTTATGGTTGGACAAATTTGGCTATGGGTATCCGTGACAGGAGTATGGGGGAGTCTTGGGAAAAAGAAGAGTCTCTTCAACCCTCCATGTTTTTAAAGCCAGTCAAGGCCAACAAGATTATTGAGATTTTACTCGGAATGCAAACAAAGACCTCAAGAGACTCGCTAGGGCTTCACATGAAAATAATAAAATCAGTGCAAGAAAGTATTCTTCAACCTTTAACACATATTTGTAACTTATCTTTTCAAACAGCAATTTTTACTTGTAGCATGAAAGTAGCTAAGGTTATACCATTACATAAGAATGGAAATGAACATTCATTTACAAATTATAGACCAGTCTCAATTTTACCACAATTTTCTAAAATTCTGGAAAAGTTATTTAACAATAGATTAGATGATTTCATTAATAAACATCAAATTCTTTATAACAGTCAATTTGGCTTTAGAAAGAATCATTCCACTGCGCTGGCCCTGGCTGAATCGGTAGAAATTATTAGTAATGCTATAGATCACAAATTGTTCTCTATAGGAATTTTTATAGACCTCAAAAAAGCTTTCGACACTATAATTCACGACATCCTTCTCAATAAGCTTGAGAATTATGGCATTAGAGGTATAGCACGGGACTGGGTCAGAAGTTATTTACATGACAGGAAACAATATGTGAAATTAGGGGAGATCACATCGACATGCTTAGATATTGTTTGTGGGGTCCCTCAGGGGTCAATTTTAGGGCCGAAATTATTCCTGCTTTATATAAATGATATATGTAAAGTTTCGAAGGTCTTAAAGTTAATTTTATTTGCTGACGACACAAACATCTTCTATTCGGGGAATGATCTGAATAATATGGTTGAGATTGTAAACATTGAATTGACTAAGTTACATGGGTGGTTAAACCGAAATAAGTTATCACTAAATTTAGAAAAAACTACATTTATGATGTTTGGTAGGAGAGCAGCAGATGTCTCCGTGAAAATCCAGGTAAATGGGATAGATATTGAAAGGGTCAAGCAACACAAAGTCCTAGGGATAATAATTGATGACAAGTTAAGTTGGAAACCACAAGTTAGCCATCTTAGGGGCAAAATAGCCAGGAGTATTTCTATACTTTGGAAATCACAATATTTTTTCAATCAAAAGGCCTTACTTGTATTATACTGGAGTTTAGTTTCCCCACATCTGCATTACTGTGCCGAGGTGTGGGGAAACACTTACAAAGGTAAATTGCACCCCTTGGAGATCCTTCAAAAAAAGGCAATAAGAATTATATACCAAGCCAATTACAGGGCACACACTAATAACTTCTTTATTGAAGGTAGAATTCTCAAATTACGTGACGTGGTAAATTACCACACCGTACAAATGATGTACAAGGCTTAAAAAAAAAGTCAGTTTACAAGCAATGTTTGAAGAAAGAGGAGTTTCGCATGATTTAAGAAGAAAAAGAAAATTCACTGAGAAAAATATACGGACCACACTTAAATCATCTTCGATTTCTGTATATGGTATTAAATTATGGAATGAACTTGATGAAGATGTCACACAGGGAGTTGCAGTTTGCGCAATTTCAAAAAAAAATATGTCTCAAAAATTATGGAAAATTATAGACTGAAAGCGGAGCACTAATAAGCTGAGTAAAAGGTGAATGGCACTATCATAACATTATTGTAACGAAAAATAGAGGTCTGCAGAAAGACTTGTTTGGGTTTGAATACTTTTGCGGATGTGTTTAGACTACCAGATAATGACATTGAAAAGGCCACAATAAAAGGGCAAAACAAACTCTGCATTGTCACAGAAAATCAGAACGGAGCAGAACGGATCTTAAAAGCTGAAGCAAGTAGATTGATCATGGAACTGCTAAATTGGTCTCTAAATGCCATTGACCGCGTGTTTTCAACCAGAAAAGCAGGAGCTGGAGAGGTACCGTGTCCAGATGGCACCTTCCTGTCCGGTTACGCACAGGATAGCTGGAAAGAATGGAAAGTGGTTTGCCTGGCTGCATTGGACATTGAGGATGTTGAAGATGTATACATCTTCGCTGGCATGACGGTGGGGATGCTTGCTTTGGGATTGGCTTTGTATGTCCTGTATCGCAAACTGAAGAAACTCATTGTTGCACAAGCGGAAGGGAGAGATGGAAGATGTACAGTGTCGAAAGATATGGATGGAACAAAACAGGCTATTACTGCTGTTCGGGAGGGGATAGCAAAAATTGTATCCAGTATTGCATCTATCAAAGGAGACATCACAGCTATCAAAGGAAAAGTCGCTGGAATCGCTGACATCAAAGGAGACATCGCTGATATCAAAGGAGCCATCGTAAAAATGGCTACAGTGGAAAGAAAGGATAACGATGAGTAATTAAAATTCATTGGGAAAATGGAAAGCTTGTCAGTTGTGCAAGGTCAATGGATAATGAGAATGAAAATTGACTGTGTATTGGACTGCAGCTGCTTAACAAAAAAAAATTAGCAAAATCATCAAAAACAAAAAAACAACAACAACAAAATTGTGTGTTTTCTTTCTTTTTTACTTTTCTTTTCTGTAACAGTAAATGTGTATCTGTGAATCTGAATCTGAATCTGATGAAAATGGGGGCGGGACCCGATAAGCCTTTGGCTTCTTCCGTCACACTTCGGACAACACAAAGTAAGATGTATGATGTGAAAGAGATAATTGTGTATTGTGTGGAATTGTCCTAAAGAATAATAATAAAAAAAAAAAAAAAAAACATGTGTCCCTGTTCCAGTTTAGGACTTAATCTCATGATCCTCTTCAATGCTTTAATATAAGATGTAACCCTCCGCCTTTTGTTTTTGTGCCACTTGAACAAAGCAGCTGCACCATGTTAGTGAAGTTTGTCTAATGGACGTTTTTCTTTATCTCTAAGACACTCCCATGAAGAAGAAGAAACTGGGGAAAAACCCGGACGTGGACACTAGTTTCCTTCCTGATCGAGACAGAGAGGTCAGTAATACCCTCTCTCTTCTTATTTATCTACTGGATAATGGTAGCCTGGTCCTACCAGACCATCATACTTCATTTCATTTGTACAGAAGGTCTGGAATCGCTCAATTGACAAACGTTAACTTACTTGAAGGCGGGTGTCTTTTGAAGTTTAAAACTATTGGATCTGCCCAGTGCCACTCTGGATCTGCCAACCAATCGCATAACATTTGGTCGTGACGTTATGTTATGCATCTGCTTCTGAGCCACTCCCTCTGTTCGCTGATTGGACCGCCAAAAATCTGGCCGGAGAAAAACTTAAGAATATATCTGCAGACCCAGACTGACTACTGAAGGGAAATGAAAATTGAGCGGAAGTATGAAGGCGGGCAGTGCCAGGCTAGGATAATGGCAGAATATTAACAGAACGTTTTAATTTCTATTTTACAGATAGCTTCATTAGATGTGTAAGGTTGTTTCATGACAATGGAATTCAAACAAAACACACACAAAAATAAAATTGCCATTGTGCGCTGTAATATTTTCAAAACAAGAATACTTATCAATGATGTAGCACTTATGGCTACAAAGTGTTTTCATACGCCCATGAATAAGGCTGTATTCATAACCCGGTCATTTTAGTTCAAGTTCAATTAGTTGATTGTCATTGTATTAAAAGGGTCAGACGACGGAGAGACATTACGTGATACATAAACCACTTACTAATAAAGAGTCAACAACATTTTAACAATTAAAAAGCAGTTATATGCGCAATATATAAAAACAATTCAGGTTACTTATACTATACTGTTGGGTCATCAGGTCTGTAGCGTTGGATGAATGAATCCTGGTCGATTCAAGATGTTTTATTTGTCATATGCACAACAACAACAGCAGCAGTCATTGGAAATGACATTCTTAAATCCTCAGGCTCCTCTCAACAATGCAATAGAAGGAAGAAACAACACAAGTGAAGAGAGCAACACCTGAGACACAAAAGTAGTGCAAGGACACAGTGTAGATACAATGTGTAAAACTATAAGGTGCACCAATATAAAGTCAATTCTGAATGTTAAATAAAAGTCAACGCAATAGAATAACTGTACATGGGAATAACAATCAAAATAATAATCCATACACACTGCAATGATTCGGGTCTGCTTGTTGTGTTCAGGAGGATGAGAACCGTCTTCGAGAGGAGCTGAGGCAGGAGTGGGAGCTCAAACAGGAGAAGATTAAAGGTGAGAGTCTGAGGAACCCACACACACACCAACACACAAACACACAACATCATCTCCTGTTTTACAACTTCCATTCATTAGTGTGTCCATTTAGGAGACTTCAAGTTAAATACAGGGATTCAAGTTCTCCATCAATTGGAAAACGTGTGTGTGTGTGTGTGTGTGTGTGTGTGTGTGTGTGTGTGTGTGTGTGTGTGTGTGTGTGTGTGTGTGTGTGTGTGTGTGTGTGTGTGTGTGTGTGTGTGTGTGTGTGTGTGTGTGTGTGTGTGTGTGTGTGTGTGTGTGTGTGTGTGTGTGTGTGTGTGTGTGTCGATTGTAACAGGAAACATTGCATTTGAAATACCTAGTAAAAATGATGAATCGATCATTTTATCAAATCTTAGATAAAGCATTGAAGAAATGTGTCATAACAATAGAGTCAAATAATATGGAAAATAACAACAAAACGTCTGTATGGAGGCTTCCAGGGGAATGGAGAAGGAGGATGTTTCACCGGATCTGAAAAATGAAACAAAGATGAAGTTAAAAATTTGATTAGGAATTTGATTTTTTTTTCCTTCATTTAGGAAATAATCTGATCTGTTGCAGTTCTTTTGTTACATAATTTAACTAGAGTAAATCGTGTGTGAATTTGGGGTGAGGTGTAGCGTGCCCATGTAAGATTAAGTTGGCAGCAGTTGACACACTCGCACAGAGCTGTTCATCCAGTTTGCCAAAGGGAGTCATTAAAAGTTATATAAATGGTAAATGGACTTGACTTATATAGCGCCTTCTAGCCGATTTTCTCAGCCCCAAAGCGCTTTACATATCTTACCACATTCACCCATTCATACACACACTCATACACCGATGGCAAAAGTTATATATACCTTCTATTGTTAAATGATACATTCCTTTGGGATGATGTACACAGATGATGATAATATATGTCTATTTGAACAACGTTGTTTTACTGTGTATAAAAGTTAAACAGCAGGGGGGGAATTGTTCTTCTAAATGCAATCCAACGCTACAAAGCCTTTAAACACTTTAAAGTAAGATTATAGCACACATCTGGATCTCTGGGTGTTTTTAAAAAACGTGTTGTAAAATGTGAGGCATTTATGGATTTTCTCTACACGAACAAAAACACAATTTTACGAGTAGTTCAGGACATATGAGCCCGGCTGAGTTTAGATCAGGTAAGAAGATGATTACATATATAATTGTAATGTCAATTCTCTGGACGTATTGCGTAGTCAGTCATGGTGGTATGTGTGACATTCCACTTCGCTGTCAAGGCAGAATTGGAGGGGCGGACAGGAGATGTTTAGGATTTTTATCATTTACAGCTTATTCTACAGAGACAAGATTGAGTATAAATTAGAAAAATAACAGGTGACATTATTACACACAAGTTCATTTTAGATGTGTGTCTGATGCGATTGCATTCATTAGAATTGTTTACCACCATTTGCTTTAACAAACGGTATTCGCAGGACACTTTTAGTCAAGGTGTGGAAAGCATTATTTGACATTGTTGGAATGTTGCTGCTGATACTATTTCTATTCTATTTTAAAGACTACTTTAACATTACTACTGACTGATGTTTAGGCAATCCAACTTTAAGATGTGTGTGTGTGTGTGTGTGTGTGTGTGTGTGTGTGTGTGTGTGTGTGTGTGTGTGTGTGTGTGTGTGTGTGTGTGTGTGTGTGTGTGTGTGTGTGTGTGTGTGTGTGTGTGTGTGTGTGTGTGTGTGTGTGTGTGTGTGTGTGTGTGTGTGTGTGGGGGGCGCGCTTTACACAGATGCAGAATAATAACAGCATGCTGCACTTAAAACCTTCTACGAGGAACTTTTAAATGTTAATCAAAAAGCCTAACCTTTCTTCTGATGAACACAAATTACATTTAACAGCATTTAACAGGAGACCATCAGTGTAAACATAAGAATGCTATTTTTTATACAGTTATTATTAAATGCATTTGCGCACGTTCGATTTGCGGCTGGCAGACCAGCACCTGTGGCCTCTCTCTTCACAGACGTATTCACTCTCTTCCTAAACAAATGCATGCACAATATCATATCAAACATGGGAATACTAACGGCTCATATTTGTATTATTGTTGTTGACAGCTCAGTCAGTTATAATGAGTTCACATACAAATGATGGACAGATAGATAACAGGTTGTTGCTTTAGCTGCTAGCTGTCAACAAGTAGAGGCTTGCCATGCATTTTTTTTTGACAAGTTCACAGTAGTTCACGTTTTTGCAGACTAAAATAATCAAGTGGCACACTGGGTAATTTGTCGTTCATGACTACTATTCTGATTAGCAATGGATTGTGGGGATTTTGATGGCTCTGTTGCAGAGACAAACATGTGGAAAAATAAATGGAGAACAACAAATACTTGAGCCAAAACAATCAAATGTGTGTGAGTATGCCACAAAGAAAATGAATGTGTTTTCAGAAGTTCTGACGTTGTTTTCTCTAGTTAAAGTTACCTAGATTGATTATTTCAAAGGGTTAAAACTGAGACAAGCTTTACAAAAAAAAAAGTATCAGTTTAAGTATAAAGATTGAAAATAGCATTGAAATGACTAATCAAACTTTCCAAAACCTGTTCAATAGCTTCTTAATTCCCT
The DNA here is from genome assembly GCF_949987685.1 of Ammodytes marinus. NCBI lineage: Eukaryota > Metazoa > Chordata > Actinopteri > Uranoscopiformes > Ammodytidae > Ammodytes > Ammodytes marinus. Next base: position 26,634,276 of record NC_137211.1, on the reverse strand, counting down.
TCAAACAATATTGGTCTTAAGTATTTAAACTTGATGGCTGCATTAGAAAAACAGTAGCAGATGTTATGTGTGGAGTGGTGCTGAAATCTCATCATTTTACATTAGGTCATTTCTACTAAAACAACTCAAAAATATAAATGTTTCATTCATCCCTGTAATTAATTGATCTCCATAGAAACATAGCAACAAGCCAAACTCACACTTCTTCCCAGTCCAAACTAATGGTTGCTATGTTTGTCTCCAGGTGAAGAGATTGAGATCACGTTCAGCTACTGGGACGGCTCCGGACATCGTAAGACTGTTAAGGTAAAACAATGACACAACACAAAGCCTGGTTGATCCACGCTCTATGAAGAGTAATGTTGACCAATAGCATGTCCGCTTTGAATTTTAAAATATGTATGTAATGAATTTATAGGGAAAAAGTACCTGCAGTGCCAACGTATTTTGTGAACTGTCCCATCTATGGTAAAAAAAAATTATTTTTGTTACTTTTGAGGTCAGATAGGTCAAAAGTTATTGTTAAAATAGCTGCCTACTTGATAGATAGTCCCTCCATTATTTAAGTAGTATTTGTCCATGCCGTATGCCATTTATTAAAAATATAATACAAAATAGTGTATGTTTCTGCTCCATACCATAGTATTATGGTCAAGATAGGGCTGAAAAATACATAAAAAGTACACAAATCATTGGTGAAACATTACACTGAACATGGTGATTGTTGTCAGGTTGTGTGACTGTGTCTTTGTGTGTGTTGTCCCTCTGCAGATGAAGAAGGGCAACACCATCCAGAACTTCCTGCAGAGGGCCCTCGAGGTCCTGAGGAAGGACTTCAGTGAGCTCAGGTCAGACTCTCCCTGCGTTCCAAATCGCGTACTCTTTCTTTTTACTATACTACATACTAAAGTAGAGAAGAGTATTAGGGCCACAGAAGAGAAAAAAAAATTCAGATGAGGAAGATTTTCTTTTATTATGTCCAGAAATGTCAAGAATAAAGACGAATACTCCAAAATGCTATTGGAGTTAGTAGGGCATAGGGGTATTTGTGGCTTACTCCAATTGACATGCATGTATTGGGATAGCCTAAATCTTTTTCTGGTATACTAAATAGTATGGAGGTATGGGGATTGGAACGCAGGGTCTGTCACTGTTAATGAAGGAATGAATGAATGGCAACATGTATAGGAACCATTAGTCAAAGCCATACAGTAGTTATGAATGGACAGCCTTCCTTCCATTAATTTTTCTTCCCCACTCTTCCACCTCCTGAGTGCAGGAAGGTTAATAGTACCAAATATTGACTCAATAGTCTTTCAGTATGTGTTTTATTAGACAGTATGTAGAGACAAAGAGGGAAGGGTAGACAGGGGGGAAGACATGCAGTAGATGGTCCCAGCCAGAGTTAAACACAACAAAGACTTATTAGTGGTATGCACTCTAGTGAGCCACCATGGTGCCCTCATTAAATAGATTTGAAGAAAAGTCTGTTAAACTGTAATCTCTCTCGGTACCAATTTCCCTAATTCTTTAACATAGGATTTTATAACTCAGGACAGTCACCATAGAGGCATGCAAAAGTTGAGCCAGGTTTTCTTGCTTGAAGTTTATTTGAATGGTCTGGATATGTTGTGTGTGTAGGTCTGCTGGAGTGGAGCAGCTCATGTACATCAAAGAGGATCTGATCATCCCACATGTAAGTACTGTGTAACAGCAGGGCCAGTTTGCGTACTGCAACAATGTATTTGAATGAATTAGGACATCCTGGTATTGTTGGCATACTGCATTTGACCGGCATGTATCGGGACATTCTAAATTTTTTTCTGTCATACTAAATAGTATGGAGGTATGGGTATTGGAACGCAGGGTCAGTCTCAATAACCACAGGAAATAACCTCGCTCAAGGGAAAAGCCCTGCATAGAACTCACTTAATTATTCCTAAGGATACTAAAGGATTTTTGGGACGACCACATGCTGACATGGTGGTTACTGTTAATCCGTTTTATATTCTGTGATTTAAATGTGTCCTTTTCACTCATTGATTTTCATACTTGTCTTCTTTTTCTCACTCAGCACCACAGTTTCTACGACTTCATCGTGACCAAAGCCAGAGGCAAATCTGGTAGGTGAACAGCACCATCCATGTGCAATATTTGTTGGCGGTTCGATCCCCACCCTGCCATTTCTGTCACGGTTGTTGTGTCCTTGGGCAAGACACTTCACCCACCTTGCCTCGTGTGAATGTCGATAGTTAACCTGCTATCGGTGTATGAATGTGTGTGTGAATGGTAACGTGTACATGGGAACAGTTCTCCCTTGAAAAAGAGTCTCCGGTCTCAATGGGATTTACCGGTATAAGTAAAGGTTACAAATATTTGGTTTTTACACATTATGTGTTGAAAACAACAATATTCATGTGTAATTAGTTTGTGGACCAATATGAAGTTGTGTTTTCCCCGCAGGTCCTCTGTTCAGTTTTGACGTCCATGACGACATTCGACTTGTTAACGACGCCACTGTAGAGAAAGACGAGGTGAGTTTAGTTCCATCACAATGTTTGGCTTGGTCTGAACTAATGTCAAAAGTAATGCTGAAGGAAACTCCAATGACAAACATAAACTAACCTATACTAATAACTAAGCATTCAAAGTTAGTTAATGCTTGATAAGCATCCACTACCCATTAACTTACCGTTAATAGCATTAACTAACAGTTAATTAAAGGTGCACTATGCAGTTTCAGAGGAGGGGGATTTGTTTACATTTGCAGAGCCTGCAGTTAGTTTACGAAACATATTCACTCTACATGAAATTCTTAGTTTTAAATCATTCTATCATCATAAATCAAAACTAAATTATTTGAGGAACCTGGACCCAAACGTAAGACTAGCATACATTTGTAAACCAAACTGCTGGCCCTGCTGCTGTAAACAACAACAGTGAAACAGTTACGTTTTCAGGAAGCTTTTCTAACTTCAAACAGTGTGCCAGGGATTACATTTTCCTGTTTGTTTATTCAGTTATGAGAATATACCGTAGAAAATGTTCACTTCTCTGACACACCCAAAGTTACATTGTGCACCTTTAATGTACCCTTATTGTAAAGTGTTTCCAAAGTATCGGTATGGATCCATGGCAGAGAATACACGTAGCCTCTAGTAGTAACATATCAAGCTACGCTAAACTAAGCTGTGCTGTCATTGTGTGCAGTCTCACGCAGGTAAAGTGGTGCTGAGGAGCTGGTATGAGAAGAACAAGCACATCTTCCCTGCCAGTCGCTGGGAGCCGTACGACCCCGAGAAGAAATGGGACAAATACACGGTGAGAGGCCTTTTTATAACCCAACATGTATTTTCCATTTGAAATTCATATCCACTTAAAATGATGAGTGAGATATGGGCTGCGTTCCAAATTGCATTCGCTTTTTTTTTTTCTTCTATTCTACATACTACAAAAATTATCTAGTAAGCATGCAGTAGGCATACAATTGGGGCATACTTTTACTTATTTATTTTTTATAAATTACTTATTTTATATCCGTTGGTTGTTTTCACCTCGGAGGCTCTGTCGATGCACTGGATTGTGGGTCGGGATCGCCCCAAAATAGCATGCTGATTTTTCGCAATCAAAATCTCAAGCGGATGTAACAGGGCATTCGGGGTGTTTTTAAGCATGCTAATTCTGATAGATCTTCTTCTACAATGCTAAATAGCAGGGAAAGTATGGGGATTGGAAACGCAGGGTGAGTAAAGTAAAAAAGCAACAGGCCTTGATAATACGTAAGCCTCTTATCCTGTGAGCACTTTGTGTAATTGAAGCTATTAGGGTGCAGGTGACCTCACTCCGACCCCACAACATTCCTCTGTGTAGGGGTGAACTTTTGACTGCTCCGGGCTGTCGTGAGAAGTGTGTGTTCAAGAGAGACAGCTGTGAAATGCAGCTGGAAACACCTGAGCCAATAATTCCTATGATATTATGAAATATAAATGCATCTTCTCCCCGTGTTATTACATCAAGTGAATACAGCCCTGTCTTTTTTTCTTTTTTTTTCATACAATAAAACAATCACACACACACACACACACACACACACACACACACACACACACACACACACACACACATCTTAAAGTTGGATTGCCTAAACATCAGTCAGTAGTAATGTTAAAGTAGTCTTTAAAATAGAATAGAAATAGTATCAGCAGCAACATTCCAACAATGTCAAATAACGCTTTCCACACCTTAACTAAAAGTGTCCTGCGAATACCGTTTGTTAAAGCAAATGGTGGTAAACAATTCTAATGAATGCAATCGCATCAGACACACATCTAAAATGAACTTGTGTGTAATAATGTCACCTGTTATTTTTCTAACTTATACTCAATCTTGCCTCTGTAGAATAAGCTGTAAATGATAAAAATCCTAAACATCTCCTGTCCGCCCCTCCAATTCTGCCTCGACAGCGAAGTGGAATGTCACACATACCACCATGACTGACTACGCAATACGTCCAGAGAATTGACATTACAATTATATATGTAATCATCTTCTTACCTGATCTAAACTCAGCCGAGCTCATATGTCCTGAACTACTCGTAAAATTGTGTTTTTGTTCGTGTAGAGAAAATCCATAAATGCCTCACATTTTACAACATGTTTTTTAAAAACACCCAGAGATCCAGATGTGTGCTATAATCTTACTTTAAAGTGTTTAAAGGCTTTGTAGCGTTGGATTGCGTTTAGAAGAACAATTTCCCCCCCTGCTGTTTAACTTTTATACACAGTGAAACAACGTTGTTCAAATAATTCACCTGTGTACATCATCCCAAAGGAATGTATCATTTAACAATAGAAGGTATATATAACTTTTAATGACTCCCTTTGGCAAACTGGATGAACAGCTCTGTGCGAGTGTGTCAACTGCTGCCAACTTAATCTTACATGGGCACGCTACACCTCACCCCAGGGACAATGCCTGGCACACACGATTTACTCACGATTTACTCTAGTTAAATTATATAACAAAAGAACTGCAACGTACAGCGCTTTGGATCAGATTATTTCCAAAATTAAGAAAAAAAAATATCAAATTCCTAATCAAATTTTTAACTTCATCTTTGTTTCATTTTTCAGATCCGGTGAAACATCCTCCTTCTCCATTCCCCTGGAAGCCTCCATACAGACGTTTTGTTGTTATTTTCCATATTATTTGACTCTATTATTATGACACATTTCTTCAATGCTTTATCTAAGATTTGATAAAATGATTGATTCATAATTTTTAATAGGTATTTCAAATGCAATGTTTCCTGTTACAATCGACCCCTCATTCATATGTATATAGCTCCTGAACATGAAGCAGCTTCTGCGCTTAATAAAAATGAACCTGGCTATGTCAGTTGTCCAGACACAACCTTTTTTTTTTAAATTCATTTTGCACCAACACTTTGATGCTCCTGCCTCACGGTGTTCTTCATATGTGCATGAGTTAACGTTGTTGTAACATTGATTGCTGGTACTAACTTTATGAATGCATTGCAGAACCAAACACGCCAGCCAAGTGTGCCTTTTTTTTTTGCTTTACGGCATTAACATTCAACTATTTCGGCCAAGCGAACTGTTAAAACATGTAGAGCCAGCCTCCACCCGTTGCCTCAAGACACCACTCCCTTCATGGTCCTCCCTCCCGCCTCCTCCCTGTCACTCAAACTCACACACACACACACATATTCACACGCCTCTGAAGACATTTTAGGGTTGACTGATTTTAGGTTTCACACTTGGCCGTGGTTTTTTCCAGCCATATGATCCAGAGTGTGTATGTGTGTGTGTTGAGCATGTCTTGCTGGCGGTAGCAGCATGTGGAGGGCAGCTCTAGTTCTATCCCAGCTCTTGGCCCTCTGTGTGCTGGTCTGGGCTCAAGAGGAGGATGTGATGACCCCTCAGGACTGCAGCCTAGACTGTATACAACAGGTAAGCCTACATTTACTCAGGTGTGTGTGTGTGTAAGGTAAGCGCGACTGTGTTGTTGACACCATGTTGTATCTACATTCCTTGCTTCTTTTTTTGGGGGGGGATTTTTATGTAGTCAGACTCAAACTACTAAGACATTCCATCCAACCTGGAGTATACCACTGAGGTCCACTAGACAAACATGCTTTATGATATGTTTGTTTGGGCAGTTACAGCTGCTTAGCACTGACTCTCAGACAACTAACATGGACTTAAAGATGGAGTCATTCTCAGGGAACGCTTGGTAAAATAACTTTTAGTCAAAATCCGTGAGTATTTCCTCGATCTGCTTCCTGTCCATACTGTGTGTACGCTGAAAAAAAGACAGTATTTATACACAGCGTAGGCTCTGATAACAGGTATGTAAACAACAACAGATAGCAACATGCCCGTTGACAGAGCCTAGGCTTTGTATTAACACTCCAGCGCACACAGGTACTTACAGGAAGCAGAACGTAAGGAGGTATACTCTGTTTTTTTAACAAAAAGTGATTTTTTTTTAGAACACACGTTCTCCAGATTTGCTCAGTCCACCTTTAACGTTAAATATAGAACATTGTAATCTCCACGGGTTATTATTTTCTAGAACTGTAAAGACATTATGTTCATTTATGGTTTGACTGGCTGTCATCCTATGTCTTGTGCAACAAAAGTCTGCACACATTTCAATGCTTTATTTTCATCAAGATACGCTTGTTATTCCACAACATAAATCTCAGACTGTTTCCCTGTCGAACTCAGCAGCGTTGTGATGTTGAGATAATGGGACAATTAACAGATATATATTTATCATACATTAATGAAACAAAACAATAATTCGGGTGGAAAGTCATAACTTTATGTGTTTCTGGGATCTGGACCCCCTATGGAGTCTCAAGGTACATCTGTTTGGTCAGCAGCGAGCAGGTTTGGAAAGCAGACGAAAACTATTTCTGCTTTATTTTTGTTTGTTTTTTTTCTCTCAAAATGATTTATTTGCCATATACGTGACAATCAAAGCAACAGTTGTTGGCAATGACATATTTGAGTCTCATGCTCCCTCCATCAATGGAAAATAAATAATAAATAATAATAAAAGAAGATACAGGAGAAACACACTAGTGAAGAGAGCAACCTCTTACCTAAGTGAACACAAAAATGGTGCAAATAAATGGTTAGTTTAGAGACAAGGTGTTCTACTAGGACCAAAAAAGTAGATCACATTACCCCAGTTCTTAGGTCTTTACACTGGCTTCCTGTCACTCAAAGAATTGATTTTAAAATATCGATGATGGTCTACAAAGCCTTAAATGGTTTAGGGCCAAAATACATTACTGATCTGCTGATACGTTATGAGCCGCCCAGAGCCCTTAGGTCGTCTGGGACAGGTCTTTTAAAAGTCCCCAGAGCTAGGACTAAACAGGGAGAGGCGACATTCAGCGTTTATGCGCCCAATGTCTGGAACGGACTGCCAGAGAGTCTGAGGTCCGCTGAGACTCTCAGCTCTTTTAAATCGGGTCTCAAAACGTTCTTGTTTCCCTTTTAACCTGTAATTTTTTTTTTTTTTTTTTTTTTTTTTTTTTGGTAAAATGTTTTAATTCTTTTATTTAAATGTTGTATTTTTATCTATGTTTTAAATTTGTTCATTTTTTTTTTTTTTTTGTATTTGTATTCTTTATTTGATTTTAACCCTGTGAAGCACCTTGAGTGGCCCTGTGCCTGAAATGTGCTCTATAAATAAAATTGCCTTGCCTTGCCTTGCCTATAAAGAATAGATACTATGTGAAGTAAATGTAAATTAATTTGAATATTGTGGAATAGAACACTACATACTTTGTATTTTATTTAAATGTATTTTTCTTTTCTTTTTAGCAATAAATGATTATACTCCCTTGGATAACATCTTCCAACCCCTAAAACCCACATTAAGCAACACTTTATTTTGAATTGGTCACTGGTCACAAGTGAAAATAGTTAGGAACCACTGTCCTGGGAGATGGATAAACAGTAAAGTGAGGAAGAACTTTATATTAACATTGTTTACCGGAAAGTTTTTCTGGGTCACATTATTTAGCTCGTCACGCATGTTGTTTTTTAAAGCCTTTGTTTTTGCTTATGAATATTAATATAAAAGTCTCCCAGTGTCTCAGATTCAAAACAACTTTTTAACAGCATGTCTGTTTCGCAGATGGCCATTTTTATAAAAGCAATCAAAAAGAAAAATGAGACAAATGACAAGAAGTTCTACAAAAACACATTTAATAGGTACTGTAGCTCCAGGCATTACGGTATTTACACCATCAAAGGTTTGACCCCTAGCACACGCAGTTTTCAGCCTCAGTCACAGAGTTGTTTACGTTCATAAATGGAGAGGAACAGAACAGGAGATGAACATCTTCAGCTCAACTTCTCCTGTTCTCTATCAAAGTGTCCAGGGTTCCCATGGTCAGGACATTCCTAAAGAAACTAGGCCTGGAAGTACTTTTGGAATTACCGTAACTGACTGTTTTGGAAACATTTTGAATATACACAAGTGTTTAAAACATGTCCATATAAATTCCAAAACATGTCTAACCTTATGCAAAGTAGTTCCTTGAGTAACTGAAATGTGAAAGCCTTGCTTCTTTGCTTATCCACAACAATGCATGGGGAAGTACGTGTTTAATAAGTTATGTCTTTTAAATATTAAATATAACACATCATGGCTTAAGAGAAATGCAGGAAGAATCACATTTTTGAGCCGAATATTTGTGAAACGGGCTTTTTTAAAGTTTTGGAAATTGGGGAAGAAGTTCATGGGAAGGTTTGGTAAATGTAATGTGTGTTGTCATATTCAAACAAACAGGCACATGTGACTAGATGAAGGGACATTACTCAGTCATGTATGTGTCCTTCAAAAAGTGAAGTTATAAAAGCCGCATTGTGAGCGTGCCAGTTCACAGATGGAGCTGTGTGTGTGTTCTAAGCATGTTGAGAAGGTTCTTCTGATGTCAGCTTGCTTTGCGTGCAAGTAGGTATTTAGGCTACAAGGACTTTCTGATGGTAAAATTACCCAACCTGACAGTCTATTGTGCAGACCTACACACACACACACACACACACACACACACACACACACACACACACACACACACACACACACACACACACACACACACATACACACACACACACAGCCTGAGGCAGATGCAATGTTTCTTCCCCCTCTCGAAGTCTCCACCTGTTAGTCTAGTTACAGTATAAGTGAATTACAGTGAGAATGTGTAAGTCACAGGCACACACTTCACCACTGCTAACAATGGAAACAATATTTCCTCTTTAGAGCCGTTTGACAGACGTGTTTATGAAATTGCTCAATCCTAACAGTATTCCGATCCGATGAATCATGCCTTTTTTAATATGCATTCGTTTCAACTGGATCAGGTTTCTCATCTTAACAACAATGGTTTCAACACCAAATGACCCAATAGCAGCTGATACTGTGAATTGGATCCACGTGCCATCTAATGTGTTCAGAAGAAACAGAGCAGCCATGTTGTTTGAACCTGAAGCGATTGGGTCAATGATTTAAAGTCCCTATGACAGCGCTGTCAGAGCTGATAGAGGGTTTCAGCCATTGGCATTTAAAGTTAGTGCAGATGTTTTTTGAAATCGAACCCCATTCTTTGTGTCTGAACTCGGCTCATTATGCCATTCCTCTGAGGTTTCAAAGGAATTGTTCAAAATTGTTAGCTTTTTGCCTTACTCGCCAACTCAATACAAGGTGACAGAAACCGTTCCTGTAACTGTGCGTGCATTTTTTGATTTAGAAATTGGCAAAGGTCAGTCATCCGTGTAAGCTTAGCTCTGAAGGGTAGCCAGTCAAGAGATAAACTTTACAACACCACTCAACACTCCTGTGTGCTTGTTGGGACTTGCTTATTTAATATGTTATGTTGCACACTAAATATTTTAAAAAGAAAACATACTGTAAGGAAACAAGGAAGTGCCAGTGACTGTCATTTATGTATTTGATTCTAAAATAACATAACGTGTAAAAATATATAGCACAAGATTACATGGTGAATTAACAAGTCCCAACAAGCACACAGGAGCATTTAGTGATGTTGTAAAGTTTATCTTTTGACCTGCTCCCCTTGACTACCAGTGTTTGAGCTAAGCTAACCTGGATGAGCGACCCTTGCCCATTTCTAAATAAAAAATGCACGCACAATTACAAGAACTGTTTCTCTAGCCTTTTTTGTCTGTCGCCTGCGAGTGAGGCAAAAAGTTAAAAATATAAAATGTTAAACTATTAATTTTAAAACTTCATCCACCCCTCTCTTAAACATTTACAAAACGATTCAGTGTGTGTTCTTTCAAATCCTCGACAATTCTCCTTATACACAGTCCTGGAGTTGTTTTGATGATAAATACAATCTATTGAGATCCTGGTGTTTCTTTTATGAGTGTTTTTTTATCGTCCTTCCTACGTTAGGAGACCTTTATTCATCCAGACTGCTCACCTGATATGTAATACGGACACAATTTGCAAGATGCATAATGCTAAAAATCCAGTCTGATTGATTGCTTTTCCTCTTTACAGGGAAGAGCTGGATGTGAATACTGCAGAATAACCCGAGCTGATGTCAGGAGGGCTCTTGGTTTCAAATCCATCAGAGGGTTTGGAAGTAAGTCTCATTTAAGCAATATGATTATTATTATTTTATTATTATTATTATTATTGTTGTGCTTAAACGTCATTTGAGCACAACATGTATGCGGTCCGCAAGCATCACTGAAGTGCCAAAATGACGTTGAAGCACATCCTCGAGTGCAATATTACAATTATACGAAAACTACCAACAAAATCAAAATGTATTAATGTTTTAGGGAATTAACAGTCGTAATTAAATTGAGAATGTTTAACCAGTAGCTTATGGAGCCTAGCCTGGTGCTACAAGACCATCGTACTTCATTTAATTTGCACAGAAGGTCTGGAACTGCTCTATTTGGCAAACGTTCACTCACTTGGAGGCTGGTGTCTGTTGAAGTTTAAAACTATTGGATCTGCCCAGTGCCACTCTGGATCAGCCAACCAATCGCATAACGTTTGGTAGTGACGTATGTCATGAGCCGGCTTCTGACGGTGCGTTCCAGTTGTACTGGGAACTCGGAAATTTCCGACTTCAATACATATTGTAGTTTATGGATATACCGCTACCTGGCAACGGTAACTTGCCAGAGCCTAACGTTTAGTTATTTGGATGAGAAAGGTTGTAGGTGTCCATACTTTCCCGAGCAGATGCACTGGAACACAGACAGGTCGGAACTCGGAACTACCAAGTCGGACATTTCCGAGTTCAGAGTATAAAGGAACGCAGCATTCAACTGAAACTGGAGCGCGACTTCGACGTCATCGTTCTCAGCCACTCGCTCTGTTCGCTGATTGAACACTCAGAAATCTGTTCGAGCAGGAACCCACTAATACAACCCAGCCCCAGACTGACTACTGAAGGGAAAATGAAATGTGGGCGGAAGTAGGTAGGCGGGCGGAGCCAGGCTATATGGAGCCATGGAAATAGTTATAATCTTTAGAGCGGACTTAAAGGAGAAGTAAGTGATATGGTCCTTTTAGCTAACATCATGTCAGTGACTGCAGTTAAAAGTCCCCTCCCTCGTCCCTACGTCACCACCACTTAGACGCGCATCCGTCTTCATCAGATAGAGCAGCGAGTTATCCTTCACAGGCACAGAGACCCGCCTTCTTTATAGCGCTCTGTCTCCTGATTGGATAATAACGAACGGGATACTCAAAATTTGATCTGGCAATTTCTGCAAAGCTGAATGACTGGGAGACCTGTGTTATGAACTGTGCATACTGCTTAAGTGATTGATGTAGAAATATAGTGATTTAGTTAACCCATATATTAACAAAAAAATATCACTTACTTCTCCTTTAAGGTGTCCTGTCCTCCTGATTTTTGAGCACATTCTAAATGTCCTGTTGACCAATCAGATTGCTTGTTTTCCGAACTACTTGGTGTCTTACCTTACACATTGGCTGCACTAATTGCAGGAACATACCATACCTTTGGCGGCCATGATGTGTTGTTCCTTGTGTTCTCTCCAGAGATCTCTATCTCGCACCTCGTTAACTTGAAGCTTTTGTTTTTCCCATTGCACATGCCACGTTATTTGCACTTCATATTAGCACTTCAACACACGCTAGCCTCAAAGTAAATATACAGAAAGGGCAACCGCCGATTCACTGAGGGCATAACAAAACAAATGCCGGATGTACTAATGACAGTTGTAAATATTTGTCCAACTTCACAAACGGTCCAACATTTTGAGTACGACAGGATGGTAACACAATAAGAAGAGGTGAATGAACTGGGTACATGTTAGAGCTATCTATCTATCTATCTATCTATCTATCTATCTATCTATCTATCTATCTATCTATCTATCTATCTATCTATCTATCTATCTATCTATCTATCTATCTATCTATCTATCTATCTATCTATCTATCTATCTATCTATCTATCTATCTATCTATCTATCTATCTATCTATCTATCTATCTATCTATCTATCTATCTATCTATCTATCAATCAATCTACTCTATTGTGATCCTTAGGTTGTGTTCCGTGGCCATGTTTTGAGTTGCTAGGAAGGGAAGACCCTCAAATCTGTCAGCATTATGTCCACGCACCAAACGATGTGGAGGTTGAATATGTCCAGGAGCCCAACCCCACATCTGACACCATCGTTGTGTCCTGGAAGCCCAGTCACTATGGTATGTTGTTGATACACACTAAACATTCAAACTCATTTCTGTATGCACTTAGTATAAGGAAACAGGGAGAATTCATCTATAACTTTGTTGGTTTTTAGGAGCAGAGCCAGTTTTGAAAACTCAGATCATGTCAGACAAGAGTCACCTGCCCCGAAAGTCTTTTGTCTTATAGGCCCAAGGGTTTGACATCGACAACATGTATTTCAGACATGTTTTACTTGGTGGGAAACCTTAACGTCGCTACGAGATACTTTTTAAAATATTTCTGAAACCGTCTCATTTCCCCTCGGATGATCATTTAATTTCATTTCATTTAACTTTTATTTATCCTCGAGAGACCAATTGAGGGGTGACCCTCATTTTCAATGACGTCGAGTCATCATAAATGACATGTATCAGCACAAATGAGAAAATCAATGTAATGTATATTTTTATATAGTTTTTCTTAATGCCTGGTCAAAAGCATTAAGGAAAACTATATACAAAAACTGTTCTCCAAAGAACAACTGCTGGCATGGTAAAAACGCTTCCACTTGTGTCGAAAGGGGCCGCCAGATATTATATCCTCATTGCCAATTTAATATGAGATTTGTAGGTGTTCTATGGATTTGACTTTGTTTGTTTGTGTGTGTGTGTGTGTGTGTGTGTTTGTTTGTTTGTGTGTGTTATGCTGCAGGGATTGCCTTCTTGCGAGGCTTTCAGGTGTTCCTCCAGGCGCTTGGAGGTTCTAGTGTTGCCTGTCAGCTCTTTCTGTTCCACCGTAACCTCTCCCTCCCAGTGTCACACTCCCAGACGGTAGGCAGCAAGGACACACACACACACACACACACACACACACACACACACACACACACACACACACACACACACACACACACACACACACACACACACACAATCACATCCCCTCACTAGCATACTTTACACAGGAATGCTCACAGCTTATTGATCATGTGTGTGAGAACTCTGTAACTTTCAAACCCTTAGGAAAAACAGCCATAGCCTACAATGGACTGTGACAAACGCTGTCAAGGGGGGAGCCTGTTATTTACGGGCACATTTTTTTACCTGAAGGACCGCATAGCATGTTGTGCATTTTTATGTATTTCTCCACAGGCAAGATATGCAATATACTAGACTGTATGCTTCACTAACTGGTGAGGCAGGGGAAAACACACAAACATCCAAAAGGAAATAATTACAGGATACAGTGTTAAAGGTGCACTATGTAACTTTGGGTCTGTCAGAATAAACAAACTTTCCTCGTAGGAAAATGTAATTTAAACACTGTTTAAAGTTACAAATGTACCTTAAAAGTTGCTGTTTCACTGTTGTTATTTACGGAAGCAGGGCCTGCAGTTTGGTTTACAAACATATTCTAGTCCTACATTTGGTTCCAGGTCCTCACAATAATTTAGTTTTGATTTATGATGATTTACATAGATGAATTACATGTACAGGTTTTGGAAACTAACTGCAGCAGGCCCTGCAAATGTAAACAAATCCTCCTCCCATAAAACTACATAGTGTAGCTTTTAAGAAGGGGTATCCATAACAGAGTTTGGTGTACTGTGTGTGTGACTTTGTACTGTATGAATCGGTCAATATTAGACAAAAAATGTTTTTTACAGTTAAAAATGTTATTCATTAGATTAATGGCATCATTTTTGAGATAATCAATCAGAGATCACTCCATTTCAGCTTAAGCCTTAGTTTAATAACTACAGTGTTTTATTTAAAAAAATAAAATTCTTGCTCTACCTGTATGTGATATAGTCAATATCTGTCAGTTTCAAAAAAGAGATTACTTTTATTTTTAAGGCCCTTTTGGGGAAAATTACAATCCCTAAATTTGCATTTTTCACATCACCATTTTTAGATACATATATTTTTTGTCTTATATTTATTATGTATACAATTTTTTCAAGAGTTTTTATGATACAACTGTAGGAGCCCAGAAGGGTCAATACATCTGCATAAGCCACAACATGAATGCAAAACAGACAGAATACTGTATTACTGCTGTCAGGCCAGCCGTCTCTTGTTTTTCCTGGCCAAACAGGTCAAACCAGCCTCATCTGTATTTAAAAAAGTAACTTTTGGAAAGTTGCTTATTTAAACTGCCATTGTATTATTATTATTTTATTAATGGGACGTTGACAAATTGTTATATCTATGTGTTAAATTCGGCAAGTCTGACACAGTTTGAGACTTTATTATTTATAGCATGCGGGTTGCTTGTGTAGCCTACAATTATATTTTATATCCCATTCAGGTCAGACATCTGTAAAATAAAACTTTTCTGTTGAAAATATGAAAATATGACACTAGAAAGTTGTTCAGTTTGCCTGTTGGCTTGCCCTTAGCCATCTCTGTACATTTACCGTAAAGCTTGCAATACGGGTACACTTTAAATATAGGAGTGGCTGGCTTGACTGCTGTAATCTCCTGTCTTCTTCAAATTTTCGGCCCTTCTGTCAGCAATAAAAGTTCTACAGTTTAGGCAACCTGGACCAATAATAGAGTGGTACTGCTGCTCACTTCCGTTGTGACTTTTGAATTGGTGTTGTGGCTTTTGTTGTTGTGCTGTGGCTGTGTGTTGACCCTTCTGGGCCACCATACTTATCTCATCGTATCAGATTAAAGTGTGTAGTGTGTGCTTAAATCAAAGCAAGGTCATGACAGCCCCCTGTATTGTGCTGTAGGTGTACAAGTCAGACCCTTTCCCTGGCATCTCCCTGGGCTCCCAGTACGCTGTGTCAGTCATGGCTCTGCCGGTACCTGAGAAGTGGGAGAAGTTCACCCACAGCAAGATATTCTCCACACGCTGTAAGACACACTCAAGCACACACACACACACACACACACACACACACACACACACACACACACACACACACACACACACACACACACACACACACACACACACACACACACACACACACACACACACACACACAATGTATAGTAATATGCATTTTATGGTTTTGCAGCATGTGCAGAGAAGAACGGTCTCGAGCAGTGCAAAAAGGGTGAGCTAAATTGCTTTGACACTTTCTCAAATGTCCCCAATAAAGCCTCCCTGTGGTAGCCTACAAGAATGTCTTCAAATAATAAAAACATTCCTTCTTATGATCAGCTTTACATATGTCTGTCAATATTTCATGGTGTGGTGTGTAGACTGGTACCCCAAACATATTGAGGTCCTGCAGGAAGGGCCCGCCATCAATGTGACCTTTAACCTGGCTCCCCCTCACCTGGGCATCCACAGCTACTTCTCAGTGTGTTATGCAAAGGGCCTGAAGACATACACCGATATAACACCTGCTGTGAGTGCTTGTAACTTCTTCTGTACCTTCTTCTGTTTTTGTTTCATTCTGTGCATCAATACCTTGTTGTATATTTATTATTACTGAAGTATTGTATTAATGACATAATAATTTTTAACTCACCCGAACCCTTTTTTTATTTTTATTTTTAGAATTCTTCCAAAAACAAAACTCACCACAGCTATCAGCTGAATGATCTTCAGGAAGGAACCAACTACACCTGTGAGGTAAAGTAAAAAGAGATAAACTATACATTGCATTATACCTATCTATATAAATACATATTCTAGCTTTTCAAGCAAAATACATTGTTCGGTGAATAAAAACCGCATGTGCTATGCTAATCTATATTCCACATCTTATGGAGTTATCTAAATTCCCTCAGTCTGCTGGGTAATAATAACCCTCTGGATGCAAATATGTTCGCTATATGAACATTATAAGGTCTAATGTCTGTGTTGTGTTTATCATTAAATGTGGGTTTATCCAATTTCAATTAAGGATCGAAAATGAACTTTGATGCTCAACATTTCTTGTGTGACAGATTGCGGCTAACGAAATGGACGCAGTGAGGAAAACATTCGATGTTCAGGTCATGCACGTTCAAAAAGGTAGAGGAGGTCCCAATGCACTGTAATGCAAACCTTGTAATGCAAAATGTGTTTGATTAACTTATCAGAAATTTGGTTTAGATAAGGCAGGCTCTATGATTTGGTTCTCCTGACGCTAATTATTATCGAGCTTAAATGACAAATATCTTTCATTTGGATTGATAAATATGCCTATCATGCAATTAACTCCGCAAATAACATAGAAGGATTTTGTGGATTTGGGTTTACATGGGCTTTAACTAATGAATTGTCCTGTAAACCCAACTGCCCCTGTCCTCAGAAGACACGTCTCCCTCTGCCAGTGTGTCCTGGGCTCTGCTGCTTCCACTCTGCCTGGCTGTGCTAGCCATACTGGGGGTGACTGTAGCTGCTCTCATCACACGGACCACCACACCACAGATGAAGAAAGATAACATGACAGCAGGTGCAGAGACAAACCAAATACACTGTGTCCAATACACTGTTTTCATTTAACACAAGCTCATTTAAGACAAGACACTGCACTGTGAATAGGGTCAACTTTGTAACTTATAGATATGACACTTTGCCAGTTGATTACTTACTTGAAAACAATTGTTGGATAAAGAGTTCAAATCTTTATTCAATGTTTACAACATACTGGTGTCCAAAGTTTTTACACAGCAGATTTTGGATACAGTTTTTATGTACTTTTTTTTTTTTAAATGTATGAATCAAAAAATACTATAGGCCTTATTATATTATAGGCCTCAGTTTTTTTTCTCTCTAAGAAGAAAATGTTTCATAAATCAGACCATTATCAACACATGAACAAATCCTTCTGTAATGTCCTTCAGAATAGTGCAAAGAGTGATTATGGAAAGTGTAGATGATGTAAGTGCTTAAGACGTTTGGGTATTGATGAAAAACAAATTGTAGGTCGTATGAGAAATATACAGATGCCAACAGTCAAGGTTTAGTCAAATAAACACCTACATTTACATTTTGGACCTTTTATAAAAAATATAGACATTTTATGGATGCAAAATACACCAAAAATCCCCAAATTGACCAGTGCCTGCCGTGTCTCACCGTAATACATGGTAAATGTTGCTGATTTTACACCACCTGACAGTGAACACCTCTTTGCCAGTAGCAGTAGCATCATGGGAACTAGAACCATCTTTTTCTTTTCTTCATTTCTTCAGATATTCTCAAGGTGGATCAAGAGAGTGAGGCTCAGATGGAAGTGATGGCGTTGCCCGGAAACAGGCGGACCCCTCCTCGCCTTCTGATTTGCTACAGCAGCAACGATGGCCCCGCCCACGTCAAAGCCGTCATGCAGTTAGCGGCCTTCATCCAAAGGCACATGGCCACACAGGTATACTTTGGACAGGACACTTCACGGCTCTAATGCATTTTGGGTTCTGTATTATTAACACTCTTGAAGAAGGTCAAACAAGACCCAAATGTTGGTTCTTTAAAGGTGCACTGTGTAACTTTGAGTGTGTCTGAGATGTGAACATTTTTCTAAGGTATATTCTCATAAATGGATAAACAAACTTTCCTCACAGTACAATTGGACCCCTGGACCACTGTTTGATGTCAGAAAGCTTCCTGGAAGTTTTCTGTTTAGCCACAGTTTGGTTTACAGACATATTCTAGTCTTACGTTTGGTTCCAGGTGTCTCAAAATAATTTAGTTTTGATTTATGACGATATAATTTTTCAATTCTTAGAATTACATGTAGAGTATACATGTTTTGTGAACTAACTGATGGCTCTGGAAATGTAAACAAATCCCCCTTATCCTGAAACTGCATAGTGCACCTTTAAATCCACAATGAAAATAAAATGTATTTGCCACAAACCCTGCATTTACATTAATGCATGCCTAATAATAATATATTAGTAGAACAGTCACTTTTTGTTATTAGGCCAACTTGTTGTTGACACTATTTTCTCTCTCTCTCTCTCTCCCTCTCTCTCTCTCTCTCTCTCTCTCTTTTCCCTTCCCCTTCCCAGGTGTGCCTGGACCTGTGGGACTCTCTGAGCGTGTGCGAGGAAGGCCCCATGGCGTGGCACTGCCGGCAGATTCGCCACAGTGACTTCATCCTGGTGATGTGTTCAGCGGGTCTCAACCAGAGAAGCACAACACCTCCTCCACTGCCCCAGAAAGAGGAAGAGGAAGAGGGGGAAGAAGAAGAAGCAGATGAAGGGCAGGGCTTTGTACCCAACAACACATTCAGCTCTGATGCGGCCGTGCAGCTGATCGGAGAGGAGGTGGGCCGGGCCAAAACCAGCGGTCAGGATCTGTCCAAATACATGGCGGCAATTTTTGACTATTCTGAAGAGACGGACATCCCCACAGAGCTGAGGCTTGTGTCTCACTACAGGCTGCCTGCGGACCTGCCTCTGCTCTTCTCCCACCTCCATGGAGTGGCCCTGCACCGGCCGGGGGCTTACCTGAAGATAGAGCTCCTCTCTGGGGAAGCCTTCGCCAAGTCACCGGCCTCGGCAGCTCTGCAGTGGGCTATCTATGAAGCAGGGATGGCAATGAGGGAAAACAATAAGTGATCACTGATGATCACTCATCCATGGACTAAAAAGACTCAAATGAATTCCTTAAATGTTCACTATGCAGTTTCAGAGGAGGGGGATTTGTATACATGTGCAGAGCCTGCAGTTAGTTCATAAAACATATTTGTCACATGCATAGAACGACCACGGGCTGGAATCAAACCCGGGTCCGCTGCTGGCCGAGGCCCATGGGGGGACGCCCTACCAACTGAGCTAAGGGCGCCCCCGTTGAATATGTATTTAAACCAAACTGTGGGGCCCTGCTGCTGTAAACAACAACAGTGAAACAGTAACTTTTCAGGAAGCTTTCTAACTTCAAACAGTGTTCCAGGGATCCAATGTTCCTATGAGGAAAGTTTGTTTATTCAGCTATGAGATGTGCACTTCTCTGACACAGCCAAAGTTAGGCTACATAGTGCACCTTTAATATAAGGCCTGACTCAAACAGAGAAAGCTTGGTCTAAAGATAATACATTCACAAACGGGATGATTCCACATCAGCAGCAGCACCTCCTCCAATGTGAATGCTTGCTGCACATGGAGCCACACATGCTGCTTCTATTAAATGACTTTTCTTATGCATATACTCATTCTTTATTATTATTATTATTAACTTTTTTAGTATATTTTCTTTTCACTGACGCCTTATTATGCCTTTCTATTTGTGTTCATATCTTATATGGCTTTCTTTCTTTGCAGCTTTAAGCACGGTTTATTTCTTCTCAATTTTTATCTCATTCATAGTAGTGTCAAGTACATACATTTTATTTGTCCATTTTAATGTTAATCACTCGCTGCATTTACTTTTTCTCATTGTAAACCACTTACAGCTTAGAGCTGTATGTCTTTTATGAACGTTGCTATACAAATAAAGATTATTATTATACTAATGTATATAAAATAGGTGTTCACATGTTAGATGTGTGTGTACAAGAAGGATTTATAAAAAGAACACACAGTTGTGTGTGTAACGTCAATAAAAGCTTATGTTTAAAGTACAGAGCATATTTTTATTTCTTTCAATGTCATGTAAAAATGCTTATTGAACCTTTCGTTGCTAATATACATATTGCAGCCCAGCCTATACAAAAACACAAATTGTCTCTTATACTTGAGCTATTGAAGTTCTTCTGTGATATTGTATTCATGCATGTTTATATTGTAGATGTGCATATCTCATATGCATAGGAATGGATTAATCATATTATTGTTATGCTGATGTGAGGCTAGCCTACATGTAGATATGCCTAAATTATTATTGTGAGTTATTTTGCATTTTGTAAATTATACCCATCCTTTCATGCATAAAAAAAAACAAGAGTCACTGGCTCAAATATATAATTGCTATAGGATGCATCCTTGGCATTTTGTATGATTCTGTTGAGAGGGTAAGATGCTGATGATGCTG
Organism: Ammodytes marinus; assembly: GCF_949987685.1. Classification (NCBI taxonomy): domain Eukaryota; kingdom Metazoa; phylum Chordata; class Actinopteri; order Uranoscopiformes; family Ammodytidae; genus Ammodytes; species Ammodytes marinus. The sequence goes on along the minus strand of NC_137211.1, from coordinate 26,613,613 downwards.
TAGGCTACGTTACCAGGCTGGAGGAAACCCCCCTATCTTTGTACATCTAAAATAGCTTTAGTGTTCACCTTAATGTGTTCATCTGAATAAAAGTTGTCCTGTACTTGGATTGTTTAGTTAATTCTAAAATGTCCTGCATTATAGGCTAATGCTGCCTTCATGTGCATCTCGGAAACGTTGTACTTCATACACTTCCCACTTGTGCCGAGCGAGTAGCCCAGCAGCCGTCTGAGCAGTCATCGCTGAGTGTGCGCTCAAGTCAGTCTCTCTCCCACACACACTGACAGCGTGGAAACATGGTGCTGGACCTGGACCTGTTTCGGACCGATAAAGGCGGCGACCCAGAAAAGATCCGCGAGATCCAGAGGAAGAGGTTTAAAGATGTCACACTGGTCGACAAACTGGTCGCCGCAGACACAGAGTGGAGGAAATGTAAGCGCCCTTTTATTTCAGTCAATGATGTGTGGCTAACGTTAGCGCGGTGGCTACTCATGCTAACGTTAGCGTAGCGTCAGTGCAACACCGGGGAGGTGCTCGCGCGGAACTCCATTCGAAATCTGTCATTTTTAATGTCAACATATGAATTACAGCAGACTGTTTCTTCCCATCTATAGGGTCCCATCCAGGACTTTTCACATCGGACGCATTCTAAACGCACATTCTTCTATTCGGTCGCATAAAATTGAGAAAAATGCTCTATATAATCTACTTTTCTCATTAATTTCTTGTTATCCTCTCGTTACTAAAGCTCCAGAGGACTACAATTAATTTCAGAAAGTGAACAATTAAAATTGTTACTGTTCTGCCTAGGGAATTATGCCCATGCCGTATTGACCACTGGATATTGTTCTGTATGGTTGTAGAAAAAATAATCATGTACAGTAACTGGACGTTTGTTTATGAGTTTATGAATAATGTGTGGTCCGATTTGAGTGAAGTCTGGTGTGATCTCACAGGAAGAGACTAGCATGCTAATGTAAGCGCAACTAGCACCATTCAACGAATTCAAATGTGCCATATGCTATTCATTCACGTAGTTAACGGTAGTTAAAAGCAGCTTTCTTATAGGTTGATACCATGACGTTGATACTGGACTCCCAATATCTTATCCTCGGGATGCAATACAAAGTGTTGGCTAATGCTGAGTTAGCATAGCGATGCCGGGTAGTAACCAATAACGTGCAATCTGATGCAATCCCAGCCGGCAGCATGTCAAGTCAACCTCGCCCTGCACTGCAGCTACTGTAGCCGACACACGCTGACATTGATTTAAAACATGAATGATTCTGAAAGCGCAGTGTTACAATGGTGCGACTGTCTCAGTGGCAGAAGTCGTTTGTTTACAATGTGTATAATAGGTTTTGACTGACTGCATGAGAGGGTGAATTAATTGTCAACGACAGAAACCCAACACCTGTCATCCGGTTACTAGTCTACTGTGGCTTCTGCTGCAACAGACAGACAGACAGACAGACAGACAGACAGACAGACAGACACACACACACACACACACACAAACTGACTGTGATTTACCTCTCTAACAGGCCGCTTCACTGCAGACAACCTCAACAAAGCCAAGAACCTCTGCAGCAAGAAGATCGGGGAGAAAATGAAGGTGGGGATTGGGAGGCATCAGGATAATTAATACATGAACAGTCTGTTGACCCTCATACAGTAGAGTGAGAAAGCAGAAACATCACTGTTGATGTGTACTGTCCACCTACCAGACATTGAAGCTATGAATTGTATTTTTTGCTGCTTTCTAACACGGGTTTGTGTGTGTTGTGAACGCAGAAGAAGGAACCGGTCGGGGAGGACGAGGCCATACCTGAAGAAGCCCAGAACCTTGAGAACCTCACAGCTGACACACTGTCGGTACGTTCTGTCTGCTAGTTGTTCTGTCCAGTCCATCTCTGAAAACACAGTTACAACTTGAAGCCTCTGTAAACTTGGTCTAAAATAGTACATTTCAAAGAATCCGATTGAAGTGAAATGTTCATGAATATTATAAAACCTTTGTTTACTATTTATACACTGTTTGACAGGACTGTGTGGGGCGTGGCAATATCAAACAGTATCCATGGCAACAACCATTGTTTACAAACAATGTTCGGCAATGAGAACTGCCATGATTGGTTCAAAATACTAACTGTGTCATAAGAACCAGAGCATAGCCCTAAGCCTCATCTAAAAAATAAATAAAAAAAATCTTGCAAGGTTTAGCAAACTTACATGACAATATCTTTCATTTGGATTGATTAATACAAATTATATATAACTCCTTTTAGATGCTTACTATCATGCAACTAACTCCCCAAATTCACGTGTGTGTGTGTGTGTGTGTGTGTGTGTGTGTGTGTGTGTGTGTGTGTGTGTGTGTGTGTGTGTGTGTGTGTGTGTGTGTGTGTGTGTGTGTGTGTGTGTGTGCGCGTGTGCGTGTGCGTGTGTGTGTGTGTTTGACTGTGTGTGTGGTTGTGTGTGTCAGGCCCTGACTGTGACACAGATCAAGAAGGTGCGTGTGCTGGTGGACGAGGCGGTGGAGAAGGGAGACACTGAGCGGGTGAAGCTGGAGGCCGAGCGCTTTGAGTATCTGAGAGAGATCGGTAACCTGCTGCACCCCTCTGTCCCCATCAGCAATGATGAGGTGGGTTATTCATACAGACGCACATGTGTTTAGAGTAGGAGCACTTTGCATTACTTTGATTCAGCCATACATTATTGAATATACATCCATTGAGTAGCTCTAACTCCATTTTCATACATCACACATTGTCACATTAATTAACAAGATCTTCACGCACAAGGAGTTTACACACATGACCCAGCAAATCCATTTTCATATAAAATCCATTTGTTTTCGTCAATAGCTTATTTTATATGTGATTGTCATAACAATTATATGAACACCCTTCCGTCTTATAGAAATACATCAAAAGCAAGTTTGTTGTTGTTGCATAGATACATTTAAATCTTCTGGGTTCTTGTACAAATTCAACTTTGATCTTGAAAGTGCTGGAAAAGTTCTTGAATTTTACTCATTTCTTTTACACCCAAATGCTCATCTGATTGGTTATCGAGATGTTTTATCAGATCCATTTTCCCGCCTGACCTTTAATGAGCTTGCGTCCCTCCTGCCAGGATGCAGACAACAAGGTGGAGCGTACGTGGGGCGACTGCAGCGTGCAGAAGAAGTATTCCCACGTGGACCTGGTGGTGATGATCGATGGCTTTGATGGAGAGAGGGGGGCGGTGGTGGCAGGCAGCAGAGGCTACTTCCTCAAGGTACGCTAACATCTATTCTTAACAAGTCAATAGCTGCAGACCTGTACACCAGCATTCTTCATCCTTTAGAAGATCCCCTCAGCCTTTTACACTGCCTAACCTGCAGATCCAGTGACCTGTGTATGTGTGTAACAATATATTTATTGGGGTTTTGCAATTATAACGATTACAGTCCCTGGCTCAGTCTTGGCAGTAGGGACAGTATATTGACAAATTAACAGGCAAGCAAAGAACAGAGTTTCAAATACAGACGTTACAATATTTACGATGTACAGACATCTAGCTTACATGGGCTGACGATCCAATATCAAGTCTTATACCATCTGCCCAATCCGCACCACAGTCATAATGAATGACTTGTTACCAACATTTGTGTCCCAGCTTTCCTAGCGAGCAGCTGTTTATTAGTTTTTCCTCTGCTGTGTTGTGTTCAGGGCCCGCTGGTTTTCCTGGAGCAGGCCCTCATCAACTACGCCATGAGGATCCTCTACGCCAAGGACTACACCATGCTCTACACGCCCTTCTTCATGAGGAAGGAGGTGATGCAGGAGGTGGCCCAGCTCAGCCAGTTTGATGACGAGCTTTACAAGGTAATGTGATATAAAGTTATGGGGAAAGCCTTTTTAAAGGTGCACTATGCAGTTCCAGAGGGGAGGGATTTGTTAACATTTGCAGTGCTTGCAGCTAGTTTACAAAACATATATTCCACAGATATGGAGCAGCCGCTATAAAAGGCTTGGTGACCTTTTATTTTCTTGATCTTGACCTGTGCTTTGATTGGATTATGAACATGTAAAAAGCTCTGATAGATATGAAGGCTCCAACCCATTTAAAACAAGCAATACGATCTTCAAAATCAGTAGTCTAATCTAGTGTCATTAATGCATGGATGACTCTTTCAAAATCTTTGCATGGCAGGTATGGCTTGACTTTTGGCCATGTAGTGTAGTTCAGTTGTGACAGTGCCATCTGGTGGCCCACATGGAGAGCTGATTTAAAAAAAAAAAAAAAGACCCAGGTTATGATAGCATCTTAGATTCAGTGAATGGCAGAATATTTATGAAACCATTTGACATTTAGCTAGGCAGAGAAGAATTTTAATAACTTTGTCAGGTTTTGGATTTATTTTATTTATTTTATTGAATTGAACAGGGACAATGCACTCTAATAAAAACATAAAAAATAAAAACTGTGCCAGAATTAGCCAGAATGCTATTTCACATGTTTTACTGGTGATTAACAGTTCCTCCTTTTTATAAACGTGTGTGTGTGTGTGTGTGTGTGTGTGTGTGTGTGTGTGTGTGTGTGTGTGTGTGTGTGTGTGTGTGTGTGTGTGTGTGTGTGTGTGTGTGTGTGTGTGTGTGTGTGTGTGTGTGTGTGTGTGTGTGTGTGTGTGTGTGTGTGTGTGTGTGTGTGTGTGTGTGTGTGTGTGTGTGTTCGTGTGTTCCTCAGGTCATCGGTAAGGGCAGTGAGAAGTCCGACGACAGCTCCATAGATGAGAAGTACCTGATCGCCACCTCGGAGCAGCCCATCGCTGCCTTCCTGAGGGACGAGTGGCTGAAGCCTGAAGACCTGCCCGTCCGCTACGCCGGCTTCTCCACCTGCTTCAGGCAGGAGGTGGGCTCCCACGGCAGGGACACGCGCGGCATGTTCAGGGTCCACCAGTTTGAGAAGGTACGTGCTGGCTCAAAAAGTTAGTGTTAAAATCACAGTAAAAAAAAAAAAATCCCAGACAGATTTAACAGAGTTTCAAATCTGGCACTGTATTATATGGTGTCCGGGTTTTGAATCCTTCTAAATGGGGATCTTAAAAATGGGTGTCCATATGTTGAGAAAATCGTTTTGAAAGGGTGATTATTTATTTGGAAAACCATGTAGGGGTGTACATTTACTCTATTGCAATGTATTTATTTCATTTTTATGTTTTCAGATTTGAAACAGAACATCTGTGGTTTAAAAAACATTTTTTTCCAATGGTGCAAAACCTTTTTTGCAAAATGTCAAGTTTCGTCACTTTTTTTCAGATTTAAATTATGAACTTGACTAGATAAAAAACAATGAGAAAAGGCCATTTAACATTAGTACTCAGACTACATTTTAATTAGACTAATGGTTTAGTGTTGTTGTGTTTAACCCCTGTCCTTGTAGATTGAGCAGTTTGTGTACGCCTCTCCACATGAAGAGAAGTCCTGGGAGATGTTTGATGAGATGATCGGGACAGCAGAGGAGCTGTACAAGTCACTGGGGATTCCCTATCGCATCGTCAACATTGTCTCTGGTAGGTCCGACACTCTCACACCACACTCAACCTAATGCACAAACAAGCTGTGTCCTTCCCCATCAAATAGTCCCCCTCAGTCACTACAATGTGAAGAATGCCTCCAGAAATCAGAGTTTTAAATGCATTCATACCATGATATCAGCTATGGGTGTCAAATAGCTGGTTTCATAGATTGATTCATTGGACAACGATACAAGATTTGCCGATATTGCAAAGTCTGCCGCAATAGGAACTCAATTCGATTCAGGGGGGCCTGTGATTTTTATGAGACGATATCATGTTATGCCCGTTTAACGCAACCTGTTACATTTATATCAACTCACAAAAAATAAAAAACTTTTTACCACATGATTTAATACAAAAAGAATCAAAACATTTATTGGAAATGGTGTAACACTTAGACATGCAGAGAGATTGTCAAAATAAAAGCATATTAAAACACCACTGTATGTATTTGGGCGTTGCTTTGATGCAATTCGATATTTAGCCAATTAAACCATATATTGATCTATATCCATATGTCCTTAAACCTGTAATATCAGCTAAGCACTTCCTACTGTTTGGTCACCGTTAGGGGCCCTGAACCATGCAGCCAGTAAGAAGCTGGACTTGGAGGCGTGGTTCCCTGGCTCCGGGGCCTTCAGAGAGCTGGTCTCCTGCTCCAACTGTCTGGACTACCAGGCCAGGCGCCTCCGCATCCGCTACGGACAGACCAAGAAGATGATGGACAAGGTGAGTGCTGCTACACAAAGATCTGGCCCATAATGCCCAACCATGTGACAAATGTTGGTAAGCTGATGTCATTCCACACTGCGTCCTTTGGTGGATGTTTTGATCCCCTATAAACCCTCTCTCTCTCTCTCTCTCTCTCTCTCTCTCTCTCTCTCTCTCTCCCCCTCTCCCTCTCTCTCTCCCTCTCTCTCTCGCTCTCTCTCCCTCTCCCTCTCTCTCTCTCTCTCTCTCTCTGATGCGTAGGCGGAGTTTGTGCACATGTTGAACGCGACCATGTGTGCAACCACGCGTGTGATGTGTGCCATCCTGGAGAATTACCAGACGGAAGAAGGCATAGTTGTCCCAGAGCCTCTCAGGCCGTTCATGCCCCCTGGTAAGCTGTGGCTCAAGGCTTTCCACACCCTTCATTTGCTCTTTTCCACTGTCAAAAAGTTGGGAAGCGCGTACCAAAAATAAGCGAACCGTGCCCACTCCGATTGCTGTCACCTTTTGTACCAAGACGTCCCAAAAGGGTGGAGCTACACACTGCAGTCTGTTGATTGGTCGACAGAATAGTTTTCGTTTTACAGATGAAACGACGCATGTAGTTACCTCGGTTAGAGTGGAGAGTCTTGTGTTTTGGGGGAAAAGACGGTGCGCAGCTCCTTGTTTATTTGTGCTAAGCTAAGCTAATGGACTGTACCTTTTACTTTAGACAGGACAGACATGAGGCATAGTATCAAATATCAATAATTTCATCTGAGTCTTGGTTAAGAAAGCTAAGCTGTTTTGTTATTTTGGCTCTAGTATTATTACATGTATTTTGAACTCCCCTTGTCTGTCCTCCAGGTATGACTGAGATACTCAAGTTTGTCAAGCCGGCTCCCATCGACCTGGAGATGAGCAAGAAAGCCAAGAAACAGACTGAAGGAGGGAAGAAGAAGAAGCAGCAGGGAGGAGGAGACCTGCCCACCGCCATGGATACCATGTCTGTCAACGAATCATAGGCCTCGGCTCGACCACACCCCCACGCTGTGTCACCACGCCAACCACATACACACACACACACACATAAAATTGATGGGATAATGCTGCTTGTCTAAATGATCACACACTTCTTAAAGTGGGGGAAAACAAATCTCAAATCACATGGGCACATCATGTTGTCCAGCCCCAGTTATCCCATGTGTCTAACCTGCAAGTGATTTCTGGAGAATATGTGTTGGCAATATCACTTCTAATTGAGTGAATAACTTCTTAAAATTTTCCTTACTGTACTGCAAGTATACTTAAAACAGAATCTGGTGTTAATACACAGCCTAGACTCTGTAACAGAGCCCAGACTTTGTATTAACACCAGCTTTTTTTTTTTGTTGCATCTCCAGAATTGCTTACCCCCAACTTGAATGGATAGTGTGTTATTCATCTCACATCTTCCTCTCCCTCATTCACTCAATAAAAGGATCTCTCTCTGCCCATCTACAGTCCAGCCTTTTCATCCCTCTCTCACAACAACACTGAGCCTGACACAAACAGATTGATTGACAGCACCTAATTCCTGGTGAATTAGTCTCAGTGTGACTGCTGTGGTGTGTTCTGATAAACCACTGGTTACATGTGTGTTTTAGGGATGGTTAACAGTTTGGTCTTTGTAGAAAATGATCACTAGCTCTGAAATCTCCATTCATCTGCTCTACTGTTGCCTCTAATGTAAAATGTGGCTGATGACTACATGTCTTTTAAGTTGATCTAACAATTTTTCATATTGAATATTATATACCATATATGATCCTTCTGTCTTCTCTGAACACAGACGGACAGCTTTTGCTCAAAGCCGACCATAATGCCGTTCACCAGCTCACCATTGAGACATTGGCATTCATGTCTTTATGCACTTGCTACGCTAAAGATATATAAATGATTGAGCATTGATGGAAGTGGGACTCGCTGTAAACAGATAATAAATACAGTTGATATGGAACTCTTGTTTTTGAGATTTCTTTTTCACAGTGAGTCGATCAACATGTCTTTCTAGTTTGAATACTTCAGGATGTGTTCCAATTCCAACAGTTTATTACATGAGGACTGTACACAAGAAAATGAATAAATGCGTCTACAGTGGGAACTCTTCGGTAACCATACTATCCAGTATATTCATACATTCGTACAAAGCTGTTTTCTCTAAACACATCTGATAAGTAGTAATAACATATGTTTGTCAGAAAATGCCTTATGTTGGTGGTAGAACTCAAAAATCAACAAATGCTGTATTGAGCCGATTTGTCAAGAGTTGTGTCATCCTTTTAAACTTTCAAACACCAACTATATACAGTGGAAGAAATACATTGTTGATCCCTCACTGATTTTGTAAGTTTGCCCACTTACAATGAAATGAACAGTCTATAATTTTAATGCTAGGTTTATTCTAACAGTGACAGACAGAACATCCAGAAAATCATATAAAAAAAAGATAAATAATTTTGCATTTCATTGAGTGAAATAAGTATTTGATCCCCTATCAAAACATTGCTTAGTACTTGGTGGAGAAACCCTTGTTGGCAAGTACACAGGTCAGCCATGTCTTGTTGATGACCACGTTTGCACACATCTCAGGAGGATATTTGGACCACTCCTCTTTGCAGATCCTCTCCTAATCTTTAAGGTTTCGAGGCTTGTCAGGATTCATATTTTACACATTATTGATGTTATAACCAACCATATAATATTTACATTCACTCTTATATAATCAACTAAACAACCAATACATTCATAACATGTGATCTAAATGTTCTCATACAGAGCAGGGACAGGAAGGAAGGGAGGAAAGGCACATGCCTTTGAGGAAAGTTCGGTAAAATGTTTTCCCAGAAAGCAAGGCCAGAGAAAGAGAGATTTATCTATCTTAAACAAAGAACTACTGTACAGACCTGACTCCTCTTAGATAAGAAGTAATATTCAAGGCTAGGAGCATAGTTCTCCTTTCAGGCAAAAGAAGAGGATTGGTCAGGAAAACGCAAGACAACGAGATCAACCAATCAATAGACATTTTTCAAGATATATTATGAGACTCTGCTGTCGAAAGAGCTCTCACTTTTTCCCTGTCACTGAACTCCTGCATAAGCTGTCCTGTGATATCACTTCATTATTAAACATCGCTCCTGAGAACTTTTAAACTTTTTCCAGTCATCTTTTTCTTCCATCTTTTTCTTCCATGTCGCTTGAGCTTCAGCTCCCTCCACATATCTATTGGATTAAGGTCCTTAATGTGCTTCTTCTTGAGCCACTCCTTTGTTGCCTTTGCTGTATTTTTAGGGTCATTGACGTGCTGGAAGACCCATCCATGACCCATTTTTACGGACCTGGCTGAGAGAAAGAGGTTGTCACCCAGTATTACATGGTACATGGCCCCATCTATAGTTCCCTCGATGCAGTGAAGTCCACCTGTCCCCTTAGAAGAAAAACACCCCCAAAGCATAATGCTTCAACCTCCATGCTTGACTGTGGGGATGGTGTTCTTGGGGTCATAGTCAGAATTCCTCTTCCTCCAAACATGGCGAGTCACTATGATACCAAATAACTTGATTTTGTTCTAATCTGACCACATCACCTTCTCCCAAGCATTCTCTGAGTCGTTCAGGTGTTCATTGGCAAACTTCAGACGGTTCTGTAGGGGAGACCGGGGATAGTAGGCACACTTTTTACTCTAGTGAGAATTGCTCATCACCTAAACATCTTTCAATAGATATTCCTACATTAAATTGAAGCTTAAAGTGTTGGCTTGAAATGTGAACCCCTCACTTTTTCTATCTTATTGTAATAAAGAAGAAATTAATCATCAAAGACACCCTTACACATTGTGACAACCAACCCCATCAAGGGGTCGGTTGTCACACACTATAGGGTTGTTTGTCACAATGTTATCTTAATGGGAATAATCTTAAAAAGAAGGCAATAAAGCAGAACTAAATTGGAAAGTTTAATTGCATTGTCAAGTTGACAAATAGGCCTACATAACTTACTGTAGCCTTGGCAGCTGGTCTAGTTTGTTTGGTATGCACTGGGTTGTTTTGATTTTGTTGCCCTTTTTTCTTTTGCATGCTAGCTGCCTTTTCCTGCTCTATTCTTTCCTTCTCTGGGGTGTCAGTGAGGATACAGCTTGACAATTTATTTCGTTATTGGGTTCCTTTTCTGGCTGCAGCCTTTGTATAACATGTGACAACCAACCTCCCAAAAAATGTGATGACCAACCCCAACTTGAATTTCTTGCTAGCATCAAGGCCAACAACCATCTGACAACTAATTAGCTTGCTAACCACTATCTAAAATGTCAAGGTTCAAAAGGCCACTTTTTTAGGGTAACAAGTGTTTTGTTATAAACCCATTGTGTAAAAGCCTAGGAGCTAAATATTTTCAATTTGACATACAGTATTACGCCGTTCTCCCCTACATGTCCCTTCTTGAGCAGGGGGACTTTACGGGCACTACAGGATTTCAATCCATTACGGCATAGTGTGTTACCAAAGGTTTTCTTGGTGACTCTGGTCCTAGCTGCCTTGGGATCATAAACAAGCTCCTCCCGTGTAGATCTGGGCTGATCCCTCACCTTTCTCATGATCATTGATACCCCACAAAGTGAGATCTTGCATGGAGCCCCAGACCGAGGGAGATTGACGGTCATTCTGTGTTCTTTCATCTTCGAATAATCGCACCAACAGTTGTCTCCTTCTCACCCAGCTTCTCGCCAATGGTCTTGTAGTCTATTCCGGCCTTGTGCAGGTCTACAATCTTGTGCCTGATGTCATTAGACAGCTATTTGGTCTTGCCCATGATGGAGATGTTGGAGTTTGATTTATTGACTCTGTGGACAGGTGTCTTTTATACAGGTAACAAGTTGAGACAGGTGTGTTTTATACAGGAAACTAGTTGAGATTAGGAACACGAGGACTAATCTGTGGGAGCCAGAAACTTTATGGTTGGTAGGGGATCAAATACTTATTTCACTCAATGAAATGCAAAATAATTTATATCTTTTTTTTTTACGTGATTTTCTGGATTTTCTTTTTGATATTCTGCCTATCACTGTTAAAATAAACCTAGCTTTAAAATTATAGACCGCTCATTTCTTTGTAAGTGGGCAAACTTACAAAATCGGTGGGGGATCAAATACTTATTTCCTCCACTGTAGTGATGAACATGCTGATACCTTTAAACCCAAATCCACAACATCCACCTAATTATGACATGGGGCTTTAGTTGCATGCTGGTTAGCATCTGAAAAGAGTTGTTAGGCATATTTATCAATCCAAATTAAATTTATTGTCATTTTAGTTTGATAAACTTTACAGAAATGTGGGTTAAATGAGGCGGGACTATGCTCTGGTTCTTATGATACAATACGTTTTTTGAACAAATCATGGCAGTTCTCTGCCCGAACATCCTATAAAAAAAAGATTGACTGTCGCCATGGAGATAGATATGGCCACGCCCATAAAGTCCGGACAAACGGTCTAGAGTTTAGACAGTAAAAAAGCTGTTTTTTTAACTACACTTTTATAATAAACTGTATACAGTATATAGGCTATATATTTTTTTTTCTTTTACTGTTTTAGACCAGGTTTCCAGAGGCTTTAAGAGACTGCAGTGCTTTTATAATACTTGTACTGAAATATATTTTGCTGAATAGTAGGCCTATCAATGAAACTCTTGATATCTGATGAAGGGCAATAAGGAAGACATGCCAGTTACTCATTAACTCCAGTAGACTTTACACTCATTATACATCCGCCTTTTAATGCAATGAGAAGCTGTTTCACTCTGGTCAAAGACAATATTTCAGGAAAGGTAAGCTGAGTATACAGTATTTCTTGGAACTTTTAATGTGATTGAAACATTTCTGTGTTGTTAGAGCCATATGTTTGTGTGGCCCTGCAGGGTGTAGCTTGGTACCAGGCCTGTGAAAATGAGTGACATCTCAGACGATGAGTGTGAGATCTCCTTTCCAGTAAAGGTAAATACGGTTTGATTTACAGTTAAAAAATAGATACGTGTGAATAACAATAGCAGCTGTGTGCAGCTCAGTTTGCCTATTCAGTGATTGGACTTTTAATGATGTTACATTAATATGTCATGCCATGCTGTGTTGTTATCAAAAGCAGCTATTTAGTATAGTTTAACACACTATTTTCTATTTGTCTCCACTTTTTTTTTCTTTGTCTAACCTAAACTAAAGTTACTAGGCCGGGTTGAGGTGGTGCGCCCTGATGGACTACAAATCCTGGAGGAAGCGGTTCAGGGACTACAGGTATACACAACCATGATATCCTGTTTATTAATTGAATGGCCATGTTCATGCAAATTCATGGCAAACCAAAGCCCATGGTGTTTGGTGTGCTCTTTTCTTTAGTGTTCAAGATACACTGGCACAGTGCAGCATATATATAATTTTCGAATTTTCTATTTTTTTCTCAATGAATGTGTTGAAAGCCTAAGTTATGCAAAACCTCTACAAATGTTGTTGACTTGAATGCTTGAGACACATTGAGTGGAAAACCCAAGTTTGTATCCACCATCAAATGAGCTCTGTAGGAACTTCACATGTTGCTTTTAAAGATGCAGTAACAAACTTAAACCTGCCATCAATCTGTCTGTCTGTCTGTCTGTCTGTCTGTCTGTCTGTCTGTCTCTCTCATCACTAGACACCAGAGAAATTCTCGTCAGAAAAGGCTGCAAAGAAGAGCAAAGTCCACCTCTTCCTGTCGATGAGTGGGATAGACATTTTGGAAAATAAAACCAAGGTGTGTGGTGCCGCGACAACTAACATTTTCTTTTTAAATAACACAATTGAATGACACATATTGTATTGCTTCCTATGGCCTTGAATGCTCCCATAAGAGTCTTCTTATTGTCTCTCCTGCCCCTCAGTTCTTGCTGTACACATGTCCTCTGTCCACCGTCTCCTTCTGTGCCGTCCTGCCGTCTTCACCCAAAGTCTTTGGCTTTGTGGCCAGGCACCCTGCAGCAGACATGTATCACTGCTATCTGTTCCAGAGCAGGAAGTTTGTGAGTATTTTTCCCAGAACAGCATTACACCACATAGGGACAACTGTTTGAACAGGACTTAAAGGAACAGTTCACAATTTGTTTTTATTAGTAACTTGTATTTTCCTATTCATAAAGGAATAGTTCAACATTTAAATGTGTTTGGCTTGTTGCCTCAATCATGGATTCAATACAAGGCGACAGAAACCATTACTTTAACTGTGCTGGCCTTTTTTGAAGGAGCAATGGGCAAAGGTCGCTCATCGCTAATTAGCTTATCACAAAATAATGGTAGTCAATAGGTAGTGTTAGCCTTCCCTAAGCAGGCAGTCAGAAGAGAAATCTCTCAATGCCCCCCTGTGCTTGTTGGGACATTGTTTTTTTAGACTTTATCATATTTTAGAATAAAAAATAAAAAACATACCTGAAGGGAACTGCCCAGTGCACATGCATCGAACACAGATGTTTTGTTTTGTTGACCTACTGACAAGCACACCTGCACTGGTTTGGGTATAATCACATCTAATGGTAAATAAGCAAGCACAGAGGACCATTTAGTGATGTTGTAAAGTTGATCTTGCTGAGGCAGGCTAATACTCCCCATTGACTACAAGTAATTGTGATAAGCTAATTAGAAATAAGCGACCTTTGCTCATGTCTCCTTCAAAAATGCACGCACAGTAGGCTACATGACATCATGTTGCCTAGTCTTGAAACTGAGAGTGAGACAACAAGCCAAAACATTTAAAACGTTGAACTATTCCTTTAACTATTATGAACCTTTACAAACAATGTAGTTCGCAACAAATATTGTAACCTTGCCTAATGAGATGTTCATGCTTTCTTAAGTCCAAGGCGTGAATTCTCCTAATTCCTTTTTCAGTCTCACGTGCTGGTCTCAGTTATCGGGGATGCCTTCAGAGCTTCAAGAAAGGAGGAGAACGTCAGGGGAGGACGAGACCTGGCAGTGGAGGCACTCAGACACAAGGTTAATTCTAATGTACACTATTGTAGCATATAGCTTCTCAGTGGCTAAATTGAAAGGGAATTGATACATGCTCTTGGGATTTTTTTTTTTATATATACTGTATATATCCAGTTGTGCAGTTTCAAACAGATGTACTCATTACTTTCTCTTTTTATTTCTCCAGAATAAAATTCTCCAGAAAGAAAATGCTGAGCTGAAGAAGAAACTTGCAGAACAGAGCAACGCTTGAACAATACTTTTGTAGCAAATATGCTGTCAGTCTTGTACACGTGACACTTTTTTCGAGCATTTCAGGGGCTGCTAGCCCCCCAGGAAAACATTCGGGCAATATGGAGCACTGTAAAGGAAATAAAGAGTTGCAAGAGAAGGATGTAAATGAGTGCTGTAATTATATACTTTTATAATGAAATATATTAATGTTAAACTTTCTGATGCTGTGTTATTATTACACCTGCATGTGGAATCGATTGTTGGTGCGTTACCTGCATCCACACCAGTAGAGGACAGCAGTGAGCATATATAGTATTTTGTCAACTAAGTACTAGGTGGTGCGTTAAAATGCTGCCTTTAAACTGTCGGAAATAACACTTGACTACGCCATAGATTGTTTCAACGAAAAATCAAAGAACATCATACAACATAGGGAGACGGACTTTGACATTGCAGATGATTTGATGTGTGACCCGAGTAATAACTTGTAGCTTAATTTTAAGTCTGACTAATGGTAGCAAAATTGTTTGCAACTGTGTAATAAACTGCTTTATAAATAAAACCGGCATCCATGGCTTTCTGAATCTGTTGTCTGAAGTCTAAAATATCATAAAGCAGCCGTGGCTCAATCTATTTAAAACACACGGATGCGTCGACCTGTTGAACTATTGTAAAGTGGGTTCGGAAAATTACGTAGGGCACGTGAACACAACATATCATGGAGGTAAACTGTGGCATGACGGCGCTCGCGGCTGTTGTAAATTATGCGACTTTGATATGACACGGTTCACTTGTTGTTTAGTTAACGTCTAACAGGTAAGCTACCTTTGTGTTGTTAAGCGTAATAAAGTGACAGTCGGTGACAGTGACTGGGAGCCAGCTATCTCAAAGCTCACTGCTCTGTTAGCAAACTAGCTAACTAGTTTCGCTGTTCTGCCTGCCTGCCGATACTTGTATGTACCCTAGCTGTGTGAATTTAATAAAGTAGCCTATGTGCTGATAAAACCATTCTTAAATGTTTGAAATGCACCCTGTTGAGCCAAAATAAGTCAAACAATATAATTCATACATCTCCAGATATACAGACAGTGAATGCATTATTTGACAGGCATGCAGCACTCAGCATAACACTGTGTTCCCGTTGTTGTCACATTTTGTTCCCTGTCAGCTGAATACTTGAATACTTGCGGACACTGGACGCATTCTCTGTCTCAGTCACATCTGACCCAAGTTTGCCCATATTTCCCCCCCGCTGCATGGCTGTGCAGACTGCCCGTGTGTCTGATGGGGACACGGTGGTCCCGCAGCGGCAGCAGCCTGCCCCTGGTCCCGGGGAGAGGGAGCCCCGATGGGGAGGAAGGGGACCAGAGAGACTCCGATAACGACTCTCTGGACGGGCTGGGCCGGCGGGAGGACATAGCGCAGTTCCCCTACGTGGAGTTCACCGGCAGGGATAGTATAACATGTCCAACGTGCCAGGGCACTGGGCGCATACCGTCGGGTGAGTATTAAGAACATATGACAATTCAAATCACTTTATCTGTCCCCCTCCCCCGAAGGACAATTTAAAGGCAGGTAATGTTAACTTGTGAACTTTGACCTCACCACGGATGGACTGTAGGCCTATGCCGGGGAGAGATTGTGAAGTTATCTTGGTCTGAAGCGGTTCTGGAGAATGCTTTTAGTAAAAAATCACTATTTTTTAAAATCAAAACCTGTCCATACTGTGTTTGCATAACACACATCCAGTGTTACTACACAGCCTATAGGCTCTGTAAACAGGTAAACAAAGGGTATGTAAACAAAGGGGGTCCACTGTTGCTTGCAACATGCCCGTTTACAGAGCCTAGGCTGTGTAGGTATTAACAGGCATTTTCCCAGCACACATAACACAGTAAGGACATGTCGTGAGGAGATATTCACTGATTTTGATAAAAAGCGTTGCCCAGAATGGCTGACTCCACCTTTTTAAAATATATGCAACAGGAGAGGAATTCTCCATAACTATGTCTCCATGTAGTCTGGCTGGAAAGTCCATGCAGGCAGTTTAATAACCACTCACACAGTAACGTTCTATTGTTACCAGCACTAGTAGTCTCTGATTTTAAACTGGTATTATTCACCCTAAAGCAGTGTGACTTAATGAAAAAGCAGAACATTCCTCTTCTAACAGTGCAGCATTGCATGTGTTGTTCTGTTTAGCTCCGCCGTGTGTCAGCAATATATTTCAGAGGGGAAAACGCCAATCACTTTGTAACTTTGCCCTGTTCTATCCGTCTCCCAATAGGTCAAGTGAATGAACTGGTCGCATTGATCCCGTACAGCGACCAAAGGCTGCAGCCCCAGAGGACGTAAGTAACTACATGTTGAGTCCATGGTCTTTCAGTGTTGAACTAAAAAGACAAACGACAAACTGAAGTGTGTGTGTGTGTGTGTGTGTGTGTGTGTGTGTGTGTGTGTGTGTGTGTGTGTGTGTGTGTGTGTGTGTGTGTGTGTGTGTGTGTGTGTGTGTGTGTGTGTGTGTGTGTGTGTGTGTGTGTGTGTGTGTGTGTGTGTGTGTGTGTGTGTGTGTGTGTGTTGAACTAAAAAGACAAACGACAAACTGAAGCCTGTGTGTGTGTGTGTGTCTTAAGAATGCAGCAATGTACGAATACTTTGCAATTTAGCCAAAGTACTAAAGTTTGTAATGCAACATACTGTATAACTATCTTCAAAGTGCTAAATGTCCAGTGCTTGTTGTATAATATGCTTGCTGTGTGTGTGTGTGTGTGTACAGTAAGCTGTGGGTGGTGTTGTCGGTGGTGGTGTGCCTGCTGGCCTCCTCCCTGGTGGCCTTCTTCCTCTTCCCTCGCACCGTGGTGGTGGTGGATGACGGGATCCACTCTGTGACTGTGCGCTTCGACCGCGACAACATGAGGGTCCTCATGAACATGACGGTATGGTTCCTTCCCTCCCCCATACTCTCAGCTCTACGTAACTTACACTGCTGAAACTAAAGCCTTGTTTCCACTGAGCGGTTTGGTTTGGTACGGTACAGCATACACTTAATCGCGTTTTCCACTGTCAAAAGTTGGGAAGGGTACCAAAATAAGCGAACAGTGCCGGACCTATTTTTGTCACCCTTTCGTTGTATACTGTATACCAAGCCGTCCACAAAGGAGCTACACACTGATATCCGTTGATTGGCTGACAGAATAATTACAGTGTGAGAGATAAACCACTGTGTGCAATCTCCTCGGCATGAGTGAAGAGTCTCTTGTGTTTAGCGAAAAATGTCAGCGCGCAGCTCTTTGTTTATTTGTGTGGCGTTTTTCCTCTT
This sequence comes from Ammodytes marinus, assembly GCF_949987685.1. Lineage (NCBI taxonomy): Eukaryota > Metazoa > Chordata > Actinopteri > Uranoscopiformes > Ammodytidae > Ammodytes > Ammodytes marinus. The sequence continues at coordinate 26,595,784 of NC_137211.1, read as the reverse complement.
CATATAATGAATCAGCGGGCTACACTGTGTCACTGCTGTTATGTTACCACAGTTACATAGCGGTTTGTTTATGATGATGGACAGGTTGTTGTCTCTGTGTGAGCGATGCCTCATTCATTGGACATCTGTCTCATGTTCAACCTCTAATCCAACCAACAATGCAGCACATGTCCTGCGTTCCAATACCCATACTTGCTGTAATTTAGTATGGTAGAATTTTTTTTTAGGATGTCCAATTCTTGTGTTAGATTTATCATGCTTAAAGATACCCGGAGGCCCTACTAAATGCAGATTTTAAGTGTTGAAACAGCATGCTATTCAGGCAAGATCAAGGGGTGAAGTAAAAGTATAAATGGTTCATAAAACGCTGACCTCTCTCAGGCAATACTCTGTGCAATTACAAATGTCGGTCACTTCACCACACCCAATTGTATTTGAGCAGATTGCATAACAGTGCACTGTACTGGTATCAGTGGCGGATACAGAACGTCATTAATGGGTGTGCCGGCAATATCTGGATGGGCCACTGTATAAACATTTCTTTTTCACACACACACACACACACACACACTATAAATGATTAGGGGAGAGAACTTGCAGATCGGTATAGTAAATTCTTAATATGTCTAACTCCTCAGAATGACAGCCACCACCTTGTCAGATTAATAACTCCACACATAAAATAAGAAATATGATAGGCCGCCATAAAAATAAATATCTGCTAATAAAGAGAGGCTTCCACATGGGTTGTGGTGATAGGGGGATCACGCTAATTTGCAAAGTCCTCATGTCTACATCGCACCGCCAACCGAGAGACAAGCATTAATGTTTACGCCGTGAGCCCCACAGAACTGGTGCAGGCATAGATCATGGGAGCGTTTCTGTTGGTGAGATGTGCCAGTCAAAACGATCTGAGGTCTAGACAGGGTCAGATGTAGTCAGCCTCAAATAAAGTCTGTGATGATCTCAAAGTTGAAAAGCAAAACTATAAATTAAAGTTTGTGCTCTCTCTCTCTCTCTCTCTCTGTCTCTGTGTGTGTGTCTCTCTCTCTCTCTCTCCTCAGAGCACCCTGAATCTGACCAACCCAAACTTCTTCTCGGTGCTGGTTCGGAGTGTGAGCTGTCAGGTCCTCTACATGAAGACAGTGATCGGGACAGCACTGATAGACAACACCACCACCATCCTGCCCCTCAGCCAGAGACAGGTAACACACGCACACACACACACACACACACACACACACACACACACACACACACACACACACACACACACACACACACACACACACGCGCCTAAATACACACCAAAAAATACACGCACAATAGAAGATTTTTTTTATTTTGAATATTGATTTTATTGAACTTTTCAGCTTTCATACAGGAAAAGAAAGTTAGATACATGTTAAGGGAAGTGAAAATAACAACAGAATCAACTTAACTATACATGGAACAAATAGACTAAATGTATATCAATCATATAAATCAATCTTAATCTTGTGCTAAGATGTTTAAAAGAATGAATTGAGTTGATCTTGTAATAACAAGCATTCTCTGTGTCTGATATATCTTGTTCCTCCACGCTGTTGATAACAAGGAACCTGGGCACTGTAGTTTATTCTGAACTGGTCCAACATACACTGTCTTGCCACCATACATACTAAATACTGCAGTCTAGGATACTTTTTTAAAGTGATAGTATATGATTAAGGCTACATTTAAAACTGCTGTCAAAATGAACACCTGTTTTTCTTATTTATTTGACACTTTTTTTGTATCAGTAGTTAATAATTGCCTCAGTGGGGAAGTGGAAAAAGTATTGAGAAATTCACAAACATGTTATTGTTTTGGGTCTTATCATCATAATGTTGCAAGCTCAATGAAATGTCTTCAGGTTAACCAAATAGTTAGCTTCTCAGGTCATTATCTCCCTGCTGATATTACATGTTACTGTATACATTTGTCCATGAGTTTGGTCAGCTGTGGATATAACCTGTTGAGCTATTGTGTAATGTGACTTTCTCTCCTGCAGGTGAACTACACTGTCAGTGTGGCGATTGGGAGAGGTGCCACCTACGTCTAGTAAGTGTCCCTGCCTAAACCTTTTCCATGTCCAACACAAACTCTTCACAAGCATTAGCTCTTAAAACAATTTTTATTTATTTTTATTTTTGACTCGTGTAAATAATGCAAAGAGAAAATGAGTAGAATGAACATTTTGATCAATTCTAAACTCTGTCTGTGTATTTCTTTCTCAGTGCCTTCTGCACAATGCCCAGCATAAAGGTCCACAACATTGTCGTATTCATGGAGTAAGTATCCGCACCCTGAGAAAATGGCTTCATTTCATTTGTATCAATTAGTTCTTTTTTGTCCTGTTGCTTCTGCCATGTCATCATTACAGCCGTGGACAAAGTATTTTGTTTATTATTTTTAGTAGAACTACCCATTCAGCAGTGTACAAATACTTTCCTCTGAAATACTGTATAATGGAGTAGTATTACGTAGGCTCACTCACTCACTCACTCACTCACTCACTCACTCACTCACTCACTCACTCACTCACTCACTCGCTCGCTCGCTCACTCACTCACTCACTCACTCACTCACTCACTCACTCACTCACTCACTCACTCACTCACTCACTCACTCACTCACTCACTCACTCACTCACTCACTCACTCACTCACTCACTCACTCACTCACTCACTCACTCACTCACAGTGAATTATCACTTACTTACCCTCAAGTATAAGTGCTATTTAACTGTATTTAATAACTTGAGGGCTGCTTAGTTACCACCACTGCATCATCACAACCTTTGCATAACAGCCCACAGTCTAGAGGCAGCTATGTTGTGTGTGTCATGTCCAATAACACTGAGAAACACTGTGACCACACCACATTAGCCACTTCCTCAATATGTTTGCCTGTGTGAAATGATGTCCACCATTACATGCTACTGTATTTCTTTCTAGCTTTATTTATAGTTGTTGACTAAACCATAATTTCAAACACTGGTTCTAAGCATTCTTTCAGCAGGTGCAGTTTCTATTCCAATTGAAATCACATGCAAATATTTATATTCTGTATCTGTTTTTTTTTTTTCTTCTCCGTAGAACCTCTGTGAAAACCTCATACATGGTGCGAACATCCCAGAACAGCCTGGAGGCCTATCGCTACATAGACTGTGGTTCCAACAGCACAAACCATCACAAGCATATCTCCCCTGGCTCTACCCACTCACAAGCCTCATCCCTCAGCCCCACTCAGCTGTGAGGATGGGGGGGGATGGAGGACAAAAAACCACCACCAGCATAATACCAAAATGGTGCTTTTAGAGTGGCTGTTAACTTGTTGCATTGACTTTAGTGATGAAAAAATCCATTTGTGGGTCAAGAAAGTGTCCTAAAAGGCAGAAGACCACTGTTTTAACTATTCATTTCATTAGAAGGCCCAGTGGCAACAGATGAAGTGGTTTTGTTGTTGTGGGTTGTTGTTAAGATATTGACATTTCTTGACACCTTTTTTGGTATTTGCATTTTATTAGTGGGACCTTCTGGTTGCCTGTCCTCAACTCAACCAAGTCTAAAACATAAGTTTCTAAAAGGCAGTTTAGCTGTTTGAGAAAGACTGAGTCACTTGTACCAGTGGTGAAAACAGAATGAGTCATGAATTGCCAATGCATGCTCCCTTTGTGGGTGTGTTCGGTAGAGGGAAACAGGACACACACACGTCACAGAGAGATCCTTTCTTTAAAGGGACCGGCCCACATTACCCGGCTGACTATGTGGTGCCATTGACGGCATTTTTTTTGCCATCGCTTTAAAGGTGGAGTCAACGATTCTGGAGAATGTTTGTGGGCAATTTTCTCTTTTTGTCAAAATCAGTGACTATCTCCTCACAATCTGCTACCTTGTCCGTACTGTGTGTGCGTGCTGAAAAAGAAATCTGGTGTTAATGTACAGCCTAGCCTCTGTAAACTTGTATGTAAACAAACAGAAGTGGCCCGTTTTGTTTACATTTCCTTTTTTTCATACCAGTTTACAGAGCCTAGGCTGTGTATATAACACCAGAATTTCTTTACCCGTGCACACACAAAGTACGGACAGGTAGCAGATTGTGAGGAGATATTCACTGATTTTGACAAATTCAGGGATTTGTCAACAAACATTCTCCAGAATGGCTGACTCCACCTTTTAATTAACACTGCAAAGTTGTGTGTGAGTGTTGCTGCTTTAACATATAGCACAGCATTCTGCAGAATAAGCTTGAATGACTTTTGGTATGGTAACACTGTGGTAAGTGTGGGCTGCTGTTTTGGATTGAACGTGGGGCATCATTTACTGCACCTTGATACTGTTGACCCATTGTTTAAACACAATGCTTTCGCCGTGTTATTTAACTGCTTCTAGAAGTTGGAAATGGCCTTTAACAAATGTAATATTTGTCAACGGACTTTTAAAAAAAAAATTAATCTATAAGTTATTCCTTCACAGCGAGTCTTAGCGTACTGGTTTTAGATTCAGCGTATACTGTAAGTGTCACGGTGAGATGGTTGATTTTCTCAGGCTAAGTTTTTCTTTGAGGTATCAAAGTGTGTTGATGTGAGTTTATTAGTGATCCAGTGCCTCACTCTATTAGGTAACCTACGGTAATGTTTTTCCACAATCATTGACACTCCTAGTTAAGCTACACTCCTAGTTAAGCTACGGATGGGGAAACTGTGTGGTTTATAAACTTGAAAAAAAACATGTCTACGGACTAGAGCATTTCAGACCAGTAATAGTATGTCGGAGACGAGGCCCACTTTAATTTCACTTAACCAAGTTCTCAGGTTGGTTCTGCTTCAGTATATACTCTGAATAGATATGTCTTTTATAAGCTCGACCTCACAGCGCCAACAAAGGGACTTGGAAGCAATTGTGAGTAAAGTTTTTTTTTTTTAAAGGGACAGTTTGTAAATTTATGAATGATGATTTTATCAGGCTTTTTTCTTTTCAAAATACAGTTTATATTGTCATGTTTGGTTCTTGTTTTTAAAGGGATTTGTGAATAAATACAGTTAATTATGAACACCATTACCCATGTCGGGTATTTTCTTTGCCGACCATTCACAGCTGCAACAGTCTGTCAATCTACAGGATATTAATAAGTATTTTATTGATAATTATTTCAATTCATTCACCTAAAAAAACAAAGACCCAAAAGCACTTTAGGTACCACATCATTCAGTTTAATTTTATACATTTTTGTTGCATACAAAATAGCATAATATCCATTTTTCCAACAAACAAACAAACGTTTCCTTTTTATCATGTCTCATACGCCGTCCTATAGCTGCATGTGAAAATATATTACTACATCATATAGTGATACACAAACAAGAAAAGCAACCACAACATATCGCTGTGATACAAAGTAGTAGTTTTCCTTGTTTTTATACCACACACACTAAATAAATGCATAGTAAAAAATACAAGAAGCAATACAGTAAGTACAAAAATATAGCTGGATAAAAAAGCTTATTAATACAAGAGTGCTTCATCTTTGGTTAAGTACGTTTTGTCTTTGTTTATATTGTGTGGTTAAGCAGTCTTCTCCTAGTTGACTTAATATTGTGTGTGAATCACTGACCCACTGGATTTGGTCACAAATTGTGTTGCAGTGTGGATGAACGCCAAAAACATTTACTGGCACTGGTGTGCTTTTAAAGGTGCACTATGCAGTTTCAGAGGAGGGGAATTTGTATACATATGCAGAGCCTGCAGTTGGTTTACAAAACATATTTACTCTACATGTAATTCAATTCTTAATATTGAATTATTCTATCATAAATGAAACCAAAATTGTTTTGAGGCACCTGCTGGAACCAAACGTAATCACAAAATAGGTGTGTAAACTAAACAGTGGGCCCTGCTGCTGTAAACAACAACAACAGTGAAACAGGAACTTTTTACGGTAGCTTGCTAACTTCAGTGTTCCAGGAAAGTCTGTTTATTTAGTTATGAGAATATACCTTAGAAAATGTCCACTTCTCTTACACACCCGAAGTTACATAGTGCACCTTTAATACTCCGTCCTTCCCCATCTAGCATCGAGCTTTTTCCCCGTTTCACATACATTTCTTTTCAAAAGGACATAACGATTCCTTACCCAACATGTTTACCTAAATACCATCGACACACACACACGTGCACGCCACTCCCTCACATACACACACACTCTGTTAAAAGTTAGAAAAACTTCACATTCACGTTTACTTTCATCAGTTATGTCTCTATCTCGCTCCCATTAGTAAATGTATGCGAGTGAAAAAACCCAAAACTAAATTGATTGTCGATTATGATTCAAAATGTGTCACACTTAGAAAGGTGCTGTTGTCGGGTCTGAAGGCAAGAGTGGCTGAGAATAATGCTGTACATACACAAAATACCTGGACATCTCTTTAAGATATAGAAACTGAATTACATCGTCAGGTCTTTGGTCACTTTTTTTTTATACAAAGAAAAAAAATATATGGAATTCTGTATAGCAACACAAAATATGAACACCGGTTGTTATTAAAGGCAGATATTATGTTTAAATGTTGAACATTATAGGGCCTTACTGCCCCTACAAACAGTGCAAGGAAAGATTCCAGATCCGTCTCACACACACACACTGGTCTGTGCTCTAAATGTTACTTTAGCACTACTCTCATTGTTACATTGCTTCATTGAGCCATCTTTAAACTAGGGGCCTGTATCACAAAGCCAGTTCAATTTATAATCTGACTGAATTTTCTGGAGCCTTTAATATGACATATGGAATTTGATTTACCCACAGGGCAACTAAGCAATTGTTGCAGCAAAATATGTAAAAGTCAAATAAATTCCCACATATACCCAAACATGAACAGTAAGTCTACAGCTAGATACTGTAAAGTGTGGGAATTGTTCCATAGGTGTTTTAACATGTTCTGCACTTTACAAAGAGTAAGAAAAATATGTTGATAAACCATACGTTTGACCACAGCCATATGCCTTTGTTAAACCTTTTTTTTAAATGATCTTGGTAGGCAAAGTGACTGTACTAATCATGTCAGGAGGACTGTGTAGGAATAATGACTCCCATAGTGATTTGCTGAATTTAAAAGTGAACTAGCTTCATGATACCAGAAACTCTGAGTTAATCCCAAAGTCAGGTGGGTATTAACCTATGTACATATTTCTCCATGATACCGGCCCCTGGTAGATGTTAAAAACATATGAAATCCACTATAGATTGTGGGCTCTCTGTTCTTGGAGGAGTTGTTACACTAAATATCATGTTTTATGCATTGTTTGGACACTGTTTTTGTCTGGTTTTTATTGATCCAAAAATGGATATTTTGTGATTTTTTTGTCAACTAACCTTGTTAGGAAACAGCGGTATTGTTTACTAGGAGGAAACAATAGTGGAAATGAAAAACCATCACGGCCTTCAAAATGTCTTCACACCAAAAAGTGTTTTTGCAACACAGCAACAGCATTAAAGGTGGAGTCAAAGACTCAGGAGAATTTGTTGACAAATCACTTTTTGTCAAAATCACTGAATATCTCCTCACAATCTGCTTACCTGTTCGTACTGTGTGTATGTGTGCTGAAATACACAGCCTAGGCTCTGTAAACTGGTCTGTACACAAAAAGTGATTTGCCAACAAATATTGTCCAGAATCGCTTACCCCCTGTACCTTTAACGTCATGGCGCAAAATTGAGAAAACACAAGCTGACATGCCTCCATTGAAAGCCGTGTCAGTACTATAATGTACTCTGCTCTGAGCTTGGCTTTTCCTCTCTCTGTCTCTCTCTATCGTCTTGGAGACAACATGACCTTGTTGATGAAGTTGACGATGGCAGAGGCCGGCTGTTCGGGGTCCAACTCGGCAAACAGGTGGCAAACGTTCTCCGCCAAACTGCCCTGCTTCTTGGCTACAAAACCAAACACCCTGAGAGAGGGGGAGGAATCAACAAGTTGAGTGTGAGAAGAAGACACTAAAGGGAGCTAATTACATGTAACAATGTTTTGGTAACACTTTACAATAAGGGTACATAAATTAACTGTTAGTTAATGCTTGTTTAATGCATACTTAGCATCTACTAAGCATTAACTAACTGATATGCTTACTTAATGTTAAGCATTAGTTAACTTAGCATAGTAAATGCCCAACCAAGCATTAACTAGCCATTAATAGCATTACTTAAGCATTAATTTACAGTTAATCAATGGACCCTTATTGTTAAGTGTTACCAATGTTTTTGACTTGGTCTTGAAAGTAAGACAATGTCTTCGTCACGGCCTTAACCTTAAGCCTAAAAGGTGCAGTGTAGAATTTATTCTCATAATTTTTAGAACAGACTTGTTAGAAATGGAATATAATAATCCTAAATATGTTTAATTGGTGTATAATTGCTATAGAATTAAAGTTTTTTTCTTTCTTTTATTTCCTTAGAATGAGCCTTTTTAATATATACTGTACATAGGAGTTGGTCCCCCTGCATGGAGGCCGCCATTTTGCAATGCCATTATTCTACAGTAGCACAGAATGGACAAAATAAATGGATATATGGATTTCTGTTCCACCTTTAGATGCCACTTAATATATTCATAATATAATATATAGTACACACTGCACCTTTAAAGGGTCAACTACAACGTAAGGATTAGTTATTATGTAATATGGAGGTTGTGTGGATTTGACTAGATTTTTCATTGTTAAATTGTGTTTGCCGGAAATGATTTGGCCAAGACTCCCACGCAATCTGATGCCATGCAGAGGTTCTAAATATCACCCACTTGCTCAGTTACTGGTGACTCTACACATCCTTTCAAATTAAAATAAATACACATTACAGACGTACATATTTTCTGTCAGTATTCATACACACACACACACACACACACACTGAGCACTTACTTAACAGAGGTGTTGTCTGAGTTAGCCCACCTAAAAGCCAGAAGGGGAGAGAGACACAAACCAGACTGAGACATGCACACACACACACACACACACACACAGGCAGAGCTGCTGCAGCCATGGCCAGCATGCTCGCAAACATAACATAGCTCGCCCCCAAAACAAGACAGATCCATGCGAGGGTGCACAGCAAAACAAAATGCACTTTATGATCAAGGTTGTAAAATGCATGATTGATTGTGGTTTGTAGCTTCTGCTGATTTCAAGTTAGTTATTGCGTTCCAACTACGAGAATTGAATCTGAACCCTAATGCTTTTGAATGACCGACCTCCTGTCCTTGGGGTCGATGCTGCTGAAGGTTACGCTGCTCACTGGGTAATGACGCCGGAAGAAAACCCTAGGAAGATAAAGATGCAGTATTAAAATGGAAGTCATATTTCCACTGTAAATAAGTGGACAGTTTGTTTATATGTTGGAGGCTTGGAATAGGTGAAAAGAAAAAAATGAATCAAATACAATTGATGAACTGTGAAAGTACAGTGGTGGTAGACTAAGCTTTAAAGAAGGTAAATCTCCTAAGAAGCTACAATATGGTACAAGGACACTGCCACCTGACACCATCCCTGAGTACCAATCCCCTTTCCTCCCTGCTATTTAGTACGGTAGATTTAGGATGTCCCAATTCTTGTGTTCAGAAGCAGCATTCTTAAAAATACTCAGATGCCCTACAACATCCGGTTGGGATTTTTGGTGTTGGAATCGGCATGCTATTTGGGGCGATTCTGACCCACAATCCAGTGCACAGCGGAAAGTGATGTCACATCGACAGAGCTTCCGTGTGAAAACAACCATACTTATACACTGTGTAAGCAAGAGTTAAGTTCAAGGAGCCATGTTATGATGAAATAAATGAGTAAAAGTATGTCCCAATTGTATGTCTACTGCATGCAAACTAAATTATTCTTACGATCAGCTGTAGTATGTAGAACAGAAAATAATACAGTCACAGTCACCTTTGACCTAGACAATCTAATCAGTTCATTTTAGGGTCAGAGTTGACAAAGTTTGAAGAGAATCCCTCAAAGCGTTCATGAGATATTGCGTTTTTTTTGCTCACTTAGGCATTAGTGACCTTGACCTTTGACCTATGACCTCCACAATGACTTATACATGACTTTAAAGTCTAAGTGTAAATCCATGGGGGAATGTCTCTACCTGCGCTGGCTGTCTGTCAGAGTGATGCCCTGTGATGTGACTTTGAACTGGACCACAGTGGCAGCGGGCCGCGGGTTACGGCCCAGCGTGGCGTCTGTCGCCTTGGCGATGGCCTGGGGGCCGGTCAGAGACTCTGTCTCCACTGAGTTCAGGAAGAGGACGTTACAGGCTGGATGGAGAGAGAGAGGGAGAGAGGGAGAGGGAGAGAGAGAGAGAGAGAGAGAGAGGGAGAGAGAGAGAGAGGGAGAGAGAGAGAGAGAGAGAGAGAGAGAGAGAGAAAGGACAGACAATAGACAATAACGTTGATTTGACTTGTCGAATTATGTTAATTTCTCTACAGGAGAGCCTTGATGAAAACCTGGAATTAGGTGAGGGAAAGATAAGAGAGTATTTATGTACAGCTCCAGAAAAAATTAAGAGACCAGTCTGAATTTTTATTAAAGGTCCTGTAAGCGGAATGGTTCTTTTAGCTAACTTCCTGTCAGTTACTGCAGTTAGCGGTCCCCTCGCTTGTCCCTACGTCACCACATTAATGCACTGCGGTCTTCAAGCAGCGAGTTATCTAGCATCATCTGAGATCCATAGGTGTGATAAAACATGATAAAAACCATCAAAACAGACATTGGGAAGGATTTTTACCTGCTCCGCCATTGTAGGCGCATAAACATTCACCCATCTGTCGCTCTGGCGTGCACCGGCAGTGAGACCATGAGTGAGACGGGTGTCGGTTTGTAGCGTTCTCTCTTGTGATTGGATATTAATTTCGGGATCCCCGAAAAGTTTATTTGCCAATTACATGCAGAGCAGCTGACTGAGAGATCGGCTTTATGAAACGCGCACATTATGTAAGTGATCACTGTATGAATAAAGAGCGATTTTACACTTATATTAACATAAATAAACCGCTTACTTCACCTTTAACTATTCATCTCTACATAACTTATTGAAAATGCTCTAAATGACAAAAAAATTATTGGAATTTGGTAAAAATTATGTCAGTCAGTAGTTTATATAATAAAACCAAAATGTTCATTCTACTCAAACATACGCCTATAAATAGTAAGACGAGAGACACTGAACATTTGTTTGTGTGAGTGGTCTCTTAATTTTTTCCAAAGCTGTATATATACATATATATATCAGCATTGATATCGATTATCGGCCAGATGAGTCTCGGCATATTGGATAGTGGCAAAAAAATAAAATCCAACATGGTGCATCCCTAATTGAACCCTCTGAGGATGGAGGACTCACCGGCTCCTTGCTTCAGGAGGTCAGCGGCCGTGCTCACGTTACTCACTGGTTGGACCTCCAGCACCTCTCCTATCAGGTCTGACAACAAGGAGATATTTAGGAATGAGTTACTGTATATTGTGAACATTTGTATTTTTACGATATAGGATATTTAAAGTATTTATGCTATACTGTTTGAAAATGCTAAAAAAAAATATAAACAAAATTATAATTTGAGTAAATAATCGTGAGATGAATCGATAATACACATATTAAATATAAAACCTTTTTCTTGGATCTTAAGAGCACAGGGCAAAGAAATGGGTGTGATGGAGTGCTGGTAGACCAATGCAGACAGACTCCCTGTGGATAACAGATAACAGTTCAAATCACTTCCATGTATATCAAATATCTATCTTTTCTTTAAGGTATTTGTGGCACTAAAAACACCGACATGAAAAGCATCCATAAAGCTGGAGAAATCAAGCTTACCAAAGTAGGGCTCATTCTGACATCCTTTGATCTTGACTCCTCGTGGGCCTGTTTCTATCAGGAAGTGTCTGACCAGCTGTTCCAGAGGATCACTCACTGTAACATATGATATTTACAGTAAACACTTTGCTATTATTATCGTCTACCAAGAGCAAAGCAATTACTGAACTCAAGTCAAATGTCACATACAATAGCCTGATTGGCTAAACCATGCTAATGTTTTTGAACAGAATGAACAAATTTTTTTTTTTTTTAGATATGATGATGAAAAGAGTGATGTTTTACCCTTGCTGCTGTGGTTGGCATTGGGAGGAGCAGTAGCCACCTTCAGTGCTAGCCCATAGGCCCCCTGGAAAGAGTTACTGTCCCTGATCAGGAAGGTTCCCGGCTCTCTCTCCTTCAGAGCAGCGATCGCTACAGTCAAACACAAGCCAAGCGTTAGGAGAGACAATGTGTGCCCAATCCTAGGTAACAAAATATAACAACTAACATAATACAGGACCAAATCTACTAAAGGATTAATAATACCAAAATAATAATAATACCACCTAATTCACAAAGACCAAAGCTTTGAAAGCTGCTGAACTTTGTTGGCGTGTAAGCGTCTGCATATAATTAGGAGTAAATTCCTTTGCTGATAAGGTGCTAAAACGGGGCTGAGTGCGGGTACTATTTCTCTGCAAACCTTGGAGCTATAAGCACGGACAATCCATTCTTAATGAACCTGGCCCCCATAGTGTTTTCCCCTCTTAGACATACCTTGTTCTCTGGTGATGCCGGGCTTGTACCAGAACCTTGAACTGTCCTGAACAAGCTTGACACTGACCCTGCTGGCACTCTCGGCCTCCACAGACGCCTCTCCGTCGGTGGAGCCTGCTGGAGGAGGGGGGGCCATCTCCCCCACGGTGGGAGAGAAGGTGACGTGGTGCTGGTGTTGAGCGGGGCTGGTGGGTGATGGAGGCACGTGACCCAGGCCTGGAGAACCTGGCTGGGCCGGGTGCGGGTGGCGCTTCTCTGGCAGAGGGGGCTGGGGGTGAGGGAGAGGGATGGAGATGGTGGAATAGCTGGAGTAAGAGGAGGAGGATGGCGGCTGGAGCTGAGGAACCGAACAGGGCCTCTTGTTGTTAGTGTCCAGGGCTGCTCTACTGTGCTCCATGCCTGGGTAGTAGTGGTGTGTTGGTGGGGGTCCGTGGTGGAGCTCAGACCCACTCAACATCAACCTTCTACCCAAGGTGGCAAAGCCGGGCACTGGGGTATCGGAGACCGGTGAGCCCTCCATACTACTACTACTGCAGGCGGGCTGCTGACACGTGCCGTTGGGCGTAGGGGAGATGACGATGGGTTTCGGGGCTTCTGGGTAAGCTGCCCTGGTTGGAGAAGATGGGGTGCTTCTCGTCAATGCGTTGGCTTGTGTTTGTGTGGGGCTTTGGGGCCGGCATGCCGACTGTGCCCCAGCAGAGGAAGGCAGAGCAGCAGCCTCTGAAGGATGGCAGGCCTGTTGAGTGAGAGGACCTGGGGCATGGGTAGGGGACGAAGGGGCCTCCTGGCATCTGAGTCCCTGGTTGGGTGTGGTTGGTGTCGAGTCCAATGAAGAAGTTTTTTGTGTTGGTGTATCCGGGCTACAGTGAGATGTGTGGATGGATGGGTCCTGTGGTGGAGTGCAGTGGTTGTTGTGGGCGTGTGTTTGTGTAGGTGTGGACGGGTGTGACTGTGGCGAGGGGGACACTGGTTCTTTGGTGCTGCTGCTGCTCTGGCTCTGCTCCAGGGACTGCCGCACCATACCGTCCACGTGACAGTGTCCGTCCTGGGGCTGGGCAGGCTCGTAGTCACTGCCGATGATGTCAGTGGTCCGGATCTCATACTCTGGCCCTGCTGGACTGGGGCTTTAAACAAACGGACAGATATGGGTAATATACTCTCACACACCTGCTGCTTTGTAATCTAATGAAATGTTTTCTAAAATGACTATTCTGACCTATTTCCTGACTCTTTTCATTGTTATCAATATATATTTTTCTTTTGTCTTGCAGACATTTGTATCTGGATATACTAAGATCCGAAACACAGTGCAGTGCCAAATCAAAATAATACGGTAAACAGTTTTAAAGGTGGAGCTAGTGATTCTGGAGACCGCTTGTTGTCAAAATCACTTTTTGTCTAAATCATCGAATATCTCCTCCTCATGATCCGCTATCTGTCCGGACTGAATGTGTGTGTGTGTGCGCACGTTCTGAAAAACAATACTGGTGTTACTGTAATACACAGGTCCACCATAGCTAGCAACATGCCAGTTTACAGAGTATTAAGACTGGATTCTTTTTTCAGCACACACACACACACACACACACACAGTACGGACAGATAGTGGATCGTGAGGAGATATTCACTGTTTTTGAAAAAAGTGATTTCGACAACAAGCATTCTACAGATTCGATGACTCCACCTTTAATCTTTTTACACCGAGTGCTTAGCCTTGTCCGGGCAGCCCCTTATAGTAGAATAGTTGATGGACTACCTTTCCTGTGTACGTAGAGGACTGCTGGTGTGGACAGGAGTGGACGGTCCAGACATGTCAGAGGGTGTGGAGCATGCAGGGTGGCCCTCTCTGTGCACTCTCTTGAAGGAGCCGTGGGCAATGTGATCCCTCCAGCCCACACTCTCACCAGAGCTCCGAAGGCCATCTAGGGAAGAGAATTAGGGACATAGAATAACATTTAAGCTCCATTGAGAAATGATCAGCGCAGTGTCTCTCAGTGTATTATATGCTGCCAATGTTCATTTAAAATCCAATGCTTGGTTTTCGGGTGTTTAGAGGCATAACAGTGAAGAAATGGAAATTTAGGATGCCTTAAAAATGTTTTAGAAGTTGAGATTTGCGGTTCAGAGTATAGAACAAAAAATATATACTGTATATACAGACGCAAACAGACAAGGTTTAGTCAAATTAACACCTAAAATACATGTAAATTTTGGACCTTTGATTCATATGAACAGTACTCGAAAAAACCTTTGCCTAGACTAGAGTCTCTTGGTTTTTGGGTGTTTCGAGGAATAAAAGTAAAGCAAATAGTGTGAGTAATATTTAAGGCATCTGTTAAGCTAAGTACAAATGACTGTCTCCAATGCTGTTGTTGATTAAGGATCATCAACACACTCCCAATTCTCAAGACAATTCTGAGTGTGTTCTCTTTAACCATGACTCACCGGTGTGTGAGTCAGAGCTGTATGACTGCTGTGAGTCTGGATGGTGGTGGTGGTGCAGGCTGTGTCCATGCCCTGTCAGGGAGGCCGGTGGGGGCAGCGGGGAGGTGGACTCTGACTGGTAGCCGGATGCGTAGCCCCTGCTCTCTGAGGGGGAGGGCTGGTAGGGCGAGCAGGGGCAGGGCTGGTGGTGTCTGGGCGTCTGGTACCCGCTGCTGCTGCTGCTGTACTTCAGATCCAGGTGGGAGTGAGCGTGGGAGCGCGATGCCTCTGGGTAGGCGGCGTGACCCGATGGCAAGGGGTCGAACGCAAAGGCCGAGGGGACGTCGTGATGAGCCTGCTGCTGGGGGGCGAAGGAGGCTACGGTGGCCCTCCTGTGCCAATACTCTGCCTCTCTGTCCCTCTCCCACTGCAGCTCCACCTCCCGGTCCCTCTCCCAGTGCAGGGACAGCTCTCTGCCTCCTCCTCCTCGCCTCATGGGGGGCTCTGCTCTGTCTCGGTCCCAGTGGAAGCTCTCACTCCGGTCCAGTCTCAAGGTGTGGTAAGCCTGCTCCTCTCTCCGAACGTTGCAGTCTCTGCAAGCGCAGCCAGGGGGCGGCAGAGCATCCAGTAGCATGATGTCGTGGTAGGTGGGGCTGGTGGAGGAGGGCTTGGGCTGATGTGGGTATGGATGATAGGGAGAGGGAGCGTAGCCGTCTTCTGGTGGACAGTAGAGGCGCCCGGGGGCAGACAGAGGGTGGTGGAGGTGGTGCTGTGGGTGGTTGTGGTGAGGGTGCTGGGGGGTCAGGTCAGGGGGGGAGGAGGATGACGGGTAGGGACACATGTGTCGAGATGAGGAGGTGGAGGAAGCCGCCTCGGTGGAGCTGGAGCGGTGCAGGTAGTGCGCCGGGCCACCCTGCCTGTCCCACACCAGGTCTGGAGGGGGCAGCAGGGCCTGGTGCGAGTGGGGGTTGTGTGGGCTGTGGTGGTTATAGTGCTGGCACAGGTCCATGTGCGACGGGGGAGCTGGGGCCAGGTTGGGGTTGGGGGAGGATGAGGCCCCGTGGTTGTGTCCGTTGGTGCCCGGCGCCCGGTCCAGGCAGTAGCCGTTGGGCATGAGCAGCGTGCGGTCGCAGCCCGGCTCGGCGCAGCGCTGCGAGCGGTAGCCGTCGCGGCAGGAGCAGGAGCGACCCAGCCTGCCCAGAGTAGCGCTCCTCTCAGAGGGCAGCGAGTCTCCGTCGTCCAGGATGGCGGTCTCTCTCTGCTGGCCGTGCCGGTTCCCCCCCTCGATGCCCCCCAGCAGACGCTCCAGCTCCTCTCTCTCCTGCCTGGTGGGGGGTGGGGGGCGTATGGGGGAATCCTCCTGCTCTTCCCGGGGGTCTGGGTGGATGGATGATGACTGGTTCACATGGAGGGAATGGGCAGAGAGGGCGGAGTCAGAACCCCGAGGGGTGTAATGGTCCGGTCTTTCTTGTGATAGGCCGGTCCGCACTGCTGCTGCTGACGGGCTGCTGCCATTGGTCGAGGTGAGAGAATCAGAGCCACCACCTTTGCGCTTCTTAATCTGAGCGTAGAGACTGCCATCGATAGGGCCTCTGGTGTGGTTAATATCTAAAGGCAAGAAGACACAGGTAAGAGATAGCTCGAAAATTGACAGTATAGGCCTTCTCATTGAGTGACAGCCAAATATGAGCCTGTTTGACTTTAATTCAACAGCTGTTTTTTTTCATTTAAAGGGGGAGGCAACAATTCTTGAGAATGCTTGTTGACATAACGATTTTTGTCAAAATCAGTGAATAACAAAGCAGGGCCATCATAGCCAGCAACATACCAGTTTACAAAGCCTAGGCTGTGTTTTTTTTTTTTTTTTTTTTTACAAAAAGTGATTTTAACCACAAGCCTGACTCCACCTTTAATTTCTACTTGAAATCAAAGCTGTATATATTCTTTTGCTAAATGGCTAGGATCGGTCCAGTCTAATGCTCGGGTTAGCAAAGCAAGAAGTTTAGGCCAAAAGTGTACCTTTTGTAATTATCCTCCCCCCATTAGTAATCACTTACAATGACCCTGAGATAGGATATGAATGTTCCTATAGTTACCCTCCAGGCTGTCTTGGTATCGCTGGTTAAAGTTCTCATAGGAATCCCAGCGCACCACCGGGTCTGCAGTGTTGTAGTCCACTGTGACAGCAGGGTCATTCTTCTGGTAGCCACGGCCTGGGGAGAAAGACACATTTAATATCCATTCTTTATCATTTGTTTCCTTCCTAGACCACTTTCACAACTCACTTTTGAAGCAGAACGGATAGAAATAAATACGTTGTAGAGTAAAGTGAACCAACCTTTGATTTTCTCAGGTCCAGAGGAGAAGACAAACTCCACTGTGGCATCAGATGGAAAACGCTCATCTGGGGAGAAGAAAAGGAAAGTCATTCTCAACCAAAAAATTATATGGCAATTGTATCACAAAAATAGGCCAATAGAAGCATTACATTTACAGTCATGAAATATAATCTCCTCATGAGAGCCAGATTCATGACAACATTCAACAAGTCACTGCTATGTATACATTCAGTATATAGCAGTGACGATATAAAATATAGTTAGTCTCAAAATACTGAACTATCCCCGTCACACATCCAGAAAAGTCTTAATTGCGTCCACATGTAAATTAGAATAGTGTGTCTTCTTTTAGCTCTGTTTTTGGTCTCCACAAATTCCTGAGAAAAATATCTGCCTCCTGTATATATAAAACCTACCAGTACAAGCTTCGTCCAGCTCTCCTTTTCCAAACCAGAGCTGTGAGCCGTGGATGGTGCAGGTGTGGAACTGTAGCCGGAACACAGTGTCTCTGTCCGCGCTCTGGGCTCGCCTGTGGTAGCATTTCACCTGTAGAGGGCAGCAGAGAGAGGCAGGTCAGGGTCAGGACGCATGTGGGACGAGGAGGCAAGCTTGAGCAGTACAATGTAAAGGCTGTGTGTTCCAAATAAAAGATTGACACCTACACTTTCTGAAATAACTGACTGCACAACACGGAAAAATTATGATTCCTTGTTCACAAAGTGGCAAACGAAAAACTTTGTCCAGAGCAAAATTGTACAGATCAGAGAGGAGTAATGGCCAGCGCAAAAAGTAATGCAAAAACCAAACGCTATGGTAAAGACATTGAAAATGTGCAATACGAAGAACATTATTTGCAATATGTGCAATATATATGAACATATAGAAATAGAAAATGTACACTTCATTTGTTAGGTATGTCTTCTGTTGTTTTATTTAAACGTCTGTTGAATATTTAAAAAAGAATGATGATAATGATTCCCGCCCTGCATGTCATCTGTTTGTCATTTCCTACCCCATGTGAACTCACCATGATGTCACCCTTTAGCAGCAGGGCCGGTTCGATGGTCACACTGAGCCTCCTTCCTCCGGTGCCTTGAAGGTCACTGTGCACAACACAGTCAACACAAACAAGCCTGTCAGATAACTCAATAGAACAAGGAACTCAAGCACACACACTGTGTGAGCCAATACTTATAAACAGACACAATACATTGATTTAACGTTTTTTTAATGTTATGTTGTAATGCACTGTGTGACAATGACATTCCTTTAAAGTTCAAACAATTTGTGTTGCAGTTATTTAAATATGAGCTTGAAGCTGGTCTGAAGAAGTTATGTTGGTTACTTCTTTCTCTTTAAACGCTACCTGGCTGTACTGTGTGTGTGCAGGAAAGAAAAACTGGTGTAAATACATGGCCTAGGCTCTGTAAACTGGTATGCTTCTAGCTACGGTGGGTCCCTTTTATTTATTCATTTTTGTTTTACATACCATTTGTTTGCATACCAGTTTACAGAGCCAAGGCAGTGTATTTACACCAGATTACTTTTTTCAGATATTTACTGATTTAAAAAAAAAAAGGTGTTTATGACAGTTTTGTGCTATAACCATATAGCTATATATAACAGACTCACTATATGCCTGAAGTGTAAACCAGCTGCATGGACTGGTAGATCTTCAAGAATGGGTAGTAACCTGGAAGGAGGAGAGAGAGAGAGAGAGAGAGAGAGAGAGAGAGAGAGAGAGAGAGAGAGAGAGAGAGAGAGAGAGACATAGCAAGCATTATCAACATGAAGAGAGAGGAATGTACTGGATGCCCACCCCCGCCCCCTGGACCTTATCATCAGATTAAAGATAAACACACTGGTGTATGTGGGTGGAGACAGGGTAAATGAGAGCTTGCGGTCAGTCGGAGCACCATGCCACCAACAAGCATCACATATACAGTACATTGTAGCTACTTCCAGTGAGCTATAGGCAGATCAGACAAGAGATCACAGACAGAGGGTTCATCTCAGTCCACTTGCTTGTCTAGCTACTGCACACGTTCCCCTAAGTCTAAGATCCTTCCACTGAAGACCAGATAGAAATATGTAGGAAAAGATGTATTTTAATTTTTTAAAAAGGAGCCATCCTTCTCTCATTTGAAATGGCATCATATTCTGATGACGGCGGCTGTCAACCCAGCTTCAATGGCTCTATAGTGACTGTGTTGACTTGGCGTTTGTATTTCAGATCATTTGATGTCATTTCCACTTAAGGAAATTTAAAGGTACAATCATAAGTTTGAAATAATATTTTTTGATTTATAAAATGAAAAGAAGGCTGTAACCTAAAATCTATTCTGTAAAAACTTTGGACAATCAAATGTTGTAATAAAGATCGCTGGCTTCATCAAACATCTAGGTTTGTGTTTTTTTAAGCTGCACATGCACATTTTTGATGATAAGTTAGAAATGTTACCCTATTCTCAACTTAACAATAAGGGCCCACAGTTACTGCTTACTACCGGTTACAACTATTACATGACGGCAATAACTGTCTATCTGTCACCCCTTCAAATCCATCCACTCACACTCACGTTGTTATTTGACTATACAGAATAAGGGTTAGTTTAACAATCTCACCTCCTGTGCCCTGGAAGTTGGGCAGTGAGGGGATGAGGACTTGGTGGAGGAAGAGAGCGCTGCTGTTCATCTTGATTGCCCCGGACAGAAGGCCTCCAAAGTAATAGATATACCTAAGAGAGACAGAGAGGGAGAGAGATAGCAGTTATTACCGACACACACACACACGCACAAATACACACACTGTATATAAGATAAGATATATACTGTATAAGATATAGGCTACTGTTTATATAATTCATAAATCAATCTTAATGTTGTGTTAATGTTCATATTACCATTTATTGTGAACTGTCCGAATATTTGAACAAATGGTATTTTGATGCTTTGGCGACATTTTTGTTGAAACTTTTATGCGCGATAAAGCCCTATTTTAATTTAATTGAA
>NC_137211.1:26567870-26570370 GCF_949987685.1 Ammodytes marinus | reverse complement strand
TTTGTCAAAATCAGTGAATATCCTGTCCGTTCTGTGTGTGTGTGCGCTGATATCAAATCTAGTGTTACTACACAGCCTATAGGCTCTGTAAACTGGGATGTAAACAAAGCGTCCCACCATAGCTAGCAACAGGCCTGTTTACATAGCATAGGCTGTGTATTAAAGCTAGGATTTTTTCCCAGTGCTCACACAGTATGGACAGGTAGCGGATCGTGAAGTGATATTCACTGATTGACAAAAATTAATTTTGACAACAACCATTCTCCAGAACCACTGACACCTTTATCATTAGGCTGTGGACTCAATTTCACACACATAGTTTAAAAACGACAAGGAGAAAACATTCTACCTTTGGATTTAGTCGCGTCATATCGTGGCGCCTTTCAGAGAGGTTCAGGAGCTGAAAACAAAAACAGATGCAGCCAGTTATCGTTTTGGGTATTTTATAACGGGTGGGACAGAGAAGAAATAGAGTGTGTCTCTTTAGTCTGCTGTGCAACAAGCAACAGCTGAATTACAGTGAAGACTCTAAGGAGGTTAGGTTGAACCTCTGCAGTAGCAAACCCCACGGACAGACTTCAGAAAGAGACCAGGAACCATGAGGTCGCTGGTTCGATCCCCGGCACTGGCCAGGAGGGTGTAAGTTGATACACTAGTGGTGGCTGATATTACATCTAAGGTGCTCAACTATAACCATTGTGTCCTTGAGCAAGGCACTTAACCCCAAACTGATCTAGGGGCGCTGTTCTATGACTGCCCCTCTGTAGTTGAAAACTTGAGAGGGGATATGTGAAAAAAGACAAATTTCAACGTGCCTTGTGTACAACTGACTAAATTGACTAAGTTAACTTCCCTAGTGCATGCTGCATTTCCTCACCAGAAACTTGTCCTGGTGCTTGGACTTGAGCATGGCGGCCACCTCCTTCAGGTTGAGCCGGTACCTCTGCTCCTCCAGCTTGGGGGGGAAGAAGACTGAGATGATCCTCTCTGTGATGTAGGTCAGGTCAAAGTCATAGTGGCGTTCCATCACTCTCTCCATCACTCGGTCCACACTGAAGCTCCTATCAGAGGGAGGTCAGGGGGTCAGGCAGAGAGGCACAGAGATGCATGGGTCAAAGTGTGTAAGGAACGAGGTTACAACATGAATCTGCTCCCCCCCCCCCTTCACATACAGTCTGTTCAAGCTCCTGTCTGCATGGATGGGTGGAAAGTGTAAATAGACTGGCAAAGGAAACGGTAGAAGATGGATATTGTGTGTGACTACCAGTGTTGGACAGTAACATGTTACTGTAATTACACTTTTCCAGTAATTTTAGTAATAAGGGGGCGCTTGTGTTGTAGTTGTTAGAGTGCCCCCCCCCCTCCCTCTGTTTTTTGAGGAGAAGGACCAATTTTGTGTGATGTAACGGAAAGTTACAGGTAAGGAGTTAATTTTCGCATGGAGTAATAAGAAAAGTAAGAAGAGTAATGAGTAATATCTAACTTTTTTTTCAGTAACAAGCCCAACACTGGTAGTAAGTCAGATCAAAAGCCAACATGACTCACACTAACCCTTCTAGGGAGGAAATGAAGGGGAGTCGGCCATTAAATCTGAGGAACAAGTGAAAGGTGACTGGAGCAACAGAGTAGCGCAGTGCAGATGAGATGTGGAAACCCAAAGACATGATTGACACTTCAACAACATGTATTTTAAGAAATGAATGAGATGACCTTTACCTTGGCAGGGTGTTTCTCTGCTTGGTATAGGTCAGAGACTTGGTGGACCCCTGTGGAACAAAACAAACACACATTTAAAAATGAGCTTATCCATTTTGTCCGGCCCTGTGCCATATGGAGCCCTTAGAAAAGGCCATTAGGAGTGACAAGTTAATGACATCCAGGCATAGAGGTAGGCGGCCCTGTTTATTTACCCTGTACGCAGACGATGGTCCACTCTATATTAGCAACCCTGAGTATTCCATGAGAGTTCAGCGACTTGTATCCTTTGGCTAACTTTCAGGTTACAAGAATAATTCCTTTACGTCTGAGACAATTCACTTGACTCCCAATGCAGTATACTGTATTTTGGTCCCCAAATTGCTCTGCCTCTTTTCATCAGTCCCCTTTAGGATTATACTTGAGTATACAAATCCCCTCTGTCTCTGGACAGTACAAAACAAATGTTGTTACCTGGCCCACCGTGCCAGATATCCAACACTACTACTACATAGAATAGCCCTGCAGTTATCTGTTTACACAAATAATGTCTTCCTGGCTAACCTTGGAAGCTGCCAAACTGGCCAATATTCCTCTGTTTAATTATTTTACGACGTGACTAGTCTTAATATAACGGCCAACCTTAGCCTACATCACTTTCTCAAAACCGTCGACAAAACAATTTTATACTTAATATTGAATTTTACAATAACAGATATGTGGTTTTACTCAGACTGATCAAGATAAATTGATTATTAATATGAATTGATAATGATCTTTGAAGATGCTCCCCATCAGGACAGAA
>NC_137211.1:26545370-26565370 GCF_949987685.1 Ammodytes marinus | reverse complement strand
GGTCAAATAAATCCGTCCACTCTTTGAATGTTAAGGAAATATGATTTTTTTTATATCTCTCTTCTACTGTCTCCTCTCTTCTTCTGTGGATATCCAACATAACTGCCAGTCTTTCAGTCGTTCTACTTTCATTTTACATATTAAGGTTTTGAACCAATGATTGGACAGAGGAGCTGGTGAGCAGAAAAGGTGTTGAGTGTTTCAGTATGTTTGCACATCTACAGTTAGGTAAATGGTCTCAACACTGGCATCTGAGGCCTGGTTTCTCCAGAGGAATTTTTCGCCAAAATCTTTCCCCACACATTTTGCACATGCATTCACATTCTGAACATTATTGTATGCAGAATATGGATCAAATGTACAGCTGCTGCAGCTTCTGCAAGTTACTTTTTCCTTCATGGCAGTTTTCAGTTCAGCTGTGTGGAATCATTTTTTATTCAAACCTCCTACCAGGAACTTTTTTGTGAAACAGTCAAATTTTTTCTCTGATGAACATAAATTACCTGTAACAGCAGACCAGACCACCAGCGAAAGAAAATGCTATTTTTATAAAGTAACTATTAATTCCTTTGCTCGGGTCTGAATCCCCGCCAACTCAGACCAAATGATTTACAGCATGCAGACAGGAAAAGACTGTGTTTATGAACAGTACTAAATCAAAGTTTACATTGCTTCACCATCGTCATATTACCATTATTGATCTGACAGTCATGTACTGTATAAATACATTGCCTCATCGCCATGCATCCTGCTGTCTCTCTTTCACTCGCCTCCTAAACTAATGCAAGCTGCCTCTGCTGGCACAAGCTAACAGAGATCTTTAGAACAGCAGGTGTTGGTGTCTTAAAAACAAGAAGCTTTCTCCAGAATGGCTTACTCCACCTTTAATGAGCATTGATAAACTTCAGCAAGGAACAATCTATTCAACTTGCATTCTGTTGATGTTGTTCACTCAAAGAAATGCAGCACAGCACTGGCTAGGTTTATTCATTCAATTCAAGCTGAATCCAAGTAGAGGACATTGTATTTATGGCCGTATAAAGCGGTGATAAAAACGAGAAACATATTTATATATGTTTAAGAGACGATGATGTAAATTGGGAAAGTCGAACTGGGAGGTTTGGCAAGCACTGCTTATTCATCGGGTCAGAAAAACGCCTCATACTGTTGGGCTTGAAATGTGCAAGATTTAATGGAAGCCATGCCACAAAGAAAAAATCCTAATTGAATCTGGTGGTATTGTTGGAAACTACAGAAATTGAACTTGCTTCTAAAGAAAAAATGAAAACCTTCTGGAATCCTACACACTCACTGGTTCCAGTTTCTCCTGGACCTACTCCACAGTACACGGCCCTTATTGTCTCACATTTCCACGTTGTTATGACTACGGTTAACCAATTTTTTAAGCGTGTAGCATTTACCGCTTTTGATTTCTGAACGCATGTACAGTATGAATCAAGCTGTTACCTATAGGCGGATGGACTATCTTTTTTCCCAGTGCCCAGTGCCTTGCCCAGGGGGCCGGGCTGCTACAAGAACAAACACTCCACACAAGATTCCATCTGCCTATGCCAAACACTTACGCACCAACTTCCTGTTAATAACTCTCCTCCTCCACCCATCTCTCTCCCTCTCCTTCTCTTTCCCTCTCATCTTTTCCTCTATCTGAGAGTTAATTTCTCTGTTCTTTCTCTTTCGACTTGCTTCCTCCATTTTTTTCCATCCCCTCCGTTGACCTCTTTTCTTGTGCTTTTGCTACTCGGCTGTGTTGTTGTTGTTGCTACTTTTCTCTTCGGTTACGTCACCCATCCGTCTTTCCTCTAAATCTCATCCTTTCTTACTGTACTGTGTTCTGCCTGCTTGTTCACTTATTCCTCTGCTTTCTGTCTCTTTTTTTCCTTCTCCTTCACTCTTCCAGTCTCTCACTCCAATGTTTCCTAATCCCTCTCTCTTTCTTCCTTTCTTTATCCTCTCCCTCTCCTCTCTTTCCCTCTCTTTTCTATAATCTCCTCCACCTTTCTGCCTCACCCATACAGTAGCTTTACTGAACCCTCTCATACTCTGAGCCTCTGTTATTGTTCTCATGTCTTCACTGACCACCAGCTGGATGGTCACACGGGTTTGATCCTATGTGGCCATCGGTAACCAAAATCCTATATAAAGGGGATGGTGCCTTTGAGTTGGTGGCTCCAACACTACTGAACTCTCTTCCTCTAGACCTTAGGCCTGTGGTTTCTAAAGACCCATCTCTAAGTTTGCCTGTGGATGCATTTGAATTGTTCCTATATGTGTTTGATTTGGATTCACTTGTTTCTTTTTTATTGTTTTCATTGGCTATATTACATACATATAAAAAAAATAATATTCAGGAGCATGTTGTGAATTCCATGTATGTGAAACATATACATTAAATACCATACACGTTCTTAACAAATAGCAAAGTAAAACCCTTGAAATAGCTTCAAAAAAGTAGCATGACGTCAAAGTGACTCAAAGTAAGTGACCAACATGACCAAAAACATTCACGTACATTACTTATGTTTTATTTTTTCATATGCATATTCTCATCACTACCCTTAAGCCTCTCACATTGCTGTCAGATGGAGCCAGCTGGAGAGTCCTGACCCCCCCTTAACCCTCTCCTCTCTCCCCCAGCCCTATGTCCTCTCTGTCGGGGTGGTTGTGCAGCAGTGTCCCCTGGCTCCTCCAGCTCTTCACATGCTCTTTGATCCATCAAAGCCACTAGCAGCATAGCTAATGGATGATACACAGCTCTCTCTCCTCTAAACGCAGGGCTTAGAGCGGTGGGCTCACAGTAACATAACTAGAGGGTGAGGTAACCAGCCTTGGTAGTTATTAGTGTGAGAAACGGATATGTTTGTATATAATACAGTGTATCAGGGGCAACCACCACTGCCCCTTTCTGTTCACAGTGGCCCTTCTTTAAACATCTTTATTCAAACCAAGTCAAGAATCAATGGCCTCTCAACATATTCACTCTACAGATTGGAAAATACCATGGAACTAAGGCTATCACTTGTTGAAACCACCATTCGGACAATTAATCCATCTATAGTTAATTTGTTCATATCCAAATGCACAATGTCAAAGTATAACAGGTGCAGCGAAAATTGGAAGCAAAAAATACCAGCCCAAACCATCTGAGAGAGCTAAGGAAAAAATACATTTTGGATTCGATATCATGGATGGAAACGTTCATTCTAACAATGGTTTTCGAGGATTTTGTCAAGGTCCTATCTGTATGGTCCATCTGCAGTCTGCAATAAGAAACGCGTGTGAAATGAAGTCACTTTTTTACCTAAAGGACATTGTTCAGTTAGCGAAACGCTCAACAACAAACATCAACTGTTACACACAAGTAAACAATGTTTGGATTCTATACAGCAAAGATCCATTAGTTCAACTGTGAGAGCTTGGTCACCCCAGATCTGCTCCTATGTTACATATGAATGCAGCACTCATGTAGCGTTTCCTTTGATGGTTAGCCTTAGGCCTAATAGCCCCCCTCCATTCCTTAAGCTCCCTTGGGAGAGCCAATCAGAGGGGGCACTGACGAAAGCTGCGACCAATCAGAAGTGAAAGCCAACGCTGGCCGTGACCTTGGGTGCTTTCATCATCATCATACAATCAACAGCGAGCAAGCTATGTGGAAGAATAGAAGCTAACTCCAAGTAAGAAGCTAACTATACATTACAAATACCAAAACAGACCCCATGCTAGCTTCAAGGCTATATATCTCATGCATGCTTGTCAAGAGTTTGAGCAATATGGTACGTCTTAACGTTTTACACCTGCTTTCCGTCATAGTTCAAATTCCATATAGATGAATGGTAAAAAGGAATGTGTTTAAAGCTGTCTGGGCCAATTACAATCATTGACTAAAGTGAAGGAAATAAGTAAAAGGAATGGTTTTTTTTCCCCTCTGATTTTCAATTTGAGTGCCTTGGGACTGGTGCTTGGCAATCACATGCACTGTTTCGCATGCATCCACCTGTTGGCCTTATGGTTAATGCGGATGGCAAATACTACTGTTGCTCTTTCCCACTGTTACAACAGTCCGTGTTTCAAAGTCTTGCTTAGTGCGGTTATAAGGGAACAATTAGGATTTTTCTGAAGATGATAGAATTCCCGTTATCCTTCATGCTAGCTGAATGAAGTGGAAGGGAAATGGCAAGGTAAATGCATGGTATGGGAAGTTACAGTTTGAAACAATAAGTCAGTGAACTCCATACGGCCCATGGGAAAGAGCTGCACTTCTTGACATACATGCAACTTAAAGCTTAAACCCTTTTTAATGCCTGTCTGGTGGTGGCCAGACATGCAGATGGTCTCTCTCTTGCTTAAGCCTGCAGGACTCATTTCACGGCAGTTGAGAGAGTTACCTGGCTTGGCTTCATTCCTACTACTGTATACTTCAAATGCAGCCCACATGTCTAATGCTCTCTTAATCATGAAAAGGTGGACTCGCATGAGAGAACCATAGAAGCCACCGGCATTACGCCACGAGGATATACCTGGAGGCCCCCAGCTAAGCAAAACCAACACCTATGGTTGAAACGTTTTCTATCCTCTGGACTTAGGCGTCCCATATCACACGATTAATGTTTTTCTGTGAGGCAGGCAGCAACTCAGCATTTATCTGTGTTTTCTTTCTTTCTTTTTTTAATTTGCAGTGTTCAGCACATGTCCTCCCCCCCCTCTCTCTCTCTCTCTCTGCCTCTTGTTCCCACACTTTCTTTTGACCCCAAAAGGAAAGAAAAGAGGTCTGTGTGTGTATGTCTGTGGCTCGGTCCAAGCAGATGAGAGAGGGAGGGAGGGAGGGGTCATGACATCACAGGTCACATGGGTCTCCCTGTGAAACCATGGGGCTTTAATAAGCGGGTAGGATGCAATTCCCTGTTATGGAGACTGGGGGTCAACAGTTTTGACTACACACACACACACACACACACACACACACAAACACGTGTGTGCGTCCACACAGTCGCACACACACACACACACACACACACACACACACACACACACACACATTTGTACAGGTATACTTGTGAGGACACTCATTGACATAATGCATACACTTACCCTAACCTAAACCTAATTCAAACCTTAACCTTTAAACCTAGTTTTCACAAAAATAGTGCAAACAGACACACACACACACTCACAAAGTTACGCAGATGGAAAACCCAAAGAGCAGTTCAATGCAGACACACATGCTGGTCGTATACCGGAGGGCTTGTGCTTCTACGTGGAAGGCCGAAGCACACGCACATCATTAGTGTTCTCATGGACCCATCTCTACCCTCTTCTCCTCCCCAGGCCAAACACGGGCTGACATCTCTAAGCCCGACAAAAATAACCACAAGCAAATAAACAGAGCAGGAGGACATGGGTCGGGATGAGGCTGCCAGCGATCAACAATGGAAGAAAAAAAACTCCTGTGAACCAACCAACGTGTGTGTGTGTGTGTGTGTGTGTGTGGGGGGGGGGGGGGGGCATTATTACAGATCTTATAGGTCCGTCACTCCACTCCCTATGTGGGGGAGCTTCCCTCAGCTGGGTCTTTGTGTCATCCATCCTGTTGATAAGTAGGCACATCATCTCCTCCTCCTCTTATATTTGAAGCACCCGGCCTTCAGCCTAAACAGTGTTTACCAGAAAAATGCCAAAAAATTCTTCAGACGGACATTGTCAGCAGTTTATTTAGGGCCTGTCACTCTCTGCTGAACACAGCCCAGCTCACAAACAAGACCACACTGTGAAAGCTTCAATGTCTCACTATGATAGTTTATTTTTTATTTTTTTTGTCTAAAGGCCTGAGGAGGTGAATTTAGACGGCTGGGACCAAAGATGTGGACTCGAGACTTGACTTGACAAACAATAAAGACTCAACTAGACAACATTAATTAACATTAACCTGCGTGTGTGTTCATAAGTTTGAATGTTAGTTAGTTTAATAAAAAATAATTTCAATGATGGAAAGTTTCTGTCTGACTATGAAGTATGCGGCGCAAACTGGGAATCATGATTGGATGACTGGCTCTCAGTCAATGGCAACATGCAACATCTAAGACCCCCACCGCCAGATGTTTCTCCCCAAAAGACGACTCATTAGTTGAACTCAATAATACCAAGAGTCAGCAACTGTATATTCAAATATTTCATTTGTGATGGAAGAAAACTAACTGCTGAATGCAAGACATGCTCACCGAATATTTCTGACAGCCGGGCTACAACATCAAACTGTCATTTGAAGACCCATTCGAATCAGTAAGTGTCTGCCGCGAGAGCTGAAGTTAACTCACATTAGCCAGTTACAATCTGTTCACTCACGACTGACGTTAGCTTGCCCGCTACTAATGATATCATTAACCCTCATCCTCCCAGGTTGGCTCATTTCAGACCAATAAAAAGACAAATAATGTTTTTTTTTCTTACAGTAGGCTATTTCTTGCTTGGGGTCTCTAATGACCCCGTCGGTAGTCCATGTATGTAAAATATGTCGGTAGGATGAGGGTTAATAGATGGGCTACTAAAACAATCTTTTCTCTTGCCCAAGAGAACAATGCTTGAGACTTGGTCACACTAACACTGGTTTGGACACAAGAGAGGAAGACTCAGAGACAGGAATACCCCATGCGTAACGTGGCACACATCTAGTAAAACCCCAAAGGAACATTTGTGTTGTACTTAGTAAGATCAATGTCACTAGATAAGGAGCTAAACTGTTGATTGGTTCAAATGGGTGATGGTCCAGTGGATATCACTCTGATCTCTGACTCATGTCCTGTGACAGTGTGGGTGTCAATATTTAGGATCTACAAACGACCTCTTCCTGTTAGATTCAAGACAGGCCAAACCCACCGGCCAATTAGTGCGGCTTACTGGCACACACACACACACACACACACACACACACACACACACACACACACACACACACACACACACACACACACACAGTGGACTGGCAGAGTCCCAAATTTGGCTAACTTAGCTGTCATGCCTATGGTTTTAACTCCCGTCAACATCGCTCGCTTACAAACTCAGTCTCAGTCTATGCTCGCCACACACACACACACACACACACACACACACACACACACACACACACACACACACACACACACACACACACACACACACACACACACACACACACACACACACACACACACACACACACACACACACACACACACACACACACACACACACACACAAAGACACACAGACACAAACTCAAAACACAGCAGCCCTATCTCGGCAATTACCAGAGCTGTCTGTGATAAAGCAGCGACTCCTCCAGACAGGAGACACATAGTCATAGTCCCGGTAATGTAGAAACGAAACACAGTTGGATCTTGTTATCCTCAATGACTCACACTGAATACATGATTAGTTTGCGTTCAAGGCCACACAACTCTTACCAGAGATGACTACCCACGCACTGATGGCACTCACTTCCCCCCAAAAAAGAACTACATTTCTGGGATGCTTTCAACTTCCCCTTGAAGTGATTTGCTTACACTAAACATTTTGAATATTTTGAAACCAAAACTTTTTTTGTTTTTTTTCCTCTGTTGCAAGTCTTATGGCCTTGTGCACTTAAATAATACTGACCTGTGCCTGACATGTTTTTCATAAGCAATGAGTGAATCTATATTCCTATACTAACATCACTGTAAAAACTAGGGAAAGATTTGAGCTAGGAGGTTTCCATTCATCAGGAAGTGTGTTGGGTAGAGGGGGGATGTTGGGTCAGCTGTGATGTTGAGCTACATGCTGGTAAAACATGGACTGTGGGGCACTTTTTCAGCCATTACTTCATCATTCCATCTCCTACAGTCACTTCCTCCGTCCTGTTTCTGTTTGCCAGAAAAAAAGGGTCAAATATACAGTATGTACCATCCATGGCCAGTAGGAAAGTGGCTCCATTATGGAAATGCCCAGGTTTAAGGTGAGACACAGCAGACGAAAACATTATTATTTTTCGCTATTTTGCTACCATAACGTGTTTTATTTCATACTAGTGTGAATAAAAGTTTATATGACTTACCTTTGCCTGTTTGCATCTGTCTATATTTCTCCTATACAACCATCTTTAATGGCCATTAGGTCTATCAACATCAACTAAACTTACCATTATCATTCTTAACACTATTCTGAAGGTAATTACTGAAGGATGTGTTCATAATTATCTGACTTTTTAAAGATTCATGGCTAAGATTCATGAGGATGTCTTTATATTAAAAATGTTACCCTATTCACCAGCAGTGTCTTGCCTTAAAGAGTACGAGCGAGAGAGAAAAAGTGGTTTGCAGTCTGTTTCCTCCATAGAGAAGGCTGGGGAGCCCGACTAACCACAACTGTCCTGATGAAAGGCTTTTTTCTGTTGGACAAACATCAGGGGCCTTGTGTGTTGCTCTTCCTCTCATCCCCCCATATCCGCTCTGTCTATCTCCATTTGATTGGACATCCTCTTCTTGTAAAAGAGGATCAGACATTGCACAGCCTGGTCTCATGTAAAATGCATTTTTCTACATCTTCATTGGATAAAGACCGGAGACAAGCAAGACAACCCTGATACATAGGGAGTAAGCAGGGATTGTAATTACTGTGACATACAACATCTGCACGATGGCTTATACCATTCAATCACTTCTCCAGAACTACAGTATAAGAGTTTGAGATTGTTGGTCTACTCATCAATACAGAGTTGACAGTAACCAGCAGTCAGTCATTAAAGGGATGGTTCAGTATTTTTGAAATGGGGTTGTATGGGGTACTTAGGCGTAGTTAGTGAGTTACCCTATGGAGATGGCGATCAGGGCAGTCACTAGAAGGAGTTTGGGGGAGATGTAGCTGTAGCAGAAGTCAGCATTGTGCTGTTGCAGACCGTTTTTTCTCCACATAAATGCTAACCTTAAACCTAAATATATACGTTCAATTGTACACTTAACTGAGATTTATTCCGCCTTTTCAGTTTGCTGCCAGAGAGCCGATTAGTTTTGTTTTGTTGTGTCTCTTGAATAATATGCGGCAGCTCTGAGTCGAGCTCAAAAACTCAGTACTGGGTGATTCATTTGGAGTACTTTCTGTTCAAAACACAACTCACACTCAATGAACTGATGGCAACAAAACTAAGTGAAAAGTGATCACACATATACAGTATATATTTCACATCACTCTATTTACTCTGTACAGTAAGTCTGCCAATCAGCAATACAGTCAGTCAGTAAAGCAGCAGTGTGTGTTATTTCATATAGGTGGGGGTCTCCTATATACAGTAGATTGTAAGTCAGACTGTCATGGAGTTTTTTTGGCCGACAAGCGGAAATGCCTCTTCTTGCCTAATTAGACGGACGGGCCAGTCAAGTCGTCACAGGCTGAATTTCACTCATTTTAATCCTTTCTCCTCCCACTCTTCCCTTACCCCCCCCTTTATATCTTTACCCCTGGGCCCCAGTCTCTCTCTCTCTCTCTCTCTCTCTCTCTCTCTCCCCAATCCCCTGTGGACAAAATGTTCCACTTGGGATCAAAGATAAGGAGGAAGTGTTCTCTGGGAGAAGAGAACATGCAGAAATGAAACTGTTTACGGTCTTCCTAAGAGTCTGTAAATAGAACAGAGGTTGGTCAGCTGTTGGAGGCTGTTGTCCTTGTGGCCCATATACAGTCCCGGACAAAAGTCTTGTCACTTATCCATTTTGTAGAAACAACAGCTTATAACCTGACTTTTAATTAATCCATTGGTTTTAAAAAATGGCTCATATGAAAGCTAAAACCCTCCCAAATTATATTTAATATACTAAAATAAATGTGCTTCATTGAAGAAATATTGATCATTTAATGAACACAGGAAGGCCAGATTTTGGCAAGACAAAAGTTTTGTCGCCTACAGAGAGTAATGTGAAAATGTAACAAATAATTTAATTCAAATACAAAAATATGTTGCATAACATCAGTGAATTAAGTAGTGGTGCTGTGAAATCCATATTTAATATCTTATATGACTTACATGAGCTTGAAGCCATGCGGTTCGACAATGATTCATACAATTTATTGATGAAGTCATCAGGAATAGCAAAGAAAGCAGTCTTACATGCCTCCCAGAGTTCATCAAGAATCTTTGGTTTGGTCTTCCATGCTTCCTCTTTCATTCTACCCCAGACATGCTCAATGATGTTCATGTCTGGTGACTGGGCTGGCCAGTCCTGGAGCACCTTGATCTTCTTCGCCTTGAGGAACTTTGATGTAGAGATGGAAGAATGCGATGGAGCACCACCCTGCTGCAACATTTGACCCCTTTTATGGTTGGGAATGTAAGAGGTAGGTAATTCTTCTTGATATTTTAGGCTATTATATTGCCTTCCACCCTGCAAATCTCTCGCACACCCCCATACTGGATGTAACCCCAGACCATGATTTTTCCGCCACCAAACTTAACTGTTTTCCGGGTGAATCTCAGATCCATGCAGGCTCCAGTTGGTCTCCTGCAATGTTTGCGGAGGCTGTGATGGAATTCAACCTAAGATTCATCTGAGAAATCCACCTTCTGACACTTTTCCAGCGTCCATGCTTTTAGCAGGCTGTGGGCCTTAGAAAATATTTTTTTTTAATTGCTTTTTGTTTAGTTCTGGTTTCTGGGCACTGATTCGCCAAGGAAGGTGGATTTCTCAGATGAATCTTCGGTTGAATTACATTGCATGGTTGCTCCATCGCATACTTCCATCTCTACATCAAAGTTCCTCAAGGCGAAGAAGATCAAGGTGCTCCAGGACTGGCCAGCCCAGTCACCAGACATGAACATCATTGAGCATGTCTGGGGTAGAATGAAAGAAAGAGGGAGCATGGAAGACCAAACCAAAGAATTTTGATGAACTCTGGGAGGCATGTAAGGCTGCTTTCTTTGCTATTCCTGATGACTTCATCAATAAATTGTATGAATCATTGTCGAACCGCATGGATGCAAACCTTCAAGCTCATGGAAATCATACAAGATATTATGGATCTCACAGCACCACTACTTAAAGCTACTACGAGTAAGTCGGCACGTTGGCGACACCTTTGAACAAAAGCGGTAGTATTTTTACGACGCCAGCTGTTTTCTAGCTCGTGCTGGGAGTCCAAGATTCAAATAATCAGGAAGCAATATGGTGCGTGTCCGTGTGTTGAAAGTGTGAGGGCACCGGACTCTTTTCGGCTTCCAGAGAGTGGTTAGTGACACAGCATCAACTAATGCCAGTAAGTGCTAAACACACCTGATTGCAATGAGTTGATGCATTGTCACCTCTCACGGAGCTGAACGAGTCCGTGTCCGTGAGATGGCAGTTAGTTAGTAGTCTATGGATCACGATGAGGTAATGTGTTTATGTTGTTGTAAATAATGACTATTTCAGATGAATAATGGTCATCTGATGATGCTGGTGAGGCAAAGTAAACTTTGTTTTAGTAGGCTACCGCTCATTCATTTAGGAGTAAACACTGCAGTCTAGGTTCGCTCCGTGAAATTGTGTATACGTTGCTTGGCAACGCCCTCCCGCCCGCCTATCACTCTCCCGTTTAGCTTTTCTTCATTGCATTTTCTTTTTTTTCTTTGATGGTTCAGCCCCGTTATCAGTCATTATGACTACAAACAACTGTCTCAAACAAGGCTCCCGCTCCCCTTCCCTCACCTAGAGCCATAGGCTTCTCAATTCACGTTCCTGCGCCACACTGAAATCTGCGACCAATACGGATATGTGACCATAGAGCATGCACGCGTGAACCGAAAATCGGACTGGGTGTACGACCAGATCAAATGCAGTAATAAAAACTATATAAAAACGTCTTTCTTTGCACTGATGGTCTCGTTTGCTGTTAAAGGTAATTTATGATTATGAGAGGAAACATGAGGCTGTTTAAAAGATATTTAAATGTTACTCGTTGCCGCTTTAATTCACTGATGTTATGCAACATATTTTTGTATTTGAAGTAAATTATTTGTTAAATTTTCACATTACTCTCTGTAAGCGACAAAACGTTTGTCTTGCCAAAATCTGACCTTTCTGTGTTCATTAAATGATCAATATTTCTTCAGTGAAGCAAATTTATTTTAGTTTATTAAACATAATTTGGGAGGGTTTTAGCTTTCATATGAGCCATTTTTTAAACCAATGGATTAATTAAAAGTCAGTTTATAAACTGTTGTTTCTACAAAATGGATAAGTGACAAGACTTTTGTCAGGGACTGTAGAGCAAGACAGGAGTAGGGCTGTGTATCGACAATGACTTCACGATACGATATGAATCACGATACATGACTCACAATATGATATATCACAGTACATTGGGATAGAATGCATTTCGCGATATATTGCGAAATGTCAAAATATGGGGTGGTCTTAATACATCACATTATATTGAGAATTAAGCGCATACTTTAATTTATATTCAAACCTCGGCAATTCGAGGCTACAAACCCTACTGCGACATCTAACTGAGCGGAGGTTGTAGGTCAAAACCTGTTTAAAAATCTGCATTTTTTTTCTATAAAATATCGATACTGGAGTTGACGATACGATACAGAATCAAATATCGTGAAAAATAAATATCACAAATAGATTGCCGTATTGATATTTTTAGCGCAGCCCCTAGACAGGAGACATGTGAGCTGTCCAAAGACTTTAGCCAGCAATCCTTCTTTTCTAGAGGGGAGTCGGAGAATAAGTGTGAGTCACTTTTCCAGAGAAGTGTTGCAAGGCGCACTGACAGGATACGGGACGGTGTGTGCTAACGACATGATTTGTCACTGACCGGGTTGAGATGTAAATAGAAGCAGGATGGCTAACAGATGACAGAGATCAGGCTGGTCTCCAGATGTGAGAGTAAGTGAGTGAGTGAGTGAGTTCAACATAAACATACACATAAACACACACACAGACACAATCAATATGTTTGATTAATACGCAAGGTTAAAGGGAACAACTGCCATATGGGAATGAAGTGCGAGCGAGGGAAACACCTTGAACTATGGACACAGGTAAGAACAGCTGGTGAGGGGCGCTCACCAGCTGTGACCCCCTTCCCCACCCCCCCCATAGAGGCTCAATCCTCGTCACAGCAGACCCGGGTTTGAGACTGGCCCTAGGTCCTTCTCTGCATGTCATTCTCATTCTCTGCCCCATTTCATCTCCGTCCCTTCAAACTGTCAGATAAGAAAAGCCCCAAGAAATAAGAAAAGAAAATATGGTGAGCACAAGCCAGACCACTCTCTTTAGAAGGAAGGCTGAATCTTTTCAGCCAGGCAGACAGACAGACAGCTGGGATGTGTTATTTAGATCGATTAATGGGCCCTGTCACAAAAGAAGAATGCTGTTCAGAATTCACATTATTACAGATTGACGCCATATCCCCCCCACCCCCTACATTCACGTGTAGATAACAGCTGAGATGGACCCAGCAGCCAGACCCCCACGCCCTGCCTTATCCAACCCGACCTCTCCCTTCCTGGGCAGCGGCGATGGATATCACTGTCTTAACAACTAGTCAACAAGCAACACATGAGTTACAGTGAGGCTATCAAACAACATCCTGCTCCTTCCTCCAATGGATTCAGTTAATACAGCACTTCTAAAGAACAATTACAAATCCATTTGTTTTGTATGATGACTTGCTGTTTCACAATTTGCTCACTGCAACATGTCTTGGAATTATTTTTAAAAGGGGATAGCTTTTTGAAAAATTAGAAGATCAGTTAGCTTTATCTTAGCCTTTTAGTGACTCAATACTTCTTGTGCCATCTACTGCAAATTAGAGAATGCAGATATCAACGCTTAAACCCCCCGTAAACCCAAATTCACAAAATCCTTCTAACTATGTAAGTTGCATGATAGTGAAGCATCTGAAAAGAGTTAGAAATATGTATCAATCCAAATATAAATATATTGTCATTTAAGTTTTCTAAACTTTACAGAAATGTGGTTTAGATAAGGCAGGCTATGCTCAGGTTCTTATTACACAATAAGTATTTTTGAACCAATCACAGCCGTTCTCGCCCCTAAAGTTCTATAAAAACAATGACTCCTGTCAAAATGGTTAAGACAGTAAAATAGGTTTGAAAAAATAAATAATAATTTGTATAATATTTATTGATTTATTGATTTTTACTATCTTAGACAAGGGTTTGAGAGGCTTTAACACCACGAAAGGAAAACTGTTTACCAATATCACATGTTGTACTGAAAAACAAACATGAAAATGATTGTATTGCTGCACTGTTTCAAAGCCATCTATTCATCCCTGCCCTCCTCTGGGCTCTGCTCTCCTCAGATGACAGAGTAAGGGATGGACTGATGCTGGAGGGATGGGGCTTCTCTATGCCACATGTCTTGGCCCTGGGCTTTCTCTCTCTCTCTCCCTCCCTCCCTCTCTCTCCCCCTCCCTCTCCCCCTCCCTCTCTCTCAATTCAGAGAGTTACACTTTCATAAAAAAATAAAATATAGTAAAATAACAGTAAAATAGAGAAGATTAAATGAATCTAAAGAAAAGCTATATATTATATGAAAATGGATAATCATGCAAATAAAACAGCAAGGCCTGGTGTAGAATATCATTCCCTCTTCTCTCTCTCTTCTCTCTCTCTCCATGGCTGGTATTCCCCGCCCTGCATCCCTCTGTCTATTCATCCTCCCATCCCTCCCTCAATGAGCCTTTCACAGCCTCAGCACTGTGGGGTTTTGAGCTAGGCTTGCAGCTCCTTTCTGAGGAATGCAACTGAGCGGCCTTCACATTGGCACTGATATTCCAGACTGCTGCCCTCATGGAGCCACTATCATGACACTGGTCTAACAATATGGTATATACAGTGGTGGACAGTAAGAAGTGTACATTTAATTGGGTACTTTTGAGTACAGTTTTGGAGTATTTCTACTCGAGTATCTCTTGATTTAAAAAAAAAAATGTCTTCTAAAATACAATTGGCCACAAGCAACTTTCGACTGTTGTCACCACTGGTTCTATATAATAAATGTATGCATGTATTTTATATTGTATGGTCCAGTGCAAATCACATTTAATATTTTACCAAGAAGGGGGGCTAACTCCCAGGGGCCCCTGTTACATAAAGATTAAGATTAAAGGGTCAGCATAGGGGCTTAACCTTGAATTAGTGGGGTCATGGTGGTGGCTGGGGCACATTCAGCCTGCTCCATATAAGTTCATACGTTCTACTTTCAATGGTTTGTACACATAGATCAATCATAGGGTTGTATTGATTGAATGGCATTTGCATGTTACGCAAAAAAACATAGCATCTAATTCCAGCTACCTTTAAAAGATGACAAAGGGTGTCAATATAAATGCTTGTAAAACTCAACCAAACATCAAGATAATACAGTCTAAATGACAACTATGTCCACTATGCCTCTGTGTTTTATGTATCCGGTTCTACTAAGGAAAAACCCATACAAGTCTCCTTCCCACAGTCACTACTTCTGCAGTCCAATGCTGTGTCCTCAGTTTACTTCATCACATTTATCATGCCAGTGTTTTGACACCGTTTGGTGAGACATCTGTCAGCTCTCTGGCCAGATGAGTCCATGTTAATGCTTTTCATATGGTGGACCTGGACAAGATTCCCAAATCCAAAGACTATCCAGAAAATTGGCAAAGGAAAATGTGTTGTACTTTTCCAAACACTTTCTGTTTAATGCAGAAATTAGGAATGGAGCGTGTCGAGATGAAACAAGTTGCTGATGCTAATTCTCAGGTTCAGTGCTGGTAAGCCATTGCAGAAGTAAATGTATAAGGAACATTAAAGTGTCCTCATGGCTACACACTTAGTGGCATTTCGCGTACGTCGATAAATAAACCTGTCAACTTCAGTTAAGCTTGAAAAATGATTTGCCATATATCAACTTGTGTCTCGGAATTTACGGCCATTTTCCCTTTTCCGGGGCACATCAACCGTAAATATCCTTTCACAGTGGAGGGGAACAGATGGAAATAAGCATAGAAGTGGATACTGAATATGTATGTTCTCATTCTGGATTTGACATATTTTGGTAAATACAGTGAATCATGTCCCAGCTCATTACAGGTATACTGTCCCTCACTGTATCACAACTGATTGTATTTTTCGATTTTGAGAGCATGCTGAGAATGTTCCGATGTGACGTGGATCCTTACCTTGGCCTCGCACTTCCTGTGGGTGGCTGTCTTGCATACTAGATAGAATGAGAGAAAGAAACAAGAAGATAAAATTAATATTGTAAAATCTGCATGGTCCACTTCTTCATATTAACAAGCTTTATTAGTAGTTTAGTTGCATCCGGGCATTTTCGAAGCACGCTAAATCTGACCACAAGAATTGGGACATCCTAAATCTTTCTCTATCATACTAAATAGTGTGGAAGTATGGGGATTGGAATGGTTATTGTCTGTTGGCTCCGCCCAGTAGCCCAGGTCTTGGTGGGGCTATACACTCCAGACTAGGACATTGCTTACCATGTTCATGTTGATCATTTTCAGAGTCACGGAGTGGTGAACACACACACACACACACACACACACACACACACACACACACACACACACACACACACACACACACACACACACACACACACACACACACACACTGTAACACCATGAAGACCCTGGCTGGAACATTTACCTCTGCAGAAGGAGCCCACGTTGTCCACATTCTGACGGCACACGCTGCACTGACGCTTCTTCTTGAAGGTCTTTTCCTTGAAGGCATGGGGCTCTCCCTTCCCCCCCTACACACACACACACACACACACAAGGAAAAATGAGATTCCCATTACGTTAGAAACCGGATACAGGTCCAGGAATGACAATGTAATCCAGGGAGCTGCCTACTCTCTGAAATAATGAGAGTAGGCAGCTCAGAAACAAGAATCCCTGTTTGGCCTTCAGTCAAGATGTTAAATGTCATCTGTATGAAAACAAAACACACAACGAAGGCAGACTTTCCTAAATATTTTCACAAAAAGAGAGACATTCAGTAAGAAAAGTAGTGGATTGTGATTTATTGGACTGTAACAATGAATGGATCAAGACATGTCAAAGTTATTGTCAGCATAGTTCTGTGTGTGTGTGTGTGTGTGTGTGTGTGTGTGTGTGTGTG
Organism: Ammodytes marinus; assembly: GCF_949987685.1. NCBI lineage: Eukaryota > Metazoa > Chordata > Actinopteri > Uranoscopiformes > Ammodytidae > Ammodytes > Ammodytes marinus. The sequence continues at coordinate 26,548,215 of NC_137211.1, read as the reverse complement.
TGTGTGTGTGTGTGTGTGTATGTGTGTGTGTGTGTGTGTGTGTGTGTATGTGTGTGTGTATCTGTGTGTGTGTGTGTGTGTGTGTGTGTGTGTGTGTGTGTGTGTGTGTGTGTGTGTGTGTGTGTGCGTGCACCACTACGGTTTCATTCATTCTCTACTCCCATTGCCTCTTGAACTTCTTTTCTGGTTGTGTAACTGTCTTCCAGTAATAATCCTTGTGGTTCCCGCCCAAACCCCACTATAATCCTTAGTGTGTGTGTGTGTGTGTGTGTGTGTGCGTGTGTGTGTGTATTTGGAATGTGTGTGTGAAGCTTTGGAAAAGAGAAAAAAGAGCAATACAGTGTTGGTCTAATTTATAAAAATTGGGGGTAGAGGAAAGTAAATAATCCACCACCTTCATGTTTAGTTGTTACAATGTGTGTTAGCATGTGTTCTGCTAGTGTGTTTCCATCGGTGTGTGTGTGTGTGTGTGTGTGTGTGTGTGTGTGTGTGTGTGTGTGTGTGGTAAGCAACCCCGCCAAGTGCCTCTCATTCTTTGTTTCCCAACATGGGCTCAGATCCACAGATGACTGGGCCTGACGTGAGGCTTTGAACATGAGACCGCTAACAACCACTGGGCTTAGTATGGGGACTGCTAAGCATGTTTGCATGCATGGATACATAATGGGAGGAGGAAATATGTATGAGTGTGTGTGTGTGTGTGTGTGTGTGTGTGTGTGTGTGTGTGTGTGTGTGTGTGTGTGTGTGTGTGTGTGTGTGTGTGTGTGAGTGTGAGTGTGTGTGTGTTAACAAACTGTGCAATGTCATGTTGAGAGGCTGCATACTGTAAACTGGCAGGTATTGAGTGAAATGCATGGTGCTTACGGGCAGAAAGTGTTTCTGCTCAGCCATTTGTAGCGAATATGAGCATGCGCACACACGCACACACACACACACACACACACACCATCAAAACCACCACCGCCATGTGAAACAATGGCTGTATGTTGGAAAGCGATCATGTTGCTAAGGCTAATAACCAGTGTCCACTTTTCCACAGCTTTTGGACATATTTAATCAGATACATCCACATAAAGAGGGTTTTTGTTTCCTCTGTGTGCGTTTACCTCCCTTGGTAACAAAGACAGTGACTGGGGCTGTTTGCACACACACACACACACACACACACACACACACACACACACACACACACACACACACACACACACACACACACACACACACACACACACACACACACACACACACACACACTTTTTTCCATTCTCTCCCGATGCTCTGACAGTGTCGGTGGGGAGCGGACAGTGTTTGGACAGCTGCCTGCCTGGCATCACCCCTGTGCCAGTGTTGCTGGATGACTGCTGCTCCAGTATAGTGTACTATGACCACAGCAGTGTAGACAGTGAAGCAAGTACTACTGGGTGGCTGGCTCAGAGGCTGCTGGTAGGCTGGTGTCTGTAATGTAATATGGTGTGGTTGGGGCATTGACGTAACCCCTTCTCCAACACTGTGTAGTCATTACTTCTTGGGAATTGTACATTTCCCAGAGTTTCACCCCAGACATGTTGTTAAGCGTAGTGGCAAGTATCTTCTCTGGAAAGGATGGGCGATATGACCTCAAATTCATTTCCCTGTGTTTTTCATGTTTTGATCGATGACGGAAGGTACTATATGGGGATATTACTTTTTTGTGTAGCCTAGCCTTCATATTGGGAGGAGCAGCCTGGCCTATTTCTTCATGGAAAATAATGTAATATGTTGATAATATAACAAGTAAATGTTATGTATACTTTTCCAACAGAGACATGGTTGAGTTTCATGCATTCAAAGATAAAGATATTAATACTTAGTAGGCTAAACAACACACTTCAACTATGCTGGGGATTTTTTCATTCATCTATTTGACTCTTGGCCTATCCTTGTTCATACATTTCTCACAGTTACATTTGCACCCTGAGTGGTATAGCTGCTGCCATTGCTGAATGACTGAGTATGTGTGTGAATGAAATAAATGTGGTTACATCAGGCTTTCCAATTATAATAATGATAGTTTCAACTTTTTTAGTTTACAGTTCACCCTTACTTCATCTGTGAACTTGTGTAATAATCTTGGACAGTGTAAGTGTTTTTGCGTCTGTTTGTGTGTGTGTGTGTGTGTGTGTGTGTGTGTGTGTGTGTGTGTGTGTGTGTGTGTGTGTGTGTGTGTGTGTGTGTGTGTCTGTGTGTGTGTGTCTGTGTGTGTGTGTGTGTGTGTGTGACTGTGTATAATCAAGCAGGAGTAGGCTATACCACACAGTGCCCCCACGGTGCACGGTTTAAAAAAAGCTAATCTAAACCGCGGCGGTGATGTGGGCCGAGAAATAAACACATGGAGAAAGCATTCTTCATGTGTCAGACACAATGGAGACCAGTATACAGACCAACCACAGTCCAATCATGGTCAGACAGTGATTCTGCAGCGCTGCTACCGGAGGCTTTACAAGCTCTCTGCTGGATTGACAGAAACATAAAAGTTTAGCTAAACTACTCAGGTTCATGGGAGGGGACAGGATGCTAACTGTGTTTGTTTGTTTCATACATCTGACAACAGTGGCTTTTCTGTGTCAAATGTATCCTGGTAGGTTAGCCAATTGGTTAGAGTGACTAGTATTGTTTTTCAAAGAGTGGCAGGTTATATATCAGCAACAACCTTGCTAAAGGTGCTACGAGGAACTTTTAAACAGTCAAATGTTGTAACAGCAAACAAGCAAAAATACTGTTTTTATATAGTTTTTTTTCTTGATGCCTTTGTAATGGGTACGCTCACCCAGAAGCTGCAGCTGGCTTAGTAAAACACTACCGCTTG
>NC_137211.1:25887870-25900370 GCF_949987685.1 Ammodytes marinus | reverse complement strand
TGGCACCAAGCTTTTTGATCTCTGCTCAGGTACACATGCTTGTACATGTAGTGTGTGTTTGAGTGTGAGTGTGAGAGCGAGAGACTGAGTAAGTACTTCAGGTTAATAATGATGGATAATGCTAATGAAGTAGAAGGAGTGAGGAGCTGATAAGCCTCTGATTTAGGAATTTGGACTGCACTTCATAGATTAACACAGAAAAATTACACAAACATCTCCACACAAACAAATGTGCACTATGTTAGACACACACACACACACACACACACACACACACACACACACATTACAAATGCAGATATGTAGACACCTACACAAAACACACACATATTCACCCCCCGTTTGACTGAACATAATTTATGCAAGAAGCCTGTGCAATAAAATGCGATGGTAATTAATTGTAGAAGCCTACGGGGATTTCCTGTCGGGCAAAATGGAAAACATGACATGCAGTGCAACACAACAGCATAAAACACAACATCCACTTTAATTAAAAAATCAAACCTTTTCTGTTCCTGTCGCCACAGATGTTTAGGTGGAAGGCAACTAGGGCTTAATGTTTAAGATGCTTGAGCGCTACATGATTGCTTATGTAATTAAATATCTTCCTAAAACAATCCGCGACCTTTAAAACACTCACATGTGTATTGCAGACCAGGCTTTAATGCATTAGACTCCTGAACCCCTCCATCTTGTGCATCCTAATGCACTGCTCCTGCCATGTTTGTATTCCTATGAATTATGGATCAGCTCACCGTTCCTATTAATATTCACTATCTCCTCCGGTATTGTCCTGGCTAATCAACGTTCTCTCAATCCTCATGATCTAATAAACAGTCCCAACCTGCAAACCTTGTTACTCTCTGGAGCGCTTTATAACATTAAGGTGATTTAGCCCGACGGCATGCGATTGATACGCATTAGCATGTCACATACACTTATTCACTTCTCGGAGCTCACGACAAGAAAACAAAATAGTCAATGAGTATAAGTACTAACTAAATGATAATCATAATCCCTAGACGGTGTCGCACAATACAAACATTGTCAACTATCATGGGCTCTCTAACTTTATTTTAGAGAGATTTTAGAATTTGGGTATATACAGCAGATATTTTCCAAGGCAATTTGACAATTTTATGTTTTAAGGTGGTGACCTTTAAACAGAATTATCATGGTAATGTGTGCACAAGATTTATTTTCGAACTTAAATACCTCTATATTCAAATTGCAGTAAATAAACAAACACCCCTCACATAAAGAAAATACTTTTTACCTGAAAAGAAAAAACAACCTTCCCTGAGCTGTGTGTGGCAGAGCTCCAGCCTCGTCGCGTCTGCAACTCATGGATTAATACTTTAACCTAAAACATTATCCATTATTATCACAGCTAATCAATGTACTGTATGTCGTGGTAATCTAATAAGCAGTGCCATGCTGCATATTGCCCCGTACTAGGCTCTGATTCCATTTGCATCAGATAACATTTAGCAGACTTAGCCAGGCATGACGCAGACATTAATTTATATTAACAGCTTAGGTATTTTTCATTAGGACTATGTATTTGATTATAGCACAACGCTGCAATTCTGATGCCATTAACAATAGAAATTTTCATCATCTTCACCAAGTACATTTAATGTTAATTGTATTTCAGTAAGACATCTATCTTTGAGACTAGACAAAATAGTGCTTTCAAACTCTCGACTGCAAAATTACGGGTACAATTTCTTTTTTCTAAAATGCATAAGTAACATTTTGGTATGGAGCAGATGAAGCCCTTTTTCATTTGATGTTTTGGTGGGTGATGTGTGCTGAATGCTGGCCTTGTCAGTTCAGCTCCTTTAGAAAGATAAACCCTGAGTGTTGCAGCTCTCATGAATATGGATGAGGAATATTGCCAACACCCACACGCCATGTATTTGCAGCTCATTTCTATGAGTTATTTGATCGCTCTTAAAGTACACCTGGGGGGAAAATATGATGATGAAAGCCCACTCGCTGTGGCCGTCGCTATCTAAAAAACTGGGCCCTTTTCCAGAACTAGAAGGGAGAAAACAAACTCAACAATCAACCATGGGCTTTTCAAACATTTTGTTCACCACAGCTGGTCAATAACAAACCCAGGCCGTTCGTACACTCACACTCACAGCTGGAGTAAGAACCAACTAGCCTCCATTTGCTCACCTTCACTCATTTGCAGTGACTGATTTCCAAGTGGCCAGATGGCTCTGGAGATAGAACTAATCTCATTGGTTGATTATTGAATAAATAAATATACAGCTACAGTATATCTTCCTTTGTTATAGAGACAGTTCAGATAATTGAAGGTTAACGGGCTAAACGCTAACTGCTTCATAAAGCTATAGCTTCCCGATCTCTTACCTTTTTTTTAGCTTAAGCCCAATGCTATATACACTCACCGGCCACTTTATTAGGTACAGCGGTTAATTTTCTTGTTAACACATATAACTAATCAGCCAATCACATGTCAGCAACTCAATGCATTTAGGCATGTAGACCTGGAAGGGACAACTTATTGAGGTTGAAACCGAGCAACAGAATGGGGAAGAAAGGGGTTTTAAGTGACTTTGAACATGGCAATGTTGAGGGTGCCATGAGGGCTGGTATGAGCATCTCAGAAACTGCCTATCTACTGGGATATTCACTCTAAACCATCTCTAGAGTTTACAGAGAATGGTCCGAAAAAGAAAAAAATATCCAGTGAGCGGCATTTGTGCGGAAGTTAAATGCCTTGTTGAAGTCAGAGGTAAGTGGAGGATGGGCATACTGGTTGGAGATAATAGAAAGGCAACAGTAACTCAAATAACCACTCGTTACAACCAGGGTATGCAGAATACCATCTCTGAACGCAAAACACGACCAACCTTGAAGCAGAAGACCGCACCGAATGCCACTCCTGTCAGCTAAAAACAGGAAAATGAGGCTACAATTCTCACAGGATCACCAATATTGGACAATAGAAGATTGAAAAATCATGCCTGGTCTGATGAGTCTCGATTTCAGTTGCGACATTCAGATGGCAGGTTCAGAATTTGGCGTAAACAACATGAGGATCCATCCTGCCTTGCACCATCAACCACGCCATGTTCAAAGTCACCTTTTTTTTAACACTGTATGCACTAGTGAGAAACAGCATTTTGTTTTATTTTCTGTATGGAAGTACAGTCTGTTAAAATGACAATAAAATGAATCTTGAATCTTGAAATCTTGAATCTTGAAACCCCCTTTCTTCCCCATTCTGATGCTCGGTTTGACATTGTCTTGACCACGTCTAAATGCATAAATACATTAAATTGCTGCCATGTGATTGGCTGATTAGCTTTTTTGTTTTTATAAGCCATTGAACAGGTGTACCTAATAAAGGCAGGTGAGTGTGTAATGCAATAGTAAAACGTAACATGTTACTATTGTAGCATAGATAAAGTATAATTCTTTCGATATGTTGATTGTTGTTGTAGACTGAATCAATGATTTGTGTCAACTGATATTCAACTACCCTCTAGCTCAGAAATGAGACACATTAGCAGCCTGCGGTGGTGCAAACTGATGCACTGTAGCAAACTGTAGCAAACCTAGTTACAGAGCAACATGCCCAAATGTGAGCCTTGATGTGACTATGCTGATGAAAGGGACTTTATGAGCCATTACTGAAAGGAATGTAATGCATCAAATGTTGTGGAGGCTTGAGTGGGCGGCCCAGTGGAAATGAAAACTTCAACTCTTCTGTCTTATGGCAACAAAGTAACAAGAAACAAGGCCGTAGTGAGTTAGTCCAACACTTTAGCCGCTCCTGGCTGCTGGTTGGTATTGGATTGTTAAGACGTGCAACATGCTCAGTGAAACAAAAGATATTCAGCTTGCCAATACCGTATACCAGAGTCTGGTATTGTGTTGTTTTGTTCGTCCGTGACTTCCAATAAGTCCTTGCAAAAAAAATAATTAATTTACAAAAACAAACTATGGAATATTGCACCACTGAACAGTCAAAAACTGTTTGCCTCCGTCAGTCAGCAACACCTGTCACTTCTGGCATGAACTTAAATCAACTGTGGACAGCCTCAGCCTCACACAACATCACCCCCTACTGTCCGGAGGAACACAGAAATACAAATGAAATACATGGCTCTAACAAACGCTGATGTGAGAGAAGAAACAAGTGGACATGATTCTTGAATCCAGTGGCATTATGGTTATCTTCAACTAACAACTGAAAACAAATAAAAAATTTCATACCAGTTTTTATACCACTATCGTTCCCACTGACACAACCTTTAATAACATCACTCAAATAGAAGAATGTGTCTTTGTATTCCCTGTATTTCTTGGGCTGATTGCACCTATTTAGCTCCAAGAAAATGTCCACTACACTCAGACAAAGACAGATGATATACAGCTGCCTTGACCAGAGGTTTAACCAAAGCAGAAGAAACACATGCACACTGTTGTTAACACAGACTCAGTCTTTGGCTAACTGCATCCGTCTCTCTATTGTCTCCCAGCCGTTTGTCATCCAAGCCTGTTTGGCAGCATGTCTTTCTCCCTGTAGCCTGTTTGTTGTAGAACAGACTGCGTACTAATTTTAGACTCAGTGTGCATGTTGTGCTGCTGATACAAAGTGTGTGTGTGTGTGTGTGTGTGTGTGTGTGTGTGTGTGTGTGTGTGTGTGTGTGTGTGTGTGTGTGTGTGTGTGTGTGTGTGTGTGTGTGTGTGTGTGTGTGTGTGTGGTGGATTAATTAGTTTCGAGAGAAATCTGAAGATTGGGCTTCTGTTCCATCCTCTCACATCTCAGCACCTGCCTGTCACGCACTCTGTGTGTGTGTGTGTGTGTGTGTGTGTGTGTGTGTGTGTGTGTGTGTGTGTGTGTGTGTGGCTTCATTGTGTTCAGTAATCAGCAACACACAGTGCCTCCCCTGTGACCATAATTTGTTCATATTGGTTGTTGTCAGAATAATTGTTCATCTAAATCAGTGAATATCTCCTCTCAATACGCCAGCCCCTCCGTACTGTGTGATATGAAAACGATCTGGTGTAAATACACAGCCTAGATTCTGTAAACTCTTTGTTTTGATCACTGGCCAATGGCAAAGCACAAGTAGAACGTCAGAGTGTAACATAAAGGAATGTGTTTGGATTACTTGCATGTGGGTGGATTTGGTCGCAGTGGGAAATAAAAGATCCTTCACTTTATCCCTTGATCTTGACAAATGTTGAAGCTGGGGAAGAAAGAAAGACATTTGCGGGGTAACCAAGGTAACAAACATGTCTGTCTGTCTCCCTCCACTCATGGCTCCATCTATCCATTTAGAGAAAGATGTTAAATATTCTGCCAACAACATACATATACATAATTGGTTCATTCCCTCATATACAGTATGTGTATAATTACAGCCACACACTTTTTTTTTCTGAGGTCCAGCACAAAAACAACTTGGTTGGGTTTAGGGACACATTGCGGTTATAGGGTTAAAAATGAGTAGTTTGTTCCAGTTATGAGGATTTTGTCACCATGCAGAAAACAGTGTTAATGAACTAACGTAATCAACACCGATTTTTGTGTGAGCGCGGTCCCACCTCTCACTCTCTGTTTTTTTGCAATGTGACTTCTCAGAATGATCTGTGAAGGAGTGAGAAAAAGAGAGATGGAGACAAAAGGTGTTATGGTGTGAGGAAAGGATAGAGACAGTGACGGAGAGAGAGAGCGAGGAAGTGAGAGAATAAATCAAAGAAAGAGTAAATAGACTGGTACATGTGTATGGACAGATTTACGATGGAATGACGGAGGACGTTTGGTGAATGTTACCACCGCTGGTGTTTTAACTTGGAGAAGATTCCAGCTCATTTCACTTTAGGGCTATTGCATTACCTCATCATGGCTAATTAAACACAGCACACAGCACACGCAACTGCAGGAAAAATGGCCAGTATACAGGCCCGGTTCTAGACAGTTAGATTAGGGTGGGCCTGTAGAAATTTTAGGTGGGCACACTGGGCAGAGAGACCGAAGATGCGAGCGCGCGAGCAGAATTTTTGTTGCCCTTGTAAGATCTCTACGTCTGCTTTTTGGCACAATTACTGTGAATTGTGTAGAACACAATATGCAAATAAACTGTGTTGTTGCTGTGTGGGAGATTTGATTCTTGCATGTTTTTTTTTCCAAAATGTTTATGAATAACATAATAATAATATACATTATATACAACATAATGTATCTTTTTTTTAAATCGCAGTATTAACTGTAGGCAGCCTGAGCTGATTGAAGAGAAAGCTTTGGGACTGGGCAACCTGGATGGTGGTAGTCCAGAGCTATATACTATACACACTATATAGATATATTATAGTCTTTCAACTATTGGCTCTAATGTCCAGCTGGATGAAGATAGTAGCCAACCGAGGTCACGACCCTGCTAGGGGGGTCCGGGGGTATGCCCCCCCGGGAGTTATTTTTTTACCTTTTTTTTTCTTCAAAGGTTTTTTTATTAAATCACAAAGTGTGAACAGCTGCAATACAATGGATTATTAATTTGTTCCCCTTTTTTCCCACCCGAACATATCCCACCCATATCCCACCCAATCACAAACAGTCCTGCATTAAGAGATCAACACACAAAGCAATACACAACGTGTATTGCTTTTACCTTTTTAAAGTGAAATGCATGAATCTGGTAGCCTGGAAATCCAGACCCTGATATCTTGAACGATAGAGGGTCTGGCCATGATCAATAGTCATTTCCAACTCAAGGGGGCGGCTCCTACTTGTGCATTTCAAATGCCACTGCACGCAGTTGGATAGCACTACAACCAATCAGAGCGATGCACAAGGTGACGTAAGCCCCTTTTGTTTAGCGAACAGCTGTTAAACTGTTAAATTAAACGTTTGCCGTTGTCGGTCGGCAAAACAGAACATTCCACTTACTTGCTAATGAAAGATTTGAGTGCCGTCTTCCAAATCGTTAAGGGTCGAGGCCAAAGCAGTCTCAAACTCACACAACATATCCGCAGCCATCTTTGATGTTTACTATCACGGCTTCGACGTCGCATGCACGTCACTGTCGTCATCCGGTTACGTCCTCCCCAGAGTACCATATAAAGGGCTCTGGCGCGCCCATATTAGATAGAACCAATGGTAACACTTTACAATAAGGGTACATTAATTAACTGTTAGTTAATGCTTAATTAAATCTTAATAGGCATTTAATAAGCATTACCTAACTGTTAATAAATGCTTAGTAAATGCTTAATAAACATAAACTAAGCATTTACTAACAGTTATGTTTAGTTGATGCTTAACTAAGCATTAGTTAACAAAGCATTAACTAACCGTTAAAACTAAGCATTAACACTCACTTTATGCTTAATAGGCATTATCTATGCATTAACTAACCATTAATAGCATTAACTAACAGTTAATTAATGTACCCTTATTGTAAAGTGTAACCGAACCAATTGAAACCATAGCCAGATTTCTGGTTTTCTTGATAAAGCTTCAACGGACCGTGTCCAGACCAACACGCGCAGCAAATTTAATTTGCCAGCGCCTAGTGGCAGGTCTGGGAATGCCAGGCTATGAATCTGGTGCACTTTGAGAGGAAAATTAAGAGGCTAAATCTGAGGAATGTTGTGTGAACAAATAATTTGGAGACACTGGGTCGGATGAATTAGAAGCTATTGAAGGAAGACACATGGATTTTCCATAGAAATATACATTTGAAATAAAATATTATGCAGGGTCCTCTGGGTTGGGCTTGGTGCTCTTTTTCTTTTACGGGACATATTTTTCTGCAATATAATGAATTAATTAAAATGCAGTGAGAGGAACGAAGCAGAAGAACTCTGTTGTCCAGTTATCTTTTTTCCCACAGATGAGGCTGAAATAGGCTATAGAATACACACAGTGCATGGGCAACTGAGGGCAGCCCCATTTTCAAATATTTTTAAATAAACTCAATACACACTGTGCATGCCATGGACTTGAACGTGACGTGATCAGTTAACCTCGGATTACCTCCCAGATGAACTGATTCAATTATTAAGCTATTAACTATCTACCAAAACATTGTATTCCTTTTATTGTATGATAATTTACATTTACATAATATGATGTTGATATCAAACACACAAACTAAAAAAAAAAAAAAATTGGGGGGCCCCCCTGGCAGTCGGGACCCTAAGCAACCGCTCATTTCGCTTATGCCTCGGGCCGGCTCTGCTGACCAGTGACCACTATACCGCGGGTGGGTAACTTGGAGGCAGGCTGTCCTGCCCACCCAATAATACAATTAGAAGCAATGCATGGTAATGGTATATTCTTTAGTATTAATTAATTGTCTGAATTTTATTTGACATTTTCTTGGACATCGAATGAACAGATCCATCTGATAGTGGGTCTGGACTTCCACCTAAAAAAAATTATTTATTTATTGATTGATTGGGTGGGCACGGCCCACCCTGGCCCCTGGCTACCGCCGGCCCTGCCACTATATTGGCACTACCATACTGATAACTTAAAAAAATGTAATTGCTGATTCAAACACTCACAGAGCTGTGAACATAGAAACATACATTTCTAACATATGAAAGAAAATATGTTGAATAAAGTCCATTAAGGATTTGGCATATTACAATTTGCCATCTCGTGCAAGGCAAAAAGCCAAGCAATATGCGTGACAAAACAATATTAACCTGCAACCCAGACGCCTTTTTTGGAGCTAGTAACCACATCTCACAGTCGGCATCTGTGAATAGAAGTGACCCAGGTGTTGTACACACACACACACACACACACACACACACACACACACACACACACACACACACACACACACACACACACACACACACACACACATATACTGAATGATGTCTGCACTTCTTACCGCAGCGATAAAAAGGAAGTCTTTGCAACCATCTGTCATAGCTTATGAACACATGCAGTACTCACACATGCAGTACTCAACCATAGTCTACTGTCTATATCTACACTACAGTGTAATTCAATTGTATAGTGCAGTGGTTCTCAACCGGTGGGGCGCGCCCCCCCGGGGGGGCGCGGACACTCTACCGGGGGGGCGCGAGGGGGATGGAAAAAAAAAAAAAAAAAAATCTTAATTTTTTTTTTTTTTTTTTTTGTAATTTAAATTTTTTTTCCTGATATGTAGCCTAGTTCAGAGATGATATGTATTTTTTTTCTTTCTTAGCTTTTTTTGATGGTAGTTGCCAAGTTCATCACACAAACACTCCAATCCACTGATATGAGATCAGTTTGCAATTTTCAAGTACTGAATTAATGGTAGGACTGTGGCCACTAGAACTGGTCTCTGGTCAGCAAAGGTCTTGAAAACAGCATAAGTGTGCTTGTGACATGCGTGCCACCCATGCATGTGTATGGGCACGTGTCCCAGCAGATTTTTGAAATCTGAATAAAAAAATTTAAGTTTGTAGTTAGCAAGTGTAACATGTTCTTAGGGCAGAATTTCATAAATAAAGGTTTATTTTTTTAGCAAGATATTTGGTCAAAAGCTAGTGGTCATCCGTCCCTCTGTCCAGTTGTTAGGCATCTGGCTGCTAGCAAGTTATGTTGTCTTGCTAATTTTACTATTCATCTGAACTGAAATAAATATTGACTTTTTCCTTTATTATCTTCGCCAGAATGCAACAGAATGCTTAGATTACATGTTAAAAACACAAAAAAATCTTCTGGGGGGGATGCCCCCAGACCCCCCTTCAGGGGTTTAGTTTTCTGACAAACATTACAATGGATACTAACATGATTTGGGCATTTGGGATTATAAATCATCTTTGAATTGGTTGTACAGCATATCACATGCTATTCATTCAGGGGTGCGATGGCCACCCCACTCTAGCTCTGTGGCCCACCTTGGCCACCCCCAGTCAAAATGTCCTGGAATCGCCACTGAGACACACACAACTCCGCGTTCAGGCTGCACAGCACATTAATCGCAGGTAGCATTTTGAGCTAAATCTGGCCACTTTCCAAATCCAAGACTCAATAGTTGAAACATTCTCTGAACTGGGTTGTCAGACAGCAGTGTTTCCCATTGATCATAGACTTTGTTTTGTGAAGCTTTTTCATAACAGGTATACCTATTGTAGAATTTATTCTGTGTATGTTCTATTTAGGCTACTATTTTCTTCTCTTCTAAGGAGATTTAAAAAAAAAAACATTTCCTCAGTGTCTCATTGATACAATCTCATAATTAGCTTTTAAAGTGCACCAGAATTCAACGTTAAAATATAAGAAATTTCCGGACCCCAACCCTAAACCCAATGTTCAACTCAAAGGTGCGCCACTGGCCTAGCCCTTGTGATAATAACAATAATAGATTATCTATCTATCTATCTATCTATCTATCTATCTATCTATCTATCTATCTATCTATCTATCTATCTATCTATCTATCTATCTATCTATCTATCTATCTATCTATCTATCTATCTATCTATCTATCTATCTGTGTAGGGTGGTGTGTGTGTGTGTGTGGGGGGGGGGGGGGGGGGGTAGTCAGGGTCGGTGGGGGGGCCCAACTGCAATGACCCAGCTTTGGGGGGGCCCAGCTTGCAGAAGGTTGAGAACCCCTGGTATAGTGTAAATGGCTCAAAATGCCAGCTGGGTTTTGATACAAATGTGAGTTACACAAAGTGACGAGTACTTGCACTCATCTCAATGGTGTCGTGTATGTGGCTCCACTAGTGGCTGCCCCGCTCCTGACAGCTTGTCCTTCTGATAATAATACTGCTATCGCTAATGACACAGGTTACAGGAATGACACTTTGGTAATCACATTTCTGTCCGGTGACAGTGTATTTATCACCTTTAATGGCAGCGTTTATACCCCCTACAGGAGGGGAACCAGTTGCTCTCAAGGACCAAAAACAATGACGTTCTTCTGTGTAAGGACGGACACGACATAAATGAGAGGTTATATTTTCATCACCGCAGACGATGGGTTGTTATTAAAATTCAAACACCACGACAAATAGTGGCTGATTTCATCACATCACTGATCCATTGTCTCTCACCGCGTTTCTACTGGTTGCGTAAAAACTGCTGCCATATTCTTAATGTAATCGTTCAGAACAAATGCAACTTTATATACAAGATGCCACAGTAACTTGAGAGTAGATACAGTCATGGCCCATCTCCTAAATACAGGCGGTCAATGTGTACAAGGTTGTCTGCACCTCTCCCAAAACAATTTATGTTTGTGCTATAACATAAATAAAGCCCTTATAGATGACTCAATTTTCCACATGTATCTGATTATCATATAGCTCCCCCCAACTGTAGCCAAGACAAATGTATTACAGTTGGGGAGAAAAGGGTGCCGTATTGAACCAAAGCAAATTATAATGGGCAGCTCACACCATTTGAACCGTCTAAAAAGCTCCCTACCAATAACAGTAAACCCTAATTGAGATCCAGAATCACTGTGGAGTTAGTTGAAAACGTACGGCAGAGCGAAAAATAAATAGCAAATGGGTTATATTAGTCCTTAGCGGGTCTTTGCTGCTGCCAGTGACAGTTAAATAAAGCCATTGCCTGAATCCTGACACGCAATTAAATTTCATTTTTAACCGTTGAAAGCACTAAATTTCTGGTAAGGCATTTTTCAAGAAGTGACTTTCCCCATCTGCTGGTCATCAGTTGTGTCTCTCTCCCTCTCTCTATCTCTCTCTCTCTCTCTCTCTCTCTCTCTCTCTCTCTGTCTATGTCTCTCTCTCTCTCTCTCTCTCTCTCTCTCTCTCTCCTCCTCTGCGGTAGAGGGGGCAGTCTGTCATGCATGGCTGTCCCTGAGCGAGTGGCCAATCAGAAGCCGCGGCATTGGCATAAACATCTGCCACACACACACACACACACACACACACACACACACACACACACACACACACACACACACACACACATTTCGGCATATACAGGCATACACTGTATACTTTTGAACTAATCTAGTTGAGAGGAGTAATGTGCGCATGCTGTGTGTAATTCCCCATCTGTGGTCATTGACACATATTATAACATGCGTAAGGTCTTAGCACATGGCAGAGTGCCTGAACAACATGCAGTTTAAAGGGAGGTTTAGTTGCATTAAAGTAGGTTTGCAGAGCAGTTCAGGAACTATGTTATTGTCCCTGCCCAGACACATCTGAGCAATGAGTGAAAAGAACAATGTCACGTGGCTTATGCTGCTGCACTTTAGTTTACTAATGAACATCCCCCCCCACCCCCACCCCCCCCCCCCACACACACACACACACACACACAAACAAAGGCACATATACGTTTAAACAAATCTAGTTGAGAGGAGCAATTTGCATAATGCTGTATGTGATTCCCCATATGTGGGAATTGACACATATTCTAACATGTGAATGGTGTAGTCACATTACAGTAAAGGAGAGTATTCTTCCTCACCACACCAATGTGTCATTGTCCTGTAGCCAAAGACAATGACTAAATA
>NC_137211.1:25857870-25885370 GCF_949987685.1 Ammodytes marinus | reverse complement strand
TCGCCCGCTGATGTCCACTGCTATTGCACACAAGCACATACTGAAAATATAATATGTTGGTGATAAAAGGATAAGGGGAGAGAGGGAGGATGAGTTGAGAGAGAGAGATAGATAGAGGGGGAGAGAGGGGGAGAGGGAGAGACTAGCCTTAGGAGTTCTCTTTTTTCTTTCAAAGGCTGACTGTGCTGTCTCTGCATGATAAGACTGTTTGAGGTGGAGATGACACGAGTCATTCACAATCTTATGGCTCTGCAAACAAGTCTGTCTGTCTGTCTGGCTGTGTGTCTGGCTTCCTGGGTGGATAGATAGATAGACATGTCTCTAGATCCATCTCTTTCTCTGAAGACTATTAGACCTCGGTTGGTCCAATGGCCCCAGTATGGTGTCTGCCTCATGGCTGTCAAAGTCATCAAAAGGAATCTAATCGAAGCAGAACATTTAAATGTACAATCATATAGGTGAACTCCTCTAAGGGTTACTCTTCCCCCTGTGAGAAGAGTCTAAAAAAGCAAAGTGTGTCACTGCCAAAAATACCTTTGTCTTCTGTCTTTCTTAAAGAGGACCTATGATACTTTTCGACTTTTATGACCTATAAACGTTGTTATAATGATTTATAGTCATGTTTAACCATACTAGAGTATCAAATAATTACGTACATGCATTTCGACGTATTCCCTGCTGACCGTCTGGGGTGGCTGTGCAAAGCACTAAAAACTATGGCAGCCGGTCGAGCTGAACTTGTTCAAATTTCCGGGTTTTCTCTGTCACGCTCGGGTCGTTTCTGTCATGTTTCCATGTATGGTAATGCTGCCGCTCAGGCAAGCTCCGGCTGCATGCCCCCACCGCTACTGGAAGGAAGGTAACCAATCACAACGGAGTGGGGTTTGCAGCAGGGGGGGGAGGGGCGGAGAAGCTCAAAGCAGTGTGTAGAGAGAGACTGCTGTGCTCGCTAGGGTAAGAGGAAGAGTGTCCCGAAAATCTACATAGTTTTTTGTGATGTGATACGTGTGAGGTTGCACTATAGCAGTTTATAACAAGAAATTAAGACCAGAAAAGTAGTATAATAGGAGATCTTTAAAATGCTGTTCTGACTGAGATGCATCCGAATGACTACAATGCAACTCTGGTTTCCTCTAAGGGTTATTTTAAGCTAGGGACCTGGGACCGTTCCCTAGCACAATTGCCCACAAAGTCTGTATTGTTTGGTTTGGCTGATAATTGCGTACCGTGCCCGGGAACAGGTTGCCGTTCCGTGCCATGGGAACACCTGAAAAGGTATGGGGAATGCATCAGAGCACGGAACAAATGAAGTGTGAACACAACTGTACCTAAACCGTACCAAAACAGGGAGGGGGATTGCCGTAAAAACGTAATTACACAGTTAGCAACTGAGCATAATGAAGGCATTTCTTTCCGTTGTTCCTAATGTGAAAATGGCCTACTACAGTGCACCTCCTCTGTCTTAATGGGGCCTTCAAGTTGTAACTGCATAGCTTTTGGATATTGGATGTTAGGGACGGATAAAATCACAAAACTGTTTATTTATCAGTGCATTTCAAATGTTCATACGAATCAAACATTTCATAGTTAACATGGTTAAGCTTTTTTCTTGTCTGATTTATGCATCCATGATGCCATAAGTAAAAATAAAAAAAAATACCGGATATTGGCAGTAGATGGGACATCTTACACCACTGCTTATGACAAATGCTGTTGCTTTTCTGAACGATTGCTTCTCCCTCACCCAATGCTAACTGTATGTAGTCGGCTGATAACCCTCCAGATAGAGACATCAAAATCTAATATTAGTTTCAAACCCCTTCAACTGGCAGAGCTCACTTTAATAAATAATTTGGGTTCACTTTGGTCTTCCCCCAGCTCCTCATCCTTTCCTCTCGTTCCTTCGTTCCTGCTCTGTCAAAAGGTTTTTTTTGCATTTTAGTGAAGAGGACACAGCTGTGTTTTTCTGTCACTTTGGGCAGCTTCCCTGTACATTCTAAATGAAACATGGCTCTTCCCATTTTGAGTCAGGCTCATCCTTTGAGCTGGTTGTCAGTGTGTGGGTAAATGTACCTGAAGCAGGCACAAGATTTACAAAAAAATGTCCAGAGTGATAGGCTCATATATTTATTAGATGTTCAGGTTTGGAAGTCGACCAAAATGATGTAGGACACACCTCAACACCTTTTAAAAAAATGTTTTACATTCTTATGTTTTAGCTTTTTGGAACGTCAAGGGTCCCTTTCCAGTTTAAACTATGCAAATACACGTTTGCATGGTTTTTCAACATTAATATGCGACGTGTGACTAGAGACTCCCATAGTATCAGATACAACAACCCTCCCTCTTTTTCTCCATGTCCACCTTTCTGAAAAACTCTGCTTGGACGCTACACCCTGAAAACAGTTTCTTGTAGAAAACCAAATTACAATTTTGAATCTGAAAATTAGTACAGAAGTATATGACATAGGGGCGCCCTTAGATCAGTTGGTAGGGCGTTCCCCCCCGGGCCGGGCCCAACAGCAGACCCGGGTTCGATTGCCGCCCGCGGTCGTTCTCTGCTTGTCACTCCCCTCTCTGCCCCATTTCACCTCTCTCTCTCAAATAAAGCATAAAAATGCCCAAAAAATATCTTTAAAAAAAGAAAAGAAGTATATGACATAATATATACAGTTTTAATATTACTATTATTTATTCTGTTGTTTTGAAGCATAAATGGGAATTTACAATACATATGTGTATGCTTCTGCAAAACACAGTAAATGGACCTTGAGTTTAGTATATGTTGGTAAAAATATTGCTTGTTCATGAATTTAAGAAATGTATCTGCTGCTATATCCGTCTATCTTAACATCCAAGAGAAAACAGTTTCTCTTGAGCATTGATGTGGTTCATTATGCATGCAGAACAAATGAGGGTGTGTGTGTGTGTGCATGTGTGTGTGTGTGTGTGTTTGTGTGCGTTAGTCAAGTAAACACATAGACACATACATATGCACATGAAGTGATTTGATCCTTTCTGTATGTACTGCAGTGCAAACAAACACGAAACACCACTTTACTCAGCATCTCGTTGAATTACGTTTCCATCATCCTCCTAGCCTGGCAGCGCCCGCCTACCTACTTCCGCTCAATTTTCATTTCCCCTCAGTAACAGTCTGGGTCAGCAGTATATTTGCGGGTTTTCTACGGTATTTTTACCGGTCCAATCAGCGAACAGAGGGAGTGGCTGAGAAAAATGACGTTGAGGTTGTGCGCCAGTTTCAGTTGTAGTCAGAAGCCGGCGCATGACATACATCACGACCAAACGGTTTCCGATTGCTTGGCAGATCCAGAGTGGCACTGGGCAGATCCAATAGTTTTAAACGTCAACAGACATCCGCCTTCAAGAGAGGTAACGTTTGTCAATTGAGCGATACCAGACCTTCTGTACAAATGAAATGAAGTACAATGGTCTGGTAGGACCAGGCTATCATCCACCCTGATCCAGTCTTATTTCTCTCTCTCCTGCACTTCTTCCAACCTATATCCTCTTCCCTTTTGCTAGCTCCCTTTCTTCCTTGTTCCTTTTTTCTCTGTTTACTTCCTCCATTCTCTTACACCGATTCAATGTCTTTCTTCGATCAATCTAATTCTCATTTCCATTTTCCAAAAGCTATATGACTTATTACCTTTTTCCCATCCATCCATCCATCCATCCATCCACTAATCCATTGCACTCCCTCATGGCATTGTTTGTCAATGGGACCCAAATCTACTATTGATCAAAAAGCACACGATTTAAACCCAAGCTTTTAATCACGGGTGGATTGCACACACACACAAACGCAGTCTATCTATCTATCTATCTATCTATCTATCTATCTATCTATCTATCTATCTATCTATCTATCTATCTATCTATCTATCTATCTATCTATCTATCTATCTATCTATCTATCTATCTATCTATCTATCTATATATATATATCTATCTATGCATGAAGGTGCCCATCTACACATGCACACTTCCTCACAATGAGGCCATAAACCCCCTGGGTTGGGCTGAAAGTGCTGAGGCAGATTTTAATTAAGAAACAAGCATTACTGTGAGATGGTGTTCAATACCATCGACCAGTCGGGGTTATTCAGTGAAGGGACGCAAAGGATGAATGGAGGTGCTGTGTGTGTGTGTGTGTGTGTGTGTGTGTGTGTGTGTGTGTGTGTGTGTGTGTGTGTGTGTGTGTGTGTGTGTGTGTGTGTGTGTGTGTGTGTGTGTGTGTGTGTGTGTGTGTGTGTGTGTGTGTGTGTGTGTGTGTGTGTGTGTGTGTGTGTGTGTGTAGATGACACTGTGGATGCGCACAGGGTGTGTTTATGTGCACGACTGCGGACTGAGATGGCATGATAAGAAAAGGATTTATGAAATTGGAACATCGGAGTGTGTCAGTGTGTGTGTGTGTGTGTGTGTGTGTGTGTGTGTGTGTGTGTGTGTGTGTGTATGTGTATACCACAGTGTGTTGGTGGCTGCACAGCCTCCGAAGTGATAGGTGAACGTGTTTTATGTTTCTCTTGGCCAGGCACATGCTGATCATGCTGAGATAGAACTTTTTGTGTGTGTGTGTGTGTGTGTGTGTGTGTGCATGTGCGTGTGTGTGTGTGTGTGCACACACATCTGTGTGTGTGTAGTCCATTCATCAGGACAAAGCAGAGAATGAACTGTCAGCCGCAGTGGTATTAGGTCTTGAATGAAGGAGGACTCTTTCTCTGAGTCTTTAGAAGTTAGAAGTTACATTTCAAGGTTCAGACTCGTCTCCCTGTTCAAGAGAAAAGCATAAATGTAGAGCGGGGTTATGGCAGTTTAATCTAACCTCTGCATATTAACTCTTTTTTCACTTTTTTATACACTTACTTCCGGAGGCTCAGTAACTGCTGACTACAGTAGGGATAACGGTATACCGCAAAACGGTCGTTCGCGATATGAAAAGGCCACGAATATCAACTGTAAGTTTTTTCTTGTAATACCGTGTCACGGTATTACAGGCGAGCTTGCATAGTAAATGCGCTCGGTCATTTTGGAGACTGAGTCTCGTGAGCAACGTAGCACTCAATCTAACACTGTATGGGCCACATCAACATTGGAAACCAAACAATAACACATTGACACAACATCTTATCACTGAAACATGACTTCTAACTTTAAACTGAACAGTCACGTCTCACGTGGGCCGTTGTTTACACTATGCAGAGCAGCGCGTGCAGCTTCACAACATTGAGTCGCGCAGCAGCAAAGAAGAGGAGAGAGAAAGAGAAAAGGGAGAGATAGAGAAAAAGATCTGCATAGTAGCTTACCAGACTGAAGAGAAAGTTGCTCGCGGGTCAATTATAGCATTATGAATCCAGGTGAACGTGAGGAAATGAGATTGTAAAAAAAAAAACGTTGCGAAAGTGTGAGGAAGGGAGGGGGGAGAAGAGTGCACTGCAAAAAGATTGATTTTGAGACTGCAATTTAAGTTAATAACAAATAAAAAGCATAAATAAATATTTGACAGAGTTCATTGTGCCTGTCATAATGTAGGCCTATTAAGGTAAAAACATGGCTTGTAAAAATAGAGTTGATAAGCAAATAAAACATAAATAAATGGGGAAATGATCACACTATTTAAATCGTTTTTATTTTATACATATTTTTACAGTTACAGACAAGTGACTAAATTAAGTTTAGATTTAAAATTCCTATTTCAGTTTGAAAAATATAGGTGTAAAGCTTCTTTAAAAACAGCAGTAGAGAAGCAGTGTCTTTGTTTTGGTGATAAGTTGTTTAAATCACACAGAAATCTCTTCTTCATAATAAGATATAAAAAATTAGAATTATTCTTGTGTTTATGTTTTATTTAAATCAGCGGTACAACATTTCATTTGAGGGGGTAGAAATGAATTCCGCGCTTAATATAGTACCGTGATATCGTGATATCAATCGCAATATCGTATCGTATCGCATCGCACTCAAAATTTGATGAGTGAATTGTGATAAGTTAAAAAGATGGCTGAACCTCTAATTATGCTGTTCCTTTTGTGCTGTGAACAATAGAGAATTTGAATGTATGGTTCAGCTTTCTACTCGCAGACAAAATGTCCCATAATGTCTCATTTGTTAAAGGTGCACCATGCAGTTTCAGGGGAGGGAGAATTGTTTACATTTGCAGAGCTAGCAGTAAGTATACAAACACATTAACTATACATGTTATTCTTTGTATCAAATAAGTCTATCATCATTAACCAAACTGTGGTGGGCCCTGCTGCTGTAAACAACTAAAGTGAAACAGAAACTTTTCAGGAAGCTCTATAACTTCAAACAGTGTTCCGGGGATTCAATATTCCTGGAGGAAAGTTTGTCCATTAAGTTATGAGAATATACCTTAGAAAATGTTCACTTCTTTGACACACCCAAAGTTACATAGTGCACCTTTAAATGTGTCAGACAGACGCAAATTCCATAGCCCAGGTAACCAAGAGCCTGCTTCATTGAAAAAAACGCTTAAATGAAACTGTAATCTTAGTTTACATTGTATACTTTTTAATATAAAGTAAATATATGATTAAATATGACGACAATGGCAATGTATCAATTAATCAATGTCAAAATGCTCCGGCTTGCATTTAAATTGATGACTGAAGCATTAATATCTTGAGCATCTAATCAGTCAAAGTGTGCTAATTCTGTCAACATATAACCCTCCCTTTAAAACTCCATAGTGTTTCAGTTTTGATGCCATCAATCTTTTTATCCATGCTTAGCGGTGGGTTTACACCCCTTTTGATGGCAACATAAAACTTTACAAGTGAAATGTATAATGCGATCACTACACCCTCTGTTGCGGTGACTTTACCTGCTGGGCATGTAAAACAATTTTTGCAATAAGCACACACACACACACACACACACACACACTCACACACATAGCAAATGCAGTTTGTCTCATCTCACTAGGAAAAGCACAAGTGGTTCTGTTCTATCCGGACTTCCCGGTGAGTGACAGCAGTGTGATAGAGAGCCAGCATGCACAGCAGGACACTGAAGCCATTGTTAAATATTGTATTATTTATACCTGTGCTTTCCTGACTGTCAAAATGTCTTCTTTGAAAATGGCCTAGATATTATAATTATTTGTTCAAATGCAATGTGTGCTTTTATTCAGTTTAGTACATCTTGTTCTTTGGTGTGGTGTGTGTGTGTTGTGTGTGTGTGTGTGTGTGTGTGTGTGTGTGTGTGTGTGTGTGTGTGCTCTTGTAACTCTATCCTTCTGAGGACCAGTTTTTGGTCATTAGAGTGAGAACATCTTTGGAAAGCAAGACATTTTGGCTCACCTTCACTTCTTCAAAGGGCTCTCATGGGGTTGACACTTGATTTGGGTTTGCTTAGTAGGCAACTAGGCATGATGTAATTGTGGTGGTCAAGATTATGGTTAGGGGCTAGATAATGCATTATGTCGATGAGTGTCCACACCAGTGTGTAGAAGAGATAAACGTGTGTGTGTGTGTGTGTGTGTGTGTGCGTGTGCGTGCGTGCGTGTGTGCGCGTGCGTGCGTGTGCGTGTGTGTGTGTGTGCGTGTGTGTTGGAGTGTTTCCATAATTAGCTCTTGACTCTCAGTGGCTCATCATGGGAACACTTACTGGAACGTCCTCTCTCTGGTTGTTAAAATTGATCAGTACATTAGTGTGCTGCCGCCATGACAGTGAGCGGACAGACAAACTATTCACCTACCGGATAACAGCCTCCACTCAATGACTCAAAGTCTAGATAAATGTTAAACATACAGTTATCCTGTGTGTGCCCCCGCTGCAGACCCACTAATGTTACATTTCATAGAGCACCAGGTATATTGTAAATTGCCCCATAAACTCCAGGCAACCTAAAAAGCATCTGCTTGTCCTTATCCTTACCCTTCATCTCCACATATACTCATCAGACTATCGCGTATTTGCCCTCTTTCTGTCCTGCCTTCGCTCATTCACTTTACCCTGAAAGGCTAGACGGTATATTGATAGGCAGGTCTATTAAGAGCTGTGTGTGTGTGTGTGTGTGTGTGTGTGTGTGTGTGTGTGTGTGTGCATAAAGTACATGTGTTAATGTGTGTGTGTGTGTGTGTGTGTGTGTGTCAGTTCAGACCACAACACCAACCACAAGCAGCGTTACTGCCTGAGGTGGGCTTCATTTACTTTACATTATAAGTGACATTTCCAGCCTCTATATAGTCTGAGCCAATTATAGCACCAGTTAATGTCAAGCTCACATAGACGTAATAGAGGCACCTGCAACAATGTTGTGCTTGCATTTTCTCTAATAGACCTCCCAGTGTTACCTCCGTAGTGAGTTCAATCGTGCAATCAAAACATTCATTGCAGGTCACTGGGTTAGGATTAGGGATTAGGGATGCAACATCTGGTCTTCCATATGGAAATCAGACAATCCGCACACCACTGTCCTGGTCTCTACATCAATGGTATATTACTCACTGCACTGAACTTGAATTGTGAGCTTTAGAATTGTCCAATAAGAACGTAAAGGGATTAATGGGCATATTGGCATGACATCCATTCATAAGGATACATGATAAACTGCAGGGAACTATAGGAACAGTTCCTCAGCCTCGGTTACATTACTAGTTAACTCTCACTGGTTAGACTGACATCTAAAATGTATATGTTCTAATTTAGAAAATAATTAACTCAGCAATGCAGATTTGTCATGTTCCAAACTTCTTTGTGGTGTCTTTGTGTTGTCACTTGCAATCTTTACACCGGGACATTCCCAGATGTATTTAAGGGGGAGTCTGCAATTCTGGAGAATGATTGCACAGATTTTTTTGACAAAAAGTGATGAAGACAGCACACTTTCTCCAGCATTGCTGACTCCACCTTTAAGTCTGTTGGTGTGCCCTTGATTAAGGGTTTAATCTTCCAAATGGCCTAGTAGAGTTGCCAGTGGAACAAGATGGTGACTGGCTGCACTGGACACTTTCCAGACAATTTATGTTCATGCAGGAGAATGGTAAAGGAGCACTGCGCATACATGCTACCCAAACCAGTTTAGTAGTAATCGGGGTATTAATTGCATATACCTACATGTTTTTTGGATGTAGTTAGAAGTTTTCTTTTCACTGTTGACTGAAATACAAAGGTGAAATGTCTGCCATTCGTTGGTGCTGCAAACAAGCACCTCAAGTTTTTTCTCTCAAACAAAGTTTCAATACTCGGGCTGTTAGGAGTTTAGTGCTGTAAATAATTCATGTTGACAGCTGGTCGCCATGTAATTGTGTGTGTGCGCATGCGTGTGTGTGTGTACTGTGTACTGTATATGTGTGTGTGTGTTTTTGGAGATTGTATCCATGTCGCATTTTGCTTGCAACAACCACAGGAAATACTGTAGCTCATCCTGCCATCGAGGCTTGAAGTGTCAGACTTCCTTTTTATCTCTTTCCTAATGACAAGATGGTGGCTTCTTATCAAAGGTTAGAGAGAGAGAGAGAGAGAGAGAGTGTGTGTGTGTGTGTGTGTGCGTGTGTGTGTGTGTGTGTGTGTGTGTGTGTGTGTGTGTGTGTGTGTGTATATACTGTATGTAGGGTTTACAGGGAGAGACAGTGAGTGTGTGCGAGTGAGATAAAGCCACCAGTCAAATAGGAGTGAGTTTAAAGATGAGGTTGTACAAACTGTTTTTCTAGGTATTATCCCTGACCCTGACAGAGAGTGACTTACCATAGATTTTCTATTATGTATTTCCTCCTCAATATTGAATTTTTTTAAATATTGATTATTTGTATAAAGCCAGTATATACCTACAGTCGCAAATGTAGCAATGGTTGCTCAGTTGACCTATTAGCTGTTTTCTTAATTGGCAGCGGAGGGGCAGCAGAAAGCTCAGCAGGCGTTAAGGAGATGGAGGCTTTAGCTCTTTGAATTGATCCCGGTCTTCACAGTTGCTCTGCGCTCCTCTTGCAGTGTCTCCAGGCTAATTAACGACAGATTAGATTAGAGGCACTGTGAACTGTGCGTGGTGCCACTTTCACTCACTTTTAGACTATACCCGAAGTAGAGCTGCATGATACGGGCTTGGACTGGCTATCATATTCCAATTATTTTGAACATGTATTGCGTGTGTGGGGTAAAGTTTGATAATGACTTCATTCAGGACACAGTGGATGGTCCGTAGTAAGTTTGATTTTAATTGAATTGTTGTATTATCCACTCTAGCCAATCGGGTCAGGACATTTGATGTAACACTGCATTCATTCAAAACTGCTCATACACCCAGCACGGAAGTCAATTTGTACTTCTACATGCATTCATACTATTGTGAACAATTCTACAAACTCAGAGAATTGAAGGTTATGTGATGGTTCATACCATTACCATAGATGTGACACATCAACTTAAAGCTATAGCTTCAGGAAAATGACCAACCTTTTTTACCTTCTTCCAGTAAATGGGGCAGTGGTGTACTCTCTCTGTAGAGTCAGCATGGTTGGAGATTGTCAGGGCTCATTTTCCTCATTTCAGAAATGAAAATCTGCAGCCATTCCTCTCATAATAACTTCCACAGACTCTGAAAATTGCCCGTGCAGGCTGACATACCATATGCAAATTGGCCAATTTGTGAACCATACAGAGAAAGTAATAAATGGGCTATAACTTCAGAGTTATTATAGGTAATACTGTAAGGTACATAAGGCCTATGCAAGCTGCACTGTGACAGGCTTTTCAGGGAACTTTTACACCTGCTGTGTTTGGTTCGATAGAAATAAACTCGGGTTTGTTTCCACATTTGCTGTGGTTTGTATGCGCAGGTTAGAAAACAGCAATCCCACTCGGGTTCGCACAGAAGCGGACGAAACAAGCGTACCCAGAACTTGTTGAAGAGTTGGTCTTGGTACGCTTCCAAAATAACTCTGGTGCTGTTCATTTGTAGAGATAACGTAAGCGGACTGAATTATTATGAAGTATTTTACTAAGTATTGTACTAAACAAGCTCCCACAGCCAGCTACACTATGCTTTAAGTTCATGGGATGAGGAAGATGATATACTTCCTGTTATATCCTTTCAATTTTTCCATATGGAAATTCCGACCAATTGTAAAGCAGTTCAGGAACTATGTTATTGGCCAGGCACATCTGACCAATGAGTTAAATTTAGCTTCTCACGTGGCTTATGATGCTGCATTTTGGTTCGCTTCGGGCCAGATGAAACGATAGGTGTGAAAGAGAACCGAACCTATTGAAAAACCAAACAGCATATCATTGTCGTATCTAGTGTGACCCAAGGAAGCAAACTAGCTTTACCGCTTTTCACATTTTGGTTTAATATTTCCATCTATTTCTTGTGCTTTGAACTTTGGGTCAATAGTTTCAAATCAACAATGTGTATAAAAAGTCAAATCTAAAAGCGAAAGGTAGCCTCTATCCTGAAATATTTGATAGTACAGGTGCACATAAAACAATGACAATTTGATCGTTTAAAAGATGACTTAAAAGTTACACTAGTTGTTTTACTGTTCTACTGTGATAAAGAGGTGTTGACACAAACAGTAAAGACACATTTTGAGGTAAAAATCATATGGGCTTACTGACAGAGCAAGCTTTAGTTTGGGCTCTCTTAGCCCTCGCACTCGAGCTGTCTTTCATCCCCGCCCACTCACTTGTAGCACTTTTTTTTCCCTGAGTTAGTTATTACATTGAACAAGAGGTGTTACATTTTCAAGTGCTACATGCTGCTCCCCTGCCAACTCGCTCTTGGAAAAATACTCTTTTCATTTCAGTGGGAGGTTAAGTGATAGATAACCAAATAACTCTCAATCCAACTTTGGCTTTGTGGTGTTAGCTCTTCGGGTGTCGACGTGTTATATCACCTGATTGTACAGAAAATATATACAAAGACTACTCGTGGATTATATAACTCATGCCCATCCCTATAAATTGTTGACCTGGAGGTTTGAGCTAACCGTTAGCAACGTGATTCTTCCACACCTGTTAGCAATAGGACCCAGATGTGCTAAGGCTTGACTGGTTCTAGCCACAGAGAAGCAGAAGTACATATTCTGTGCCGCTGTGTGCTGTTGATTAGGCTTGACATGATGAGAGCTGAAGAGCTGCCCGGATTAAAAAGGAAACTGCTGACTCCTCTCCCCTCCCACTCCATCTGCATCCCTCGCTCCATCCCTCCGTATTCCTTCAAGTGTCTCCTGGGATGTGACTTATAAAGCAGAGGGATAGACGGGCTCTCATTAAAACCCACCCCACCCCAACCGCCCTTCTCTTTCTCCCTATCTACTTCTCCTCATCTCTCCCTTGCCATCTTCATCAGATGTAATTATGGCAGCACAATGAGGGAGGAGCCTCAGCCACAGCAATGTTACACTTTCAATTCTCCTTCCGCTATCCAAAGAACGAAACCTGCATAATGCTGACTTCTCTGCACCAATGTATGGTGGAAATATCGTTATTTCTGTCAAGTAAAAATAGCAACAATCAGGTACCCGGTGACACATAGCCTATATTATGGAATATAATGCATTAACCGCTCTCATGCATTCTGTATTGCTTTCAAATATAGATATTTGATACATATAACATGTGTTTTGGGAATGTTTTTTTAGGAAGTGTGTCAACAAAATATCTATTAAAGAATGACACCTTGCGGGAGGTCGGATAGGTTAAGTATGGCCAAAACTAGGGGTGTCTGAAATCATAGCGCCTGCATCCCCCCGAAAGTCTACGCCTATATCAGTGAGAAAGAGAGAGAGAGAGAGTGTGTGTGTGTGTGTGTGTGTGTGAGAGAGAGTGGGTGAGAGAGAGAGAGAGAACATAAAAATTAGGTGAAAACAAGAAACAAGAAAAAGCTGATGGTGTATGTGAAAAAAGGGATGGCGTGTGAAGACGAGGAAAAAAAAACAGGGAGAAGAGGCAGGGAGGGTTAGGAGGAAAGAGAACTACAAAGAGAATATGTTAAGGAGGAATGGAGGATATCAGGCTGTAGCAGTGGCTCTTGCTGCTGAGTGAACAAAACATGGGATCAGTGAAGCTGTCAAGCCCGAAAATCCCAGACAGCAAAGCAGGCAGCGGAACAGAGGAAAGAAGTGCTTAGTTAGGGTATGTGACTAATGCAGCCATTTTTTTCCTCTTCCTTCAAACTGATGGAGCCACCTTGTACTGTAGCACCTCGCAAAAAAAAAGAAAAAATCACGGGGGTTCATTGGACGGCGGGTGGAGTGATACAGTACGTTTTCTCCCCCCGCATTGCATTCTGGGAAGGAAAGGGGATGGGAGAAAAACGCTCGGAACGTGCAGAGATTTACTAGCCCTTGCTCATGGTGACAGAGGAGCTAAAATAGCAGTATGTATGGCAGCTGAGCCGTCATGCTAAATGCAAAGCTTTGACAGCATAGGACAGATAGGATGGGAGCAGGTTGACACAGTTCAGGGGAGGAGCTGTGTGTGGGTTTCTTTGCAGTCGGGAGTAATTAGAGAGACGAGCCAATGGTCCGGACATAAGGGAGAATCAGCTCTCATCTGAAAGAAGGGGTGATGTTTTTTTCTTTCATCTTTAGATGCTGACGAGTGTGTTGTATTCATTTCATTGGTCTGTGTGTGTTTCACATGTGTCTACACTTGATTTCGGTGTGTGTGTGTGTGTGTATGTGTGTGTACCCGTGTACCCTTTTTGAATGTACTGTATGTGTATGGGTCTGTGAAAAATGTGATGCTTTTCACTCAGGTTGCGGTTTGGGCTGAGCAATCACTCAGCACTGCAGTCAATTTGTGGTTGATTTACCTCTCTCTCCCCCCTCTATTTCTAGTTGATTGCAAACTATTCTCTCTGCACTTCTGTTTTCCACATTAAGAAAGATGGACCGTATTATTATGCGTAGCCATAGAAATGCAATCTCATATGCAGCTTTGAAGTTGGCTGAATGACTATAGTGTCCATGTAGTCTACATGAGAAGACACTAGTGCATCCTGCCTATAAACAATGCTATTATAGTAATCAGATTTGAAAGGGAAAAGTGATGAATCATAGTGTTTTTTTTATATCTATACTGTCCTCTATCGAAACAGAAATGCATGTATTCTCTTCCTATTCTTTCTTTTCATTTGCTTTCGTTTTGCTGGTTTCAGTCCTACGACTTTTCTTACATCACTAAAGAAAACTGAAAACATCATAACCTTTTCAAACTCACTGACCTGTCAGTACAAAGGCGTTGTACTGTCAAGTATTGTTCAAACCCACAGAATATTATTTTAAATTCCAGTGGAGCTTCCACAGCTTACTTTGGGAAGAGTGTTTAAGATGATACACAAACATTTCAAATTTCCCATTCGACGGATTGGTACAATGGAAACACAGATTGAGGCTTAATGATGGTGTCAGGGATTCAGGAGAAAGCGTTGTCAAAACAAGCTATCTCCTAATTAACAACCTCTCTGTACTGTATCCCTGACTCCACCTTTAAATCTTTCATCTGATATACATGTATAGCTTTGATGAAGAGTTGGAACAAGCTGACACAGAATGTGGTATTTACACATAGATGAACTAAATAGAAATATGCTTCCAATGAAAAACAATCTAAGGCTTTAAAGAGGCTTTAAAAAAAATCTTTGTGTTTTCTTGTCTGCAGGTCCAGGAGTGGCTATGTCTGAACTGCCAGATGCAGAGAGCCCTTGGCATTGATATGACCACGCCTCGCTCCAAGAGCCAACAGCAGATTCACTCTCCGTCTCACCAAGCCAAACCCATCGTCCAACCTCAGCAGCCTGCGCCTCAGCCAACACCTCCGGCAGCAGCTGCTCAGGCCAAACCTTTCGCACAGGGTCACCAGAACCAGGGTCACCCCAACAAAGGTCACCAGAACCAGGGTCATCTGAACCAGGGTCATCCAAACCAGGGTCACCTGAACCAGGGACACCCCAACCAAGGTCACCCATCCCAGGGTCACCCCAACCAAGGTCACCCATCCCAGGGTCACCTGAACCAGGGTCACCCCAACCAGGGTCACCCCAACCAGGGTCACCTGAACCAGGGTCACCCCAACCAAGGTCACCTGAACCAGGGTCACCCCAACCAGGGTCACCCATCCCAGGGTCACCCCAACCAAGGTCACCCCAACCAGGGTCACCCATCCCAGGGTCACCCCAACCAGGGTCACCCCAACCAAGGCCACCCCAACCAGGGTCACCCATCCCAGGGTCATCCAAACCAGAGTCACCAAACCCAGGGTCACCCAACTCAGCAGCAGCATCATCAACAGCAGCAGCAGCCGAAGCAGCCACAGCATCAGGGTCAACATCAGGCTCAACCCTACGGCCAGACTCAATCCTACTCCCAGTCCCAGCCTTACTCCCAGGCACAGCAGTATCCCCAGTCTCAGCCACAGTCATACCCTACTGCGTCCCAGGCGGGGCCACAAACTCAGCCTCATCAGTCCCCGGGTTTGCAGAGACACCAAGGCCCTGGCAGTGGACCCCAGACTCAAACGGGGCCCTATCAGCAGGGCATGAGGTCCGACCCGTACTCCCAGAGAGGTCCTGGAGCTCCCGGAGCTGTCGGAGGTCCAACGGGTGGTCTCAACCAGCCCGGGGGTCCACGGATTCCCCACCCGGGAGCTGTGCCCCTCCCCGGCATGACCAAGGCTCCCTCCCAACCCGATCTGGGTCGTGGCTCTCCGATGCACCAGTCTGTGGCACGGCACCATGACCAGACGAGAAGCGCCGGATCGTCCCCGGCCCACAGACCTCAGAGTCAGGCCCCTCCTCCTACCCAGGACGGCTTGACCAAACTCTTTGGCTTTGGGGCTTCGCTGTTCAATCAGGCCAGTACCCTGATTAATGTGGACCCTCTGCCCACCGCTTCCACCCAGCCGAGCCCCGCACGTGGTAAGGTGGTGTTCAGTAATGCATCGGCTGACAACAAGCAGCAGCAACAACAAGGGGCCTCCGGGGCCAAACCATTCAGTATGGGGGGCCCAAATGCTCCAACTCAAATGGGGGGCCCTCATGCTCCTACTCAAATGGGGGGCCCTCATGCGCCGGGCCAAATGGGGGGCCCTAATGCTCCTACTCAAATGGGGGATCCTCATACTCCAACTCAAATGGGGGGTCCTCACGGGCCTAGCCAGATGGGGGGTCCTCATCAACCAAGCCAAATGGGGGGTCCTTATGGGCAGAGCCAAATGGGAGGTCCCCAAACAGGTGGGTCGCATGCACCAACCCAGAAACAGCAGACCATGCCCCATCAACAAGGAATGCCCCAACAGCAGTCGCCCGCGCGTCAACAACAAAAAGGGCTCCAAGGACAACAGCAGCAAGGACAGCAACCTCAGCAAACACCTGCTCATTTGCAGAAAGCGCAGCAAAAGCAGGTTCCCGCAGCGGCTCCGGTGCCTGCTCCAGAGCCCGCCAAGCCTAAAGTCAACTGTCCCCTTTGTAAAACGGAGCTGAACATCGGAAGCTCGGACCCGCCCAACTACAACAGCTGTACGGTGTGTCACAGCCAAGTGTGTAACCTGTGTGGCTTCAACCCCACGCCACATCTGGTGGAGGTAAGACAAGTTTTATACATACTGTACTGTGAATGCATCATAGCGTACACACATGTAAGAACAAGAACTGTACTCACATTAAATGCATACACAAACATTGAGATTCTTCTCCCTTCCCGACAATCAATACAATCCAGCACAGGTCGAAAATGCTATACATTCCACTGTTGGACTCTTTATTCCTTATTGTGTAGCAGTGGCGTGCACAGTGGTTCATTAGGCCTAGGTGCCCTTTTTTTGAATGTTTATTCAAACCAGTGTATGCAACCTGTCAGCTAATGGTACTTCCACATTTGCCCTTAAGTCACACAAGGAGCATTCCAGAGGGGGAACCTGACCAGCTAGTAGCGCATGAGCTTCTTCCTCTTTATTTTCATCAGAAGGGGACTGCCCGAATAGGGCACTTCTGATTGTAGGTGTTGGTCCTGGCTAAGCTTTGTGAGTCTACATAGACGTCCAAACACCGCCCGGTGTATTTTTGTAGCTCGTTGCGATCATTAATTACAGATTATGTTTCCATTATGTCTAGTAGCGCTGTTTAGAAATGGTGCCACAAGGTTTAAGTTGGTCTGGATGGTCAGGATAATGTGGCCTCTCCAGCCCCTGACATAAGTGGTTCTTGGTTGTAGGCTCCTCAAACTGCCTCAGTGGAAAGGGGTGTTAGAAGAGGTGCCCTTTTTTCATTTTTTTTCCACTGCCTCTTAGAAAGTCTGTTCAAGCAACTGACATGAACATTTCAAAGGCCTATATGTTATATCAGATTTTCCTACTCCTGCTCTACTTTAGAAAATACAAATTGTATGTACTAATTTAACAGCAAGGCAAACAGGGCTTACGCAATATACATTTGAGCTATTTCTCTTGTAAATACATATGAGCTTAACTCTACACATACACACAGACAAACACAACCAGCAGTTAGTAAATGATACATTATGTTATCTCATTCTCTTTTAGTGTCTAGAAGGAAATGCAAGACCATTGGCTCCTCTCTCCTCTGCCATCCCCTTGAGCTACAGGGGTCATAAATATGTAGAATCTGCAGACAGACAGCAACCAACACAGAACAACAATGCTTCTGCCAACTTGCTGTGTCAGATAGAATGCTACATGCTACATGCTAACAATGTCCCAGGAAACAAGGCAATAAAAAACAGGCCATAGCAACTGCTGACATTTGCTCCAAAATATTCCCTATAAGTTACCAAGTAAACAAATGATTGATCGCTCTGAGATATATATATATATATATATATATATATATATATATATATATATATATATATATATATATATATATATATATATATATATATATATATATATATATATATATATATATACAGTATCTCACAAAAGTGAGTACACCCCTAACATTTCTTCAAATATTTCATTATATCTTTCCATGCGACAACACTGAATAAATGACACTTTGATACAATGTCAAGTAGTCAGTGTACAGCTTGTATAACAGTGTAAATTTACTGTCCCCTCAAAATAACTCGACACACAGCCATTAATGTCTAAACTGTTGGCAACAAAAGTGAGTACACCCCTAAGAAAAAATTTCCAAATTGGGCCCAAAGTGTCAATATTTAGTTTTGCCAACATTATTTTCTAGCACTGCCTTAACCCTCTTGGGCATGTAGTTCACTAGAGCTTCACAGGTTGCAACTGGAACCCTCTTCTACCCATTCATGACGACATCAAGGAGCTGGTGGATATTAGAGTCCTTGCGCTCCTCCACCTTCTGTTTGAGGATGCCCCAAAGATGCTCAATAGGGTTTAAGACTGGAGACATGCTTGGCCAGTCCATAACCTTTACCCTCAGTTTCTTTAGCAAGCCAGTGGTCGTTCGGAGGGGTGTTTGGGGTCGTTATCATGTTGCAGTACTGCCCTGCGGCCCAGTTTATGAAGGGAGGGGATCATGCTCTGCTTCAGTATGTCACAGTACATGTTAGAATTCAATGAACTGTAGATCCCCAGTGCTGGCAGCACTCATGCAGCCCCAGACCATGACACTCCAACCACCATGCTTGACTCTAGGCAAGACACACTTGTCTTTGTACTCCTCACCTGGTTGCCGCTCCACACTCTTAACACCATCTGAACCAAATAAATGTATTTTGGTCTCATCAGACCACAGGACATGGTTGCAGTAATCCATGTCCGTAGTCTGTTTGTCTTCAGCAAACTTTTTGTGGGGTTTCTTTTGCATCATCTTTAGAATAGGCTTCTTTCTGGGATGACAGCCATGCAGACCAGTATGATGTTCTAATGATGCAGAGTGCGGCGTATGGTCTGAGCACTGACATGTTGACCCCCCACCCCTTCAAGCCCTTCAGCAATGCTGGCAGCACTCATACGTCTATTTTCCAAAGCCAACCTCTGTGTACGACGCTGACCACGTGCACTCAACCTTCGTAAACTGGGCCGCAGGGTGGTATTGCAACATGATAACGACCCCAAACACACCTCCAAGACGACCAGTGGCTTGCTAAAAAAGCTGAGGGTAAAGGTTATGGCCTGGCCAAGCATGTCTCCAGACCTAAACCCTATTGAGCATCTTTGGGGCATCCTCAAACAGAAGGTGGAGGAGCGCAAGGTCTTTAATATCCACCAGCTCTGTGATGCTGTCATAAATGGGTGGAAGAGGGTTCCAGTTGCAACCTGTGAAGCTCTAGTGAACTACATGCCCAAGAGGGTTAAGGCAGTGCTGGAAAATAATGGTGGCCACACAAAATATTTACACTTTGGGCCCAATTTGTACATTTTTTCTAAGGGGTGTACTCACTTTTGTTGCCAGCAGTTTAGACATTAATGGCTGTGTGTCGAGTTATTTTGAGGGGACAGTAAATTTACACTGTTATACAAGCTGTACACTGACTACTTTACATTGTATCAAAGTGTCATTTCTTCAGTGTTGTCCCATGGAAAGATATAAAGAAAAATGTGAAGAAATGTGAGGGGTGTACTCACTTTTGTGAGATACTGTATATACATACAGTATATAGATACATAATTTATGGCATGCCGGTTTCCAATTGTTATTTAGGTATTGATAAAAAGTAATATCATCCCAACACAGATATGTTTAAATATAGAAACAGTTTCGAATATTTTTTTCCTATGTGCTTGGTACATTTCACAACCCGTTCATGAGTGTTTTCTCTTTCTAAGAGCAAAGTACTTTGTATTAACATAAAATATTTTAAAAAATTCCTTTTTATTAGCACCATAAAAATTCTTATTATTCCAAAAGACAGACAGACAGACAGACAGAACATTGACAAAGTCACCGTGTCACTTTGATATTAAAGCAACATGGCCTCCGACAATCCATTAGCCGGTAAATGAGTGAAGCCTTGTTTCCACAAACATCGAGAGAGGCCAAAAAAGCTTTTGTTTTAATCAAGTATACTTGGTTCGTAAAAAAAGGGGAGGAGAAAAAGCAGGGGTGACAGACAAAGACAAGTATTCAGAGTGGACATAAAGTGAGCAAAATAAAAGAAGGCAAAAGGGAGAAAGAAAAGGTAAAGTATGAGAGATAATGAAGGTTTCAAGAGAAGCAATTTCACAAAACGCAAACATCCTTTGCCGTTATTATTTCTGTCTGTCCTCCCACCAAAGTGATTCTCATGCCACAGTCAACTAAATATAAAGACAGACTGTTCTTTCCCCTTCATCGGTCCCGACGCATGCTCAGAGGAGAAAAGAGAAGCTGGAAAGATGTGGACTAGGGCTATCAAGCGATTCAAAAAATTAATCTAATTAATTACAGGCTCTGTGATTAATTAATCTAAATTAATCGCATACTTATATGACACTTTTATACCTGTTTGTAAACAGCTGTATAGCCTACTACAGTTTGTTTCTCTCTCTCTCTCTCTCTCTCTCTCTCTCTCTCTCTCTCTCTCTCTCTCTCGCGCGCGCTCGCTCTCCGTCTCTCGTAACTTCTGTCTCCTCCCCTCAGCCAGCTTTATACATGAACTAGCGCCGAATTTTCTCAAAAAAAACAAGCAGACAAAATTACGACTTTCCATCTCCCACAACAGACAGCGCTGCACTGCCACCATTTCGTAGCCTACTCATAGGCAAAAATATTGACACACACACACACACACACACACACACACACACACACACACGGGGCGGGTGCTAGACAGCTAGCAAACAAAATTGGAGGAAGATTGAGAGATATGGCCTACTACTGTTTTGAACCTAGCCTACATTGTTGCACCCACTAAATAAATAATGCACGGACACTGCGGATAATTAAGTAAGATGTCTTCCTACCTTCATGCATCCCATAAACCGTCCATAGAGCCCTCGAGTCGGCCCCTTTCCCTTGCTTCTCTCTTTACCTTTCACCCTTTAACCCACGCGCCCGGCCCGGCGAGCTACAGGTGCAGCTCCGCACCACTTTTGCACCGGGTCAAAAGGCATTATAGAAGTGCGATTAATCTGCGTTCATTTTTTTAATCGCGTTCATTTTTCTGTGATTAATTAATCGAAATTAACGCGTTAATTTGACAGCCCTAATGTGGACAGATTCAAACTTCCGGTATCAATAACTCATACGTAATCATCTTTGCTATCATCATAAGGCAGACAAAGAACTACAACCAATTTTTTTTAGCTCTTTACCTCTTAGCTCAACTATAACACATCGCTTTCTATGTGCAGCGGGCTGTGAGGCAAGAGCACCGTCTTATATGCGCAACGCCGAAGCGTAAGATATTCAATACCTTCACTCTACAGTGCAGTGCAGTTATTAGTGGAGCTTAGGGGACATCTCATTTCGGCAGAAATGAGTTTGACGCGAAGATGCTTGGTTTGTGTTTAATAATGTTTTCCTGGAAGGATAAGCAAGGAAAGAACCGGGAGGGGAAAAAAGCAGCCGGTTAAAAGATGAAAATAAGAAGGAAGGGACTAAGAAAAAGGGATAGAAATTAGTGTGTAAGGACGAATGAAAAGAATGAACGAAGAGCAGAGCTAAAAATAATTGAGGAAGGAAACAGATGAAAGAAAAAGAAGCAAGGATGCGTGTAAGTCACTCACTGAGGCAGATTGACGCCTTCAGGGTCTTTAGGAAGCACGGTTTTTCATAGTAGGCTACAGTACATTACTGTCACTGCCTAAAGATAATAAGAGACTACACGACACAGAACACAAAATAGTGCAAATAGAATGGGGCAAAATGGTATTTAGACCGTGAGAAATCTATGCCATTAATACTGTCGCAAACATGCAGACCAAGAGAAGACATTATGTAAAGAGTGTGTGTGTGTGTGTGTGTGTGTGACTGTGTGTGTGTGTGTGTGTGTGTGTGTGTGTGTGTGTGTGTGTGTGTGTGTGTGTGTGTGTGTGTGTGTGTGTGTGTGTGTGTGTGTGTGTGTGTGTGTGTGTGTGTGTGTGTGTGTGTGTGTGTGTGTGTGTGTGTGTGTGTGTGTGTGTGTGTGTGTGTGTGTGTGTGTGTGTGAGAGAGAGAGAGAGAGAGAGAGAGCAAAACAGAGATAGACAGAGGAGAGAGAAAAATCACAGATATAATATATATAAAAAAAATAATAGAATGACTTCTATTTTTCTTTCAGTGAATTTAAAAAAAATGTATAATCTTTTTCCTAAAGTATGAAAATATTTGCATGTCCAGAATACAAATATTCTACATAACCAGAATACATATATAATGTTTAGCCCCTGTAGCTGCCAATATTGAAATAACTGCCAATACAATTTTAATTTTTTTATATTATAAAAGCCGATAATTGCCAGTAAAGTAATAAATAAAAATGTATAGGTTATATATAGTACACAGTACTTTACACACATGTAAACATTCCCATCTTTCACACTATGATAGCAAACACAGTGAAAACGTGCTCAACCCCAGTATGTCAGGGTTGAGCATTGTCACTGTGAGTATGTTAGCATACTGACATATGCATTGAGCTAAACCAAACGCTGTGCCAAAGTACAGCCTTAAAAAGTTGCACCCCATAGCTGCAGCATACAGCCTGTTTCATACTGTGGTATCAGATGAATAACATTGTACATATACAGTATATATACTACATACATAATCAAAGTAGCTACTATATCAGCTCCATAAGTGACATCTTGACCCAATAAGTTCTACCTTTCTTCAGGAAGTTATTCTGTGCCTAAGTCATTGTTTTGTTGTTGTTCTCACTAAGCTGGATATAATTAACCACACAAGCAAACTTCATATACGCTTTGTGTTTGTATTTTACCATGTTGCCATGCAAACCATAGAATCTATACACCCAAACAATGTCTTCAATAATATATAATTTCTAAATACTTTATTATGTACCAATGTCCGATATCGTATTGATAGAGGATGGAGTTGTTCACTTTCAGTATATTTTAGGACAGGTCATCCCTCTCTTAACCATAATATACTCTGTGACAGAAGACAACCTTGTGTCTTTACTGAATAAATGAATGTGTCCCACAAAGGCAGTGCAGATGAGAGTTAGTGTTAAAGAAAGACTGGAACTCTGTGTGATATAGAGAGAGAGAGAGAGAGAGAGAGAGAGAGAGACATCGAGGGTAGCGCTGGCCTGATTTATCAATAATTCACTAAGAGTTTTTCTTATATAATATATAAAAATAGAGAGCCAGATGAAATATGTAAGGGGTAGGCAGTGTATCCTGGAAGAGCAAAGTAAAAATGTCACCAGGTCTGTCTTGCCCCCTCTGCCCTCTCTGCTTCTCTACTTAAAGGGGTAGTCATCGATTCTGCAGAACATTTGTTTCCTGCTCAATACAATTGCCGAAAATTATCCAGTGTTGCAAAGGCTCTGTAAACTGGTATGTAAGCAGAGGGTATGTCAACAAAGGGGGCCCATCGTAGCTAGCGATATGCCCGTTAACACAACCTACACTGTGTATTACATGCATATTTTTTCAGGGCACACACAGTACAGACAGGTAGCAGATAGTTAGGTTATATTCACTGATTTTGGCAAAAAGTGATTTTGACAACAAGCATTCTCCAGAATCGCTGACTCCACCTTTAACTCCCGCTTCCCAGACATTTTTCCTTCTGTCCTTTTAAATTTGTTTCTTTCTCCTATCTCCTTGTATTCACCACATAGAAAAAGGGGTGAATGTTGTTTATTTAAAACAATAAGAGGAAACATTTATATTTTACAGCCTGAGCTCAGAATTCAACATGAAGACAACATTAAACAGAATATCTCAGCATCTGTTGATGTAGCTCTGAATGATGACACCATGTGTCACACACACTTATACATGACCTCATAAGCAGGTGTTAGTGAATGAGGGAATGAGGCCATTTCTCTGTCCAGTTAGTCAGTTAGGCTTTCACGGCTGTCATCACTACTGTCCAAACAATTATTAGGATTCCTAACAGCCAGTCCACCCTAGATGTGCTCCTAAAGGTGTGTGTGTGTGTGTGTGTGTGTGTGTGTGTGTGTGTGTGTGTGTGTGTGTGTGTGTTAGAAAGATAGAGAATTTGCATTTATGTTTTGTGTAAGACTGTACAATTAAAAACTAAATCTGACCTTGCTTGTTTATGAGGGAAAAGAGAGATTATTGCCTTACTTCTCAACATCAATGGAGAGCAGCTATCCTCCATGGGTTGATAACTTAGTTTAAGATCAATGTTAAATGAGATTGTCTGGATCAGACTCATTAATTGCCCCTACAGTAACCATCTTATTGTAATGTCTTCTCACACACAGCGTTTCGCCTCAGGAAAATGCCACCATGACCAAAAGGTTAACATGGATCTCTTAATGAGCTTCTCTGTGTGTAGGCTTTTAATGATGTGTAAGAAATCCCTGCTGCTCTGATTGGTCATTATGGAGGTTACTGTCATTAGGAGGGTCATTAGGGCTGATGGAGCCCAGTTTTTTCGTTTCTTTATTATAAAATGTAAAGTTTTTATTAAAGCTATATTGCGTAACTTGTGTTGTCCCCATCAGGAATTCTGAGTAATTACAGCAACACTTTATTTGTATTGTATCTACATGAGGTAAGCTGTGCATGGATTGTATTCCTTCTGCTGTATACGTCCAGGTTTCTTAGCAGTAGAATCAACAACTGAAACATTTCTTGGGCACTTCTTGGGATTTTTTTTCTGAGCTCCTGCGCCAGTGTCAGGGGGTGACACAACACAAGTTTGTAAATGCTGCCATACTGAGAAATACAGAGAGAGTTTTGTGGAGCTAAAAGGCTCAATCGACTTTGTGTTAACTCGTTTGGTGACATTCATTTACATGACAAAGTTACGCACTTTAGCTTCAAAACACTTTTTTTTGACCCCTATGTTCACTCCCTTGCTTCCTATTCCCCCTGGGTGAAGTAAAGGAAAAGTAAATAAAAGAATAGAAATGTGTTAATTGATCAGCAGAGGGCAGAAAAAACCCAGAGAGGCACAAACTAATTGAGCGAGGAAACAGCAAGAATAGACAGGAGCTGCATAATGTTCCATAAACAGTGTGAAATGAAGCCAACCCCAAACACATAGTGATTTAAATCTACAAGGTCAAATAACACATAGCCAAATACCTGTAACAGTGGACATTTTGGAGGTCCACATGCTTTAAATCATATTAAAGTCATGTCTCAAACACATTGGTCAATTCATTTTAATATTAGCAAAGAGGGTGTGTGTAAATAAACTGATCAGCAGTAAGATTGTTTCACAGCTAGAATTGTCAGAAGTTACATACTCAGAGTTACATATTGTCCATATTATAATGGATAATGCTCTAAAGATGCTCCTAACAACCAAAACAAATTGTATTCCAATAGTAGACTAGGGAAAGGTTTTGCTCCAGACTCAAGGACTTAAGTTACTAAGGTAAAATATTAAATCAGAAGAGGTAGTCCTATTGTATATATTCATACTCCTTAATTTCACACAGCCTATTATAATGCAACGGCCACAATGTTAATACCTCTGATGGAGAACTAGAACAAGTTGACTGGTGTGATATAATTTTCAAAATACCATAGAGTATACACAAAGCAGTTCTATTTTGCTGACATTGTTTAGGTGGATAATAAAAGTGCTCGTATTGCCAAGGAAATGCTTATTTAGAGCAACAATAATAATTTATTTGAAATGAAAGTGATAATTTCAATACAAAATTGTACAGGTATGTCTGGACTTATGTTGCTAAGACAGATCTTTTAGAAAAATAACTTTTCATCACTTTTTTTTTTTTTTTTCAAAATGACTGTTAATATTTCTCCACACTTAGACACTGTGGAATATTAGTCCAATGGTAATACATGTGTGTTTGTATTTAAGAATGATTTCTGGTTCAGCCTCTTAAAACAGTACAGACAGAAAGAAAGACCACACTTTACTCCTGTTTCTTGGATATTTTCAAAAGATTATAATGTTTTCCTTAATTCTGTTTCGATATACCTGCATACAATATTCTAAATGTGTAGAATATTGCTATACAAATTGAATGAGTTTGAATTGCAGTGGTAGCAGTAGAATTAGTTTCCTCATTTTCTCTCTTTCCTTCTTTGTCCCCACTGTCACTCTCTGACTTTTTATTTTTGGATTGGATGTGTGTAAAATCTGGGTTCCAATTTAGTAATGTCCCCCAGATATGTCTGGATGAGTATCTCTGTACAAATCAAAGATATGTGAATATGCAACAATGATCAAAGCACCAATGAAACAACCCCACTGTCATGAATATAGTCTTTCAGGGGAGACTGATCATACTGTAGGTTTAAATAACGGGTAAAGACCACATTTTTGGCCTCTGGAAATTGTCCAAGTATTATGTATTGGCCTTCAAGAATTCCAATAAGTCCAAACCCACTGCTGGGCGCTGAATAATACCTTCGGGACGGACCAGAAAGGAGGGAGAGGGGACATGGGAAAAAGATAGAACATGAGTACAGTGTGAGTCATGCTTCTATTCAAAAAGAAATGCGAAAAGAAATAGAGTAAAGAGAGAGAGAGAGAGAGAAAAAAGGAACAACAGTCCTCCTAATGGACCAGTGGTTCACTCCTGCACTTCTAGACATCTCACCACAATTAATAATACAAAGGCTCACCCTCTTCTCCTCTCCTCCCTCTCCGCCTGCTCATATGTTCCTATCATCTTGTTTCTCTCTCTCTCTCTCTTTTTTTTTCATGCTTTTTTTCTATTATTTGCTAGCCTGGAAATCCAGACCCTGATATCTTGAACGATAGAGGGTCTGGCCACGATCAATAGTAATTTCCAACTCAAGGGGCAGCTCCTACTCGTGCATTTCAAATGCCACTGCACGCAGTTGGATAGCACTACAACCAATCAGAGCGATGCACAAGGTGACGTAAGCCCCGTTCGTTTAGCGAACAGCTATTAAACTGTTAAATTCAACGTTTGCCGTGGTCGGTCGGCAAAACAGAACATTCCACTTTCTTGCTAATGAAAGATTTGAGTGCCGTCTTCCAAATCGTAAAGGGTCGAGGCCAAAGCAGTCTCAAACTCACACAACATATCCGCAGCCATGTTTGATGTTTACTATCACGGCTTCGACGTTGCATGCACGTCACTGTCGTCATCCGGTTCCGTCCTCCCCAGAGTACCATACAAAGGGCTCTGGCCCGCCCATATTAGATAGAACCAATTGAAACGTGAGCCAGGATTTCTGGTCTTTTTGAAAAAGCTTCAACGGAGAGTGTCCAGACCAACAGGCGCAGCTAATTTAATTTGCCAGCGCCTAGTGGCAGGTCTGGGAATGCCAGGCTAATTATTTGCCTCATATTCATGCTCTTTTTCTAATATTCCTTTATCCTCTCTTGTGTGCACATCTCTGCAATAAATCAATTCAATCAATCAATCAATCAATCAAAGTGTATCATAGCCAAAATGCACACAAACAATGCTTTAAAGGGCTGTTCAACGACAAAAGCAAAA
>NC_137211.1:25737870-25847870 GCF_949987685.1 Ammodytes marinus | reverse complement strand
TTGACATAGTAACACATGTAATATATTATGCCTCCTCGATCTGAACATTTGAGGATGCAAGTGCCTTTTCAGCACTATTCTATTCTGCCTATCACATTGTGGTTGAGGTGAGGTAAGATGGAGGATAAGTGTGAAAGTGGTGTTCTTCGGAGGGACAGTCATATTAGCATTAGTCTATGTTTGAAAGCATTCAAAAATATAAGTCATAGTTCATTGTTGACCACACACATTGAATGGCATGTCTTTGGTGAATGTTGGCTGTAGTCTTGAGTCAGACTGAAGTTGCTGTGTTGCAGTTGTATATTTGAATCCCATTAAACCACATTTAAAAGAAATACAATTACAGCTTTGCACAGCCACACATATTTACATTAATATTTATTAGCGATTATGATTTGCTTTGACTGCATAAAAACAAGGCCTGGCTAACAATGTTTTTTTTTTGGTATCATATTCAGCAAAACTGCCCACCACAATCACAGCTTACTCATTACCATTTGTTTCTTAGTTTGCCGACTGCTGGCCAACTGCTAAATAAATATTGGAGAAACACTGTCACACACAAACACTGTCTGTTGACAACCCAGTCTGTTGGTTCATTTCCAAACTCAGTTTTTTTTCCCCTCTGTGAAATAGAAAGAGATGACAGTGATGGGCAAATAAGAGGGATGGCATCAAACAGGTATATACAGCAACAGAAACAGACAGAGAAATGGACTCAAGAAGAAGAATGGGTGTTGGATGAAAGCGGGAGGCTCAGGACTGTGCAGCTGTCAAACTCCTGCTCCAGCCTCATACTTATTATGAATCACTATATTTAGTGACACATCTCTTACGCACACTGTCAGCACCACTTCTGCTCATCTCGTTTCGCTGCTCAAATGACCATGTTCACAAATAGACAGGGCACTCTCCTCCACTTTAATATGTTAATAGTGTCGGTAGCCAGGGGGATGTCTGTTTTTTTTTCCCCTCTCTGAAGATGTACAATAACTCTCTATACTAGACCTTTTGATATTATAAAAAGCCTGCAATTTCCATCAGGAGACTG
Organism: Ammodytes marinus; assembly: GCF_949987685.1. Taxonomy (NCBI): domain Eukaryota; kingdom Metazoa; phylum Chordata; class Actinopteri; order Uranoscopiformes; family Ammodytidae; genus Ammodytes; species Ammodytes marinus. The sequence continues at coordinate 25,846,819 of NC_137211.1, read as the reverse complement.
GAGAGCACATACAGAAAAATAATGGGGTGAAATGCATCACTGCATCCACCATACAAACCAGCAATGTATACAGTCAGTGATGTGAAGTCGGAGGTTTAGGGTAGGGATGGGACGATCCACTTTTTTTAGTTCCGATCCGATTCCGATACCTGGGGTTTGGATATCGGCCGATACCGATACTGACCGATACGATATCATAATTGTTATACATTTTTTCGTTGGTGGTGATGTTATGTATAGGAAGGCTTAAGCAATTCTAATTTAAAAGAGCAATAAATATACACAAATGCATATAGGTTTATCTTAAAGGCAGAAATCCTTCTCAATGATCACTTCTGCCCCACTAGAATATGTGGTGGTCTGTTTGTCTAAACAGTCTTTCTCTCTCTGGCTGTATTTTACATAGTAGAATTTGTCACAAGCCTCTCCACTTCCTTGACTTGGATTAGCTTTGGTTAGCTCACTGGCTAACAAACTCATATGTACTGTATGTCAAATTATAAAGTGATGTCCTCTCTCCCTCCACCGAACGTCGGCGCATGTTACATAGTAAAAAAAAAAAAAAAAAAAAAAAAATCGGATTTTAATATCGGAGCTGTCAGTCCGATATCCGATACGCAGATTTCGGCCATATCGGACCCGATACCGATACTGGATCGGATCGGCCCCATCCCTAGTTTAGGGCACAAATGTAAGCTAGAATAATTGTTTTTTACTGCTGTTTATCTATCACACTCTATGGCAGTGATAGCTAAAGGATAACGTGTGTTTTTGTTAAACTGAATATCACCGGTCATTATATGGAGTGAGAAATGTAAGGATGCTGGTGTAAATGTGTGATGAAATGAAATCTAAAGAGCTTAATGGCAAATAGCAAGCAAGGTAGGGAGAAAAGCAGGTGTACTATCTCTGTGACTCCCCTGGGAGAGGAGGGTACATTGATGTTGCCTACCCAGCAAACACACTCCCACACATCCACACACACTTGCACTACATGCACACACACACTAACACACTCCTGTGCACACATGCGGAAAACAATTAGAAAACACCCCCTGGAGCACTTTGGCGAAACAAATGACAGCCCTTGGCTTCTCTGAATCTAATAGGAGTAGATTCTGCCCTGTGACTGACCAATCACGTTGCTTGGCTACTAATCAATAACATTTCCTGTACATGCGTGTGTTTGTGCATGCGCTCTAAAGTGTTGAAAGGCAATACATTTCTTGTAAGGTTAAAAGTATAGCTTTAACACTAATTTATCCCAAGGGACAACAGAGTACTGCAGTGTGTGTGTGTGTGTGTGTGTGTGTGTGTGTGTGTGTGTGCTACACTCAGTTGTCAATTACAGTAAAACAAAGGGGCTTAGATATTCCAATAGCTGCTGTGCAATTTTCACTCATGATCTATCCTGCTGTGTATTATTCTACTGCAGCCAGCAATGACTCACGGTCAAATCAATCTCGTACGCCACGGAACCATTACTATTCTAATGATTGACTGACTCGGCCCTGTGAAACTGAATGGACAGCCAACATTGAATTTGTGTGTGTGTGTGTGTGTGTGTGTGTGTGTGTGTGTGTGTGTGTGTGTGTGTGTGTGTGTGTGTGCGCGTGCGTGTGTGTGTGTAAAGTTCCAGTTTTCTCAGTTTACCTGCATTTTAGAACAATGCACAGATGCTGAACTAAAAACCTTGTTGTTTTACTTTAATTAAAAATCATCCTTCTGACACACCCTCTCTCCATCTCTCCCTCTATCTCCTCCCAGCCCGCTTTGTTTACTTCATCTCACCTTTGACTCCCCATTGCATTTTTACAGCTGTGCAGCCACTCATGAATTATTACTTTCTATACAGGAGAACATACTGCAGGGACTCCATGGGTGATTTCCCTCAGTATCTGCTAGCTCAGCTCAATCTTGTGACTGCCTAATGTTTTGTATAATGGCAAAAGTGCTACCCAATGTTGTATCAATTTTCACATTACAATTTGGGAATAATTCTGCAAGTTTTTTGTCCTCAGATGACACGGGGGGGGGGGGGGGGGAAACATTGTCTAAAACTACTAATATAAGTTGTTAGTGCTTTTACAGTCCGTTAACAGAGCCACCATACAATGTAAAGGTGCGAAGCAGAGGCAATATAACTTACAGTGGCAAATGCCCTCTTGACTTCTAAAATGTAAGTAGCGTAAAAGTGGGGAGGAGGTTCCGTTGTGACAGTCGTGCACACAAATGGAGAAAAAATACATATACAGTGGACTCTGAAAGTTGGGGTTTAACGTATATATGCATTTGGAACTATTACAAATAGCATCAGATTCCAGTATTCACTTCCAGCTATAGACCTAGCACATGCTGGCCTATAGCTTCCTCTTAATGATTTCCCCCCCCAAGTCCCTGCAAAGAGAGAAACAATGTAAGATGCGATTTTGCAGATATGGTGGAAATACAATCTTAACATGCATAATGTAACCTGTCTGTGTGAAACCAGGAAAAAAGACCATTCAGCAGTGGATCTGTTTGTTTCTCGTCCTCAGTGTGTAATGTCAGAGCAGTGGATGCTGCCCTCCTGTATTCTTCTCATTTTCTCTCTATTGATTGCACTGTCAGGGCTCTTCCTAGCCATGTGTGTGTGTGGATTAATGGTCATTGTTTATAGATCTGCAAAACAGGCGCTTCCTTTTCACTTCATTTCTTGAATCAAAAGCAGAACACAAATAGACTTAAATGTAGCGTAAACACACCTTAACACAATCTGAGATGCATTTTTTCATTTGCTGGGTTTTTAAAAACTTAACTGATGGATAATTTAAGTCTGCCTTTAGTGGTGAGGAAAACAAGGGCCAGGTGCACTATGTTACCTTGGGTATTAACATCAAGTTAGCCCTAGGTGTATTCTCATAACTGGATAAACAAACTTTGCTCACAGGATAATTGGATCCAGGGACACCGTTTGAAGTAGGACAGCTACCTGAAAAGTTACTGTTTCACCGTGTATAGCAGCATGAGCCTGCCGTGTTGTATACAAACATAGTCTAGACTTTTGTTTAGTTCCAGGTGCCTCAAATACATACATAATATAATCAGCAAATAAAATCACATGGCCCCTCATCTGAAACTACACAGTGCACCTTTAAAGAGCATTCAAAATGACTGCCTTTCACTCTCACTCTTGCCTTCACGTGTGGTTGGTTGTCCCCTTTGCAGCAGTATGGGACAACAGTTTATGGTTAGGGCCTCTCTGTCCTGCCTCCTTGTGAAATGAACAAATGATGGAGGCAGGCTATCGACTCTGACATATAATCAATGCCAATCTGAGCCGCAGCCACGGACAGGCGGTGTGTCATCAGCGCCAAGAGACGACAAGTAATCACCATGCAGTGATGTTGTTGTGGCTTCAGCTATACTGCAGTCACTGGGCACTGAGTAATACACACTCACTAAACAGACCGATGTGCGCATTTATGTTTTAAAGAATCCTATAACAGTCATCTGCAACGTAGAAATAAATAAATCAAAAATTAAACAGCATTCCATGTTATTAAATGTAATTTGCTTAGGTCCGTCTAAATTCCTTCAGCGCTTCTGCAGCCCCCCCCCCCCCCAACACATTTTTAAAAGGTGAAATTTGCATTGATTGAGAATTAAAACTTTACAAACTATAGCCAACAATTATAATACTAAAAAATCTTCAAAAGCAGAATTCATTTCAACTTTCAGTATTGAAGCCACTCAACAGAATAGAAAGTCAGAAAAAATAAATATAGGCCTATACTGTATATTTTTTTATTTTATTTTTTTAAATGAAGGTCACTGACAGATGAATGGGAAGCAATAGTAGATACAGTGATTGTATAGGATAAGTAAAAGAAAAGGTGAAACGAGAGACAAGTAGTAGTAGTGTGATTCCAGCCCCTGTTGTTCAGAGCAGGTGGATAATTCCCCAGCACAGTGTGAGCGCGCTCCTACAGAGACATCTGATTGGATGGGATGGACTCTTCTGCTCTGTGAGTGCTTTGTTGTTGATTTGCACGTGCGTGAACACTGTGTGCACGCCTGTGTGTGTTTGCAGGTGTCTGAAATTGTTATGCATCGTATTATTAGTGTAACGTTGGGGGGTGCTTATGTCAAAGGCTGCACTAACGTCACCGTGCAGCTGCAGCAACGATCACGTTTAACGCTGTAACAGGGAGGATGTCACTGGCAGACTGAGGTTGTGGTCGTTTACAAGGAAGGAAGTAGTAGGGGAAAACCTTCGTAAAAAACAACATATGCAATTATCCAGTGAGCTTTGTTTGACACCCAGAAGTAATAACAAAGCAACATTTTCTATCTGGCACTGGGATTTCAATATAATCGTCAATGCAAAACATTTGAATCAAATGCCAAAAATGATCATGACAGAAAGGAAGTCTGGCTGCTTTGCTCTTGCCTAATATGAAATTACCTTAAACTCCTATGTGAAAAATATTCTCAGTGTTTAGTGTGGATACTTCGATCAAATAGCAAGCAGGCAATCAACGTATACATATAGGAAGTAGTCAAGGCTGGAAATAAGCAGTGAAACGAAAATATGTTTATATGCGCATTTGTTTGCTTGAGGCTAGCTCCCAATCCAAATCTCATCCATCCTCCAATGCCCCCATCCCCCCTCCCCCCCTACCAAGCAGAATGACTCACTGCATTACATATGATACTGTGTGTAGCTGTGCCTGCTGTTGCAGTGCCCTTGAGCAAGACACTGAATCCTATCCATAGCAGTAGAGTGCAGACTGACCCAGATATTGTTTGGCTGCACAGTGTGCAAGAGAAAAAAAGAGAATGCGATTTAAGAGGCTGACTTTGCACGCTGTACATTCAGGGTCAAAACAAACACAGAAAAACACGTAAAGGAAAGGTGACCCTGACCTTTACACACTGTTTCTATGTGTGAGAGCATGTGTACATACTGTATTACTGCTGGAAACCAGTTGGACCTAAAAGCAACAGTGTCAAACTTCTGGTCACATGTTCAACTCATTATTATAGCATTGTTTGGTACAGTTTTATTTTTCACTTTCAGATGGTATAATGGATCCCTTCATCTACGGTTTACATGTATAGTATAAACTAATGTAAAGGATATTGATAATATTACATTGTAAAAGCAGATGTCTTCTTAGTTTCTGGTGATGGGGGAAGTGGATGGTGAAAGAAAAAGGTCATTGTTGTAGAATGACTTTTTGGATAAAGCAGTAACTAGTTGCTGACTATGAGAAATATACATTATCTAATTATATTTCAATCCATTGCTTCCAAACCCCAGTTTCAGATTAGGGCCAATACTACTCCTGTGTTGTTGTTTCCCCACCTTTAAGAATCTTGGCCCAAGTAGCTTTTCAGGACTAGTGGAACACCAAATGACATGTCATGAGATGACAGGTACAATGTATGTTGTTTTTGTTGCCTTTCTGTTTTGTGAAGAGGCAGCTTTTTGTGCTCAGCAGCAGCAGCAGCAGCAGAGGCAGAGGCAGAGGCAGTCATGTCTGACCCTGTCAGCTCTCTGCGAGTTTCACTCTCCCAGTTGCTCTTTAAAAAAGACAAAGCTTTTGTTTTTGTCTAAATGTCAACACGGCATCGGCTATGTTCTGGGGAAGAGGCACTGATGCTCTTTTGCACACACACACACACACACACACACACACACACACACACACACACACACACACACACACACACACACACGCACACACACACACACACACACACACGCACACACACACATACAAGCGACAACCGAACACACACACACACCCTTACATCCATCCACGCACCGGGACACACACACAAATCATAGCCAAACACAGGCAGAAATCCATGCAGGTCCCCAAAGCGTTTCACAACCAGAAACTGCCAGTTTCATGAGGCAGAACTAATTCACTGTACATTTTTGGAATCCGCCTCTCTTTCCTCTCCTCCTCCTCCTCTCATCTCTCCTTCTAATTCGCTAATATCCGTATCCCCCTCTTCCTCAGCCTCCCTCTTTCACTCTGACATTTTGCCTGCAATCTCTGCTGCTCACACACTGATATCTCCCTTTTCCCCCCATTCTCTTCTCTTCTCCCTCCCCCGCTCCCTTTTACTGTTCTAGCCTCCTCCATTTTACCCATCTGCTTATACAGCCTCGCAATCTCCCACACATTGTTTCTCTATTTCTGTTGTTTGCATTTCTTCCTTGGACAATGATCCTCATTGTATACACAGCGGAAGAGAACATTAACAAAACAGCAATAACCTGTAAACTGGTATTTAAGAACACAATAGTGGATAGTCACAATCGAGACTTCTGGCAAGTCTATTCCACCTAAATAAGGATGAGAAGTCAATGCGGGCTGCGTTCCAAAACCCAAATCCATACTTTCTGCTAGGATGTCCCAATTCTTGTGGTCAGATTTAGCATGCTTAAAAATACCCAGATGTCTACTACATCCGGCCAGGATTTTCTGTATTGAAATCGATGATTTCAACACCTGATTGGAGATGTAGAATAAAAAAAGGAAAGAGTATGTGATTTGGAACACAGTTTAGATTTCAGTCTGTAGAGCATTTTGCGTCAGTGTAGTTGGTATTGAGCCTTCAGCCCTCACCACCCTCTCATTAAGTCCTCTCCAGAGTCACTCTCTCTAACCTGCTTTTTCTCTCCCCTAACACTCCATCTTACATGTCCACCCCCAACTCTACTTATTTTCCATTTCTCAGCCTCCTCCCTCCATCCCTCCCTCCCTCCCTCCCTCCTTCCCTCCCTCCATACCTCCATCCCTCCATCCCCCTTCCATCTCACTCACACATCTCACACTCTTCTCTCCTCTCTCCTCTTAAGCCCTCAGCTCAACTTAACTCAAGAATTTTTTTTCCCTTTTCCTCCAATTTCCCTTAGCAGCATCTGTCTGATCATGTCTTTCTCATCGCCCTGCGGCATGAGCCAGCAATCTCCCCTCTACCCACAATGCTCCTGTCCGAGTGAGCACTTCAAAGTATACACACTTCTTCAGCACTTCAAAGGCTCTCTCTCTCTCTCTCTCTCTCTCTCTCAAACTATAAAACCAAGGCCAGATCAATTAAGTCCTAACAATACCCCAGCCTTCTTCCCATAACTTCAACCTCAGTAAACTTTTCAAGTCTCCAAAGAGGTCATTTGTTTTGCTGCTCTTGCAAGAAGTAAAAAAGTTCTGGTCTATGAATAGGACAGCAGCTTTGGACATGCTATGTAAAGCCACAGTGTTAGGTAAGAACACACAGATAGCTAAAGTTAGCCCCAGGACAGTTTTTATATATTTTTAAGTTCATCTGAGCAGCAAGTCCCTCTGACAGTGTTTGCGTGTATAAAGAGATAACCGAGTTGGCACACTAAATGTATTTTTTATGATGACAGCTTCAGACTAGACTTATTTATGCAGACAGTCTCTGTGAATGTCACTTAAGCACTTGCCCAATTACACAACCATCAGACACATAGCAACATTAACATTCATAACATTTACTCCCCCCAGCTTAAAGGTGCTACGAGGAACTTTTAAATATTTCTGAAACAAGTCTCATTTTTCATCTGATGATCATACATTACATGTAACAGCAAACGAGACCATCAGTGCAAATAATTATATTTTTATATGTTTTTTTCTTTATGCCTTTGTCATGGGTAAGCTCACCCAGGAACAACAGCTGCCGTTGTAAAAACACTACCGCTTTTGTCCAAATGGGGTGCAAGAAAATAAACACAAACTGCCATGGAGCACCTTTAATCTGACCTAATCAAAGCTTGTATGCTAAAAAAAAAAGAAAAAACTGTTTTAACCCTATATCGTAAATGTGCCGTAAAACAAAAACTACGCATTAGAGGCTAAAACCCTCTTGTGTCTGCAAAGTTATCATTTCCAGCCACCCCCATACCCCATATTAATGATTCCTTATGTATGGCGTGATACATCAGTTTTAAGGGGTATATTTGTTTTGCAGTGACAAGGCCATACGTTGAATAAAGCAGTTCTAGAAGTGAGTTGACTTGTCTGAGATAGGCCAAGCCCAGTGTATTCAGCTCTGCCCATGTTTTGCTGCTGGCTAGCTGCCATCCTATTACCGCAGGAGTCAAAATCCCCCTGATCTCTGCAGCCCTTACACGCACGCACGCACACACACACACACACACACACACACACACACACACACACACACACACACACACACACACACACACACACACATGCACACACACACACAAACACATGCACACATACACACACGCAAACGCACACACACACACACACACACACACAAACTCTTGCAGGGATACACACACTAGCACTGCACTGCAAAGACCGATGTGCCCTGTGTTTCCTTGGTGTTTATCTGTGTGTGTGTGTGTGTGTGTGTGTGTGTGTGTGTGTGTGTGTGTGTATCTGTCTCTGTCAGTCAGTCCCAGAGAGACAGTGAGCCTGTTAAAATGAGCTCTAATGTCAGATTTGTGGGTCAAACTCTAAACAAACCACGGCGCGCCTTTGGTCCATTTCTGTCCTTCATCCACACAGGCTTTCCCCTCTCAGTTGGGCTTGTCGAAATCAGTGAATATCTCCGCTACCTGGCCGTACTGCATGTTTGTTGAAAAAAGAAATCCAGTGTTACCGTAATACACAGTGTAGTCTCTGTAAACGGGCATGGTGCTAGCTACGGTGGGCTGGGCTCCCTTTGTTGCTCCTTTGTTTACATCTGTTTACAGAGCCTAGGATGTGTACCACCAGCTTTTTTTTTCCAGCGCACACACTGTACGCACAGGAAGGGGACCGTGAGGAGATATTCACTGATTTTGACAAGAGGTGATTTTGACAACAAGCGTTCTTCAGAATCGCTGACTTCACATTAAAAAGGCCATTGCCGGGGCGCTCCGGTGGCGTAGTGGATAGAGCGCGTACCATATTGGCTCCGGCCTTCGTTGCAGTGGTCGCAGGTTCAAATCCGACCCGTGGACCTTTACTGCAGGGCATCCCCCCTCTCTCTGTCTCCCCATTTCAACTCTGTACTATCTAATAAAAAAAGCTTGAAAATGCCAAAAAATTATCTTAAAAAAAAGGCCATTGCCAAAGTAAGCCAGACCTTGTGATACTGCTATACAAGACCACTTTTTCTTCTGACCTCACCCAGAAATCTGATATTGAGCTATCCATCCATCCTATACTCTTTAACCAAAATACTAATTATTTCTTAAATGTTCTTCAGATATCTGTCTTTCAGCCCTCTGGCTTTATATTTAGCTCATAATTGCTTGCTCTTGATTCATACTTGCTGCTTCCTTGCGATAAAGCTTCCTTTTTTTTACGCATATATGACGCAAATGGACATCCTCCCAAATGCCTCTTTGATGGGGTTCATCTGGGAATCAGATTACAATGCCATAGTTTTTCATGTCACAGTTTGAGCTAATGTCGACATTCATCATCTCTGAAGCTATAAATTCACAACATATGCAAATGAGATCCTCCTACACATCTTATCAGCACAGGGGAAAGAGTGGCTTTATATCTGGCTGGCTCTGAGCGATGGCTTGGTCGCTCGGCCCGGAGACAGGAATGAGTTGGGAGGGTTAAAAGAGGTGACGGCGTAATGCGGGGGCCATAAAACATAGTGTGTAAACATTTAGACACAAACACACACATAGGCGACACAGGCCCCCGTGCCCACGCTGTATGCCTGGCACAACAAGCTTACATAATTAACCAGGCTCCTTTGTGTACCGAATGAGAAGAGGAGATTTTTTTTTTATTATTTGTGAAAGGGAAATAAAAAAAACCTGCTTGTGTGTGTTATATAATCCGCAAAAATAAAAAGGATTTTGACACCCACTATACCTTTCTTCCTCTCCAACCTTTAATTTATCACTTGCTTATTCTCTCCTTCAATCCTTCCCCACTGCTATCATTCATCCCCTCCCATCTCAAACACTCCTTCCTCTCTTTCTCTAATTTATTTATCCAATTCCTTCCTCTCTTCTTTTTTTCTCCTAAGTCACCTTTAACTCATCCCCCCTTTTCTCTCCTCCTAAAGCTTCATTTCTCCGCCTCTCTTCCTGCTTTTACAGCCCCCTCTCCTTTATTTTATTTCCTTCTCCTCTTATTCTCTCCATCCGTGCCCCTCTTCCTTCTAACACTACAAAAGGGGTGTTAGATTAAGTCCTCCACATTTAATTCAGCCTGTGTGTGTGTGTGTGTGTGTGTGTGTGTGTGTGTGTGTGTGTGTGTGTGTGTGTGTGTGTGTGTGTGTGTGTGTGTGTGTGTGTGTGTGTGTGTGTGTGTGTGTGTGTGTGTGTGTGTGTGTGTGTGTGTGTGTGCGGATACGGATACAGAGTGCGTGTCTATGTGAAATCATATGTATGCACTTTTAAGTGTTTTTTAAATGATAAGACCCAGTGGTGGAAAACCTCTAAAATGTGGAAGAATAGAAATATAAAGCAGCATAGATCTCGACAAGAATCGAGAGGAAACTAAACTGTGGGCAGTATATAGAGCCCAAGACGCAGGAATTAAGATGGAAATGGCGAACAAGAGCGAGTTGTTCTGAAAATAGCCCGAAGGAGAAAGAGGTTTTTACGGAAGAGCTAGAAATTGTGTAAAAATAATTAGCAAGCCATGAAACCAGGACGCAAACAAGGGAGGATGGAAGACATGTAATTCATGTTCAAAGGAAATTACATTAAGAAGACTCACGTTGAGTGGGATGAATTCTACTTATTTTATGGAAATTATTATAATTTTCTATTCTTTTTTGCCTCGACTCCATTTTTGCAATGCAAGCGCAATGACATCAACAGCCGTATTTCAGTCTGTTTGGCTAAAGTGGCTTTCATCGTTGCGTTCATGTCAGTGCTCTGCTGCACTATATTGCTGTCTCTCAGAGGAAGAGCCCAGCTCAGCAGATACTGTAGCTATAGGCTTCAAGTGAATTGATTGGTCCACTCACCATCAGTCACAACACGTCTGCAGCCTGATTGGCCCATCAGAGTGTCGGACCCAGGGTGGAGAGATTATGCTGCAGGGAAACAGTTACATAATAAGACATTAAAACAAATATTTAAGGTTGCTGTCTTTTCAACATGACTGATTTTCCTACATTTTCTTTGTTTTTATCTTTATTTTAAATGGGTCACCTGGAAATTATGAACCACTTATTTCTTACAACAAATGTGTATCAAAAGAAAATGCAATGCCACCCAAATAATGGTTTCACCTCCTTCCTGGGGTTTCTGTGCAGGCCAGCCCATACATATGACCAGGCCACTTATGCTCATGCTAAACTCATATCAATGCTTGTGCATTATTCGAGAGAGAAAGGGTATTCTCTCTATACCACGCGGGCAACACCTCTCTTTCCCTGGTTTTCCCTCTTCTTGGTCTGAGCTGAATTACTGTGTGTGTGTGTGTGTGTGTGTGTGTGTGTGTGTGTGTGTGTGTGTGTGTGTGTGTGTGTGTGTGTGTGTGTGTGTGTGTGTGTGTGTGTGTGTGTGTGTGTGTGTGTGTGTGTGTGTGTGTGTGTGTGTGTGTGTGTGTGTGTGGTGTCTTCTTCCTCCCTTTGCGTGTCATCTCTCTTTCCTTCTGGTTAGCCTTCAGCTATACAGGCCTCCTCCATTTTGCATCAAAATGAACTGTGTGACTTTCAGTGTGTGTGTCTGTGTGTGCGTGTGCGCAGGCTTGTGTAAGTCTGTGTGGTGCAGTAGAGTGCAGCCTTAAGCAGCAGCCAGTGCTAGGGAAGTGTTCGCTCGAGCAGAACAATGGCATTCTGGGTAAAAATAGCCCCGGCTCTGTTGGGGGGAGAGAGAAAAGACGGAGAATGACAGGGAGAGAGGAGAGAGAGGGAGGGAGAAGGCTGAGAGGAAGTGGAAGGAGAGAGTTTAGCGATCTAGTAGTGAAGGGAGATAAGAGAGAGAAACTGCAGGTGCAAATGTGTGAAAAGTCAAACTTGTGAAAAAGGAAGGAGAATGGCTTATACTAGAAGTGAACTGAAAATGGAAGAAGTATTCTACAGAGTATTTTAAAGGAGCGAATCAGTGAGTTCAAAAAATAGTGCCATAGTCATAGTGTATGAGTCTGATCATATTTAATATTGATATATTTTTCGGAATGGATGTTTACCTTGATTACGGCAATGTGACTGAAATGTATAACAATCTTAAATATTGTTGTCCAATGCAATGACCTTTGTTTCCAAAAACTCCTCAAACATGCAGACACACACTTCATTAGCTCATCTTGTCAGCCATTCTATAGGGGAATGACAATGTCAGAAAGTTGCCAAGCATTTCTTTGGGCCAGGCTAACATATATCAATAGTTATTGGGTGATTTGCAAGAACATTTGTACAGACATGCATGGTTCCAAGAGGAGGGATCGTACTAGAATACCAGTTCTGTCCTATAGTGCCACCAACAGGTCAAAGATTTTACTTTTACAGTGGGAATGTTGTTACGCTGAGTAACTTCAGTATGTGATGAAAGTTAAAGGTCCCATATTATGCTAAATGCACTTTTTAAATGTGTTCTAACATATCCATGGGTCCACGGTGTGCCTAGAGACTGCCAAAATATTAGAGATTTTAAAAAGATTTTTCCATAACTGGAGACAGATGCAAGTGTGATTCTGAAGCTATCACAGATGTTGTTTACAAAGGTCAATACAAATTTCCCTCTGGGCCAAATATGACAAAAATAAAAGTCTCCTTCGTTGATGAGTAATTGTTATGCCTTTGTCCGGACAAGGGCTAAAACACCACGGTCAATCATGTACACAGCTCTGTCATGGTTTGAATCCAGTGTCGGAAGAGCTATGGTGTCCAATGAACGTTTAAAAATCAAAAAGGACAAGTTCATTGCTTGACCTATTGAAATTTTAACAGGGGGAAAGCAGAAAAAAAAAGGATGAAAAGAGAATTTAAAGGAAGATGGAAAAATACAATGCAAAACAACACAGTTCAATGCTAACACTTAGACATTTAGAAAGGGAGGAGAAAAGAAAGGCAGAGATCTCTCCTCAGACATTCAGCATTTTATAATGAATGTTATTGACAGGGGGAGAAAAGGACCAGATTGTTTGTGCTATGTAGGTTAAGTGCTGCAGCGATGGGGTACTCCACTCTGCGGGCCAATACACACAGTACACACACACACACACACACACACACGCACACATACACACGTACACATGATGTGATTGGTAGGACAGAATGTACTTGCTCTGAGAAAAGGAGGGAATGAGTTCACTTTAGAGTCTAAAAATGATTCAACAGTCTCAGAGGCTATACTGTGAGTTTGCTGCTTTAGGGGATGCACACATAGACAGACACACGCAGACATTCTGACACACACACACACCCACACACACACACACACACACACACACACACACACACACACACACACACACTCATTTGCACTCATAAGCTCATGGTCAGCATTTAACTGTACATTCTGTATTAAAGAGGGTATTTTAAAATCATTAACAAGATAAACCAAATACACATATAGAATAAATGTTCATCTCATGTGTATTCACAGTATATACAATCTGAGACACATTATTTGTCTACAGTCACAAAACAGACGGTATACGGTTGATGGGGTTCAACAATCTTGAACTAGGCCTTGATACAGACTGATACAATGTGGGTTCATCATCCCACATGCATACAGATTTTTGTATGACACAAAAATGTACAGATTAAACTTTAAAAAGGGATCCAGAGAGAGAGAGAGAGAGAGAAAGCTAGAACTAGCTCATGAGTTAGAAAGGGATTTGGTGAGTTTTGTGTAGAGATAGAGAGAGATGGAGAGAGGATTGGAAGGGAGTGGGCGGACAAGAACAGAAGGAAGAAGATGAGTATCAAGTAGGAAGGGCTTCAGTCCTGTATAACTCTAATAAGATAGCACTTTTCAGAGTTCACACTGTGGGCAGGTCAGTGACATTTTCTAGGTTGTTGAAATTTCTAATCATGGAGCTCATTCCTTTGTTTCTTAAGACCTGGAATTATGGAAACACTTTGAGTGGAAGAAAAAGTTGGATTGTGTGTGTGTGTGTGTGTGTGTGTGTGCGTGCGTGCGTGCGTGCGTGCGTGCGTGCGTGCATCATAGACTAATTCCCCATCAGTCAGCCTCATAGTGTGTGAAGGCAGTGGAGCTGTGATGTCTGTTAGAAAGTATGTCAGCTTAGCTCAGCCTGCTGCAGCACTGCCATCTCTGTCTGGAAACAGGATTAACAGAGTGTGTACAGTACTTGCGTGTGCGTGTGTGTGTGTGTGTGTGTGTGTGTGTGTGTGTGTGTGTGTGTGTGTGTTTTTGTACGTGTGTGTTTGTTTGTGCTGGTCCCTGGAGTATGCTGTAGTAGTGAAATCAACAAATGTAATGTTTGGTATAATAAAACCCATCAGTCTTATTTAACCTGAGATGAATGTGAACATCTCATTTTTCTTTGACCTCTGGAGGAGTAGCTGAAAAAGGAACACACACACACACACACACACACACACACACACACGCACACACACGTACCCGGGAACCTCCCAGTGTTGGGGGAAGTGGTTTGCAGTTGAGAAGTAGCAACCTACCTGTTGAGTTATTTTCGCTGGTCTGGTTATCACGGCAGCAACATTTCACACATACTTTCCTCCCAGGTTGTTGTTGAAACTTTCAACGGCCCCCTCAGATCATATCATATTTATATCCTAAATGATGTTTGGGAATTGGGAAACAAAGTGATGGTCTTTAACTGGGTATGTCCTTTGTCCTCTCTGTGTTTCAGAAGAAGGAGTGGTTATGTCTCAACTGCCAGACCCAGAGGCTGATGTCCGGAGGCGGTCTGGACGAGCCCCCACTTCCTGTTCCTCACCCGTCTCCCAAGCACCAGCCAATGGGCTCGCCCCGTCACCAGGCGCCAACCAGTCAACAGAGCCCTCTCCACAAGCCACCCAATCAGCAGGGGCCCAGGGCAGCCCAGCCCCAGAGCCAGAAACCCCATGGTACTACCGGGGGTCCATTCGCACCCACTGCTGCCAAACAACCCACCGACACCAAGACCACGACGCCAGCTACGGCGACTGTGCCGACCCCAGACATCCACACACAGTCCAAACCCAACGGGGAGAAGCCCAAGACTGATCCTGAGAACCAAACTGCCAAAGACACCAAACCCTCACAGAAGAAAGCAGAGCCGATCACACCCATCAAAGATATGAAGAAGTCCAGGCACTACGATGTAAGTTGAATTTTTTTTGGTTGTAAAACCCTGCTTTAGTACACTGCACTACTTTGTATGTTAAGCTACGGAAAGAACCAAAAAGTGATCCAAATGAATAATGCACTGACAGATACACTATGAAAGAACGAAGCAAAAGGAAGAAAAAATTGGTCTGATTTTCATTGATTATACCGTCAAAACGATAGAGTAACATACAGGCCTTTGTACCAAAAATGGCTGCTGTTGTGTGACCAGTTTTAAGTATGTATGCAATGAAGTGAACTGAGTAAGCATGGCTGTTTCAGCATGGCTCTGCTTGAAATTCATAGGTATTCCATCAAGCTTAATGCTCTTGTACAGGTATGTGAGGTTTACCAGAGTTCGTCAAGTGGGACCTCCAAACACCTTGCAGTCCTTACAGCTTAGATATTACATGAAGTAAAGAAAACCAGATGAAACTTATGTCATGTTAAATTTTTTGACTATGTAATACAGCAGGAGATGCCGTCTATTTTAGAATATAAAAATGAACTTCACTTTATGGTTTCCCAAATGATAAAAGATATAAAACCAACATAGATAGCATATGTTGGTTTTAAGGGTACTATGTCTGTGTCAATATCATCACACTTGTTGTCATATGTCTGTTAATTACTAATCCCGTCAACTAAGCACTGATTGGTCAATTTATTTTCCAATCAGTGGAAACAGCCATCAATGAGCACACCACTGAGCACTGAGGTGTGGTTTTCAATTCAGAGGTCTGGAAACCAGGATAATGCAAAGTAGAAGACAGTTTTTTCAGTATTATGCTCCAAAATGAAACACTGAGTATTTTTACATAAAAAAAATAGTTTTCACAGAGAGTTGTGGCTATTCATGACACTGCCTTTTTTATGGAGTCTGTTTGAATAAAAAAAAATTATAGTTGAACCAGTAGCCTTCTCTTTTAGTGTTGGACGGCCATGGCTGTTGCATGTCATTGATTTGTTGCTCACAGAATGCTGAGGCTGCACACATGGCGGAAAAACATTCATGGACTAACTTGGGGAGGGGGAGAAATTGAGAGAGAAACACAGAGGCAGGAAAATAATGCCTTTTCTTACTCAGCGGCAGCCATAATTCCTCCTGAAATACATATAAGAATTGGTTGCTCTGGGCCTTTTCGAAGGCAGAGCAGACCCTTTTCATTTGGGGGGCTGCAAGGAATTTAAAGAACAGAGAGCTCAAAGTAAAGTCTCCTCTGAAGTATTGAAACCATTGTAAGAGCTATTCTAAAAAAAGACTTCCATAATTTCAATCTATATTCGTTCCTCCGTCCCCATTTCATTCACCAGGTTAGTCCCTTTGAGTTTATGTTTTGGCATGTTATCAACAGACATCTGAGACAGAGCCATTGATGAATGACTTTTGAGAAGTTATCATTTTCCAATCATGTTATCGCTTCAATCTCCCTTTACACCTTATCAAGAAACTGAAATTTTCTCATACTAAAAAACATATAGTTTGACTAACCACTCTCCATCAATGGCTCAAACAATTCCATATATCTATAAGCCACTTCATCATAACTATAATACTATTATTTTGTCTTTATTTGTCTTAAAAATGTATTATACTATTTAAGAGTACATCCTCTTAAAGATACCATTCTCTGATGTGTTATTGTTGTATAATACCTTTCCATTTTTACATATTTGAGTTGTAACTACATTGTAATGAAAATAATATTCATTTAGGTTTTTGTTCTAAGGCCAGATGTAGCGGCTAGTAGATTTGATATGTATGGTTTATTCAGTTTTGGAAATAGGAAGGGCAAATCTCTGCTTTTTTTCTTTTTTTACAATAATACATACATGTCAATGTTTGTTTTCCTGTATAATTCTATCTCAATAATGTAATTGCATATCAACCTAAAGCCTATTCTCGGAAATGTTCTCTGTTAATGTAGGCAATTCCATTGATCTTCAGGCAATTAGGAACTATTTATATAATATGACAATGATATGACATAAAATGACATTTTAACAATTGTGAAAGTTGCAAACCCAATGAAGATAACCCTACTTTGGTCATTCTTGCTTAAAATGAGAGCTATATATAACACTTCATTACTTGGTAGCTAATGTTCCAAAAATAATAGATAAGTCTCATTAATCATATGCCATTAAAAACCTATTACATTTCCAAATACGTAAACCTCCCTAAAAAAACATTTGAATAAGTTTCAACAAAATTCATTGTGGTTTGTATAACCATCATACTTTTAGATATAAAGTTAAAAAAACTTTCAGGGTAATTGCTGTATCTCTTCTTGTAAGTAGTAGGATGATTTATTCACTACTTACTATAGTAACTTTATGTAACTATGTAGGTGCTGTATTGCATAAGGGATGATGATTAAATCTAGACCTATTTTGTCATACTCACATTTTTTAACTACCATTGTTAATGTTAATGGTTAATATTAAAGTAAG
The DNA here is from genome assembly GCF_949987685.1 of Ammodytes marinus. NCBI lineage: Eukaryota > Metazoa > Chordata > Actinopteri > Uranoscopiformes > Ammodytidae > Ammodytes > Ammodytes marinus. Next base: position 25,829,094 of record NC_137211.1, on the reverse strand, counting down.
AAAGAACAATTAAAATTGTACAATCTTAACATATGTGGACTTCAATTGTTTGCATGATGTTGTGATTATCCAACTTTAACATACAGTATTGTTACAATTTGCAAAATTTATGGTAAAAAAAAATAGTTTCTCCTAAACTAATGCAATTTTCCTTTTTTCTTTTTCTTTCTGTAGGATACGAAAAACAACAGCACCCATGACTTGTCACGCAGCCCTCAGAGCCTCAGTGACACTGGTTATTCTTCTGATGGTATCTCCAGCTCCCACAGTGAAATCACAGGTCTAATCCAAGAAGAGGAGATGAAGCTGAGTGAGAGAGGGATTAGTGGGCGGGGTTCCCCGCCGAGCCCATCTGAAATCACCAAACTAGAGAGCTCCATGAGGCCTTTGCTGGAGAAGAGCCTTTCTGAAGACAAGTCGGACAGAAGGGGGAGGAAGCACAGAGACAGAGACTTGGATGACAGAGGAAAGCAGCGCCCTCGCTCTCTGTCAATCCCGCCGGATGCATATGACTCTGACGAGGAACTAGAAGATATTCTGGAGGAGGAAGAAGACGGAGAAGACTGGGAGGGTAAACGGAAGGAAGGGAAGGAGGACAAGAAGGAGAAGAAAAAGAAAGAAAAGGAGGTGGAGCCCACAGAGATGACAGATGAAGAGTTTATGAGGAGACAAATAATGGAGATGAGTGCTGATGAAGAAAATGAGGAGGAGGAAGAGATGGAGGAAGAGGAAGATGAGGAAGACGAAGGATATGGCTACCAGAAGCCCAAGAAAGGCCACCAAAAGCATCTCATGTCTGACTCAGGAAAAGAGAAGAGACGTCTTCAGCACCACTCTAGCAGTTTTGAGGAGGAAACAAGCAGCTCTACCGATGTTTACAAAGGCTCAGTCGAGGAGGGTGAAGACGATGGGATGGCATCACAAGGAGGCCTGAGGCGCTTCAAAACCATCGAACTTAATAACACCAATAGTTACAGCCGCGACATGGAGCTGGGCAATGAAAATGACATGAACCTTGATCGGGAGCCAGAGCTAGAAATGGAGAGCTTGACAGGATCCCCTGAGGAACGTTCTCGGGGGGACTCCTACTCCACTCTGCCAGCCACTTCGTCCTCATATGGCTCAGGCCAATCTCCTACTTCCATATCATCAATGGAAGAGGACAGTGATAGTAGCCCCAGCAGAAGGCAAAGGCTGGAAGAGGCCAAGCAGCAGAGGAAAGCACGCCACCGTTCCCATGGCCCTCTCCTTCCTACCATTGAAGACTCTTCTGAAGAGGACGAGCTGAGAGAAGAAGAGGAACTTCTTAGAGAGCAGGAGAAGATGAGGGAGGTGGAACAATCGAGAATAAGGAGCACAGCGCGAAAGACCAAGAGGGATAAGGAGGAGCTGAGGGCTCAGAGGCGCAGAGAGAGGTCCAAGACACCACCTAGCAATCTCTCACCTATTGAAGATGCTTCCCCAACAGAAGAATTGAGACAAGCTGCAGAAATGGAAGAGCTCCATCGTTCTTCTGCTTCTGAATATTCCCCTCAGAGTCTGGACTCAGAGGCTGAGGGATACGAGTCCAAACTTTACAAGTCAGGCAGTGAGTACAACCTGCCTACTTTTATGTCTCTCTACTCACCAGTAGATAAACCCTCACCTACAACAACTACCACAGCACCATCTTCAACTTCCAAACCACTAAAGAGTGCTGAGGAGGTTTATGAGGAGATGATGAGGAAGGCAGAGATGCTGCAGAAGCAACAGAAACAACAGCAGCAACAGCAGCAGCAACATGGAAGACATGGGCAGTACTATGAGGAGGATGTTAATGGACAAGGTTATGAGGATGAGTATGAATATGAACAAGATCAAACAGGATATGACAATGATGCAGCGGAGACAGAAACAGATATTTATGAAGAGATCCGACAAACATCTCAGAACATCACCAAAATGCAACAGGCTTCCGATGAGCAAGTAGAGCTTGAGAGTTCCTTCCCAGATAAACAGCTCCTAGACACAAGCTCAGCTTTTGCTAAACTACTGGAACAAAGCAATGCTCTCTTAACTCCAGGGACCAGCCCCACCCAGGTCTCAGCCCCGGTTTCCTTTGCTGAGACCGGAGGGAGGATTCCTGATGTCCGGGTGACACAGCACTTCTCTGCAAAGGATGGACACAAAGACAGGATTAAAGGCCAAGCAGGAAAGAATGGAATAACTCCAATAGCGGCTGCCACCACTATTGCAGCTTATGGAGTTTATGCCAGAGATGCAGTGACTATTTCTCAGACTAGTACAAGCCCTACTATGACAACAACTCAGTCGGGTATATATGGGCGACACACCGGAAGTCCTGCAACATCCTCAGCTACAGTCTCAAGTGTATGTAGCAAGATTGCAGAGATCACCCAAGCCTACAGTCAAAGAGAAGTGATCACCAGAAGGGTAGGAGAAACCAGGGGTGTCCAAGTGAGAGAGAGTTCAACATCTTCCACTGAGAGAATTATTGAGCCACGTTCTCCCAAGTATACCACTTACTACAGGAGCACCAGTCCTCCTCTTTCTCCATCGCCACCAACTCAGAGTCCCACCCGTTCACCTTCTAGAAGGGCTACAGCTGAGTTCTCTACTCAGACATTCAGTTCAGCATTACGAATGGAGTCCGCTTCCTCTGAAGCTACATCTCCAGTGATGGCTACGGGAACCCAAACATCACATAATTCGGTTTCCCCGAGACTCTATCGACAGCAATCTTCTCAAGATGCCCGGTACTCACCACCAACAAGTCCTGGCAGGCCAATGACAGTTAACACTGCTACTTCTCCCCTGTCTTCGCCTACCCGATTTAGCCGCCAATCAACATTTGAACATTACTCCCCATGTGGCAGCCCTCCAGACACGCCCCCTTACCAACATTCTCCTAACCGCAGCTTCTACCAAACACAAAGAGTGGAGAAGGTAAATGTGGGAACAAGTATGACCACCACAACCAGCACTTACACTAGAGGGTCTATGTCAATGGATAACATCTCCCTCTGTCGAATATCCACAGTCCCAGGCACTTCAAGGGTTGAGCAGGGCCATATGATCCAAGGTGGAAGTGTTGTGGACCTTAGAACAGCCAACCAACCAGGTCCTTTTATCATCACTGACCAGGGAATGGATCTCACCTCCTTAGCGACTGATAGCAGGAAATATCATTGTGGATCAGAGGGTAGCAGACACTCAACGGTTGTACAGCCACTGATTATGAATCTGAACACCCAGGAGACTATCACACCAACCACTGTTAGTGTCACTGTGGCTGCTTCCATGTTTATGACCCAGCCGAAACAGCCAACAGTGTATGGTGATCCCCATCAGAACCGTTTGGACTTGGGCCAGGGTATGGGTTCGGCTGTGTGTCTTTCCCAGAACAAACCATCACCTCCAACTGACCCATCAATACCAAAAATTGATGCCAAGCTGGAGGACCTTAGTGTCCAACAGAGAGAGCTACAAAAACAGCAAGAGAAGCTGCAGATGCAACAAGTGCTCCTTGAACAGCAGTTGCAGAACCATCATCACATGCAACATCAGCAGCAACAGGCATCTGCTTTAGCCAGGTACAACTTGACAGGCCAGCCACCTTTACTGAAAAAAGACTTGTTAGTCAGCCAGACTAGCAATACCACAGCTATGGTCAGTGCTGTATCACCAATCATTAACCCTGAGTTGTATGGCACTGGTCCTATTGAGCTTATAGGGAAGCCCAGTCCTCCTGGTTTGATGTCTCAATCACCACATACCATGGTAGTACAAATGGATGGCGGGCCAGAACAGGTTAGAGCAGTGACCCAGTTAGTGAAAGTTGAAGAAGGACAGGATGCTATGCATCTGGCAGGAGGTCAAATTAAACCAGACAACCAACCAGCTTGCTGTGATGTTGTTTACCGACTTCCATTTGGCGGAATCTGTGTAGGTGGTTCTGAGCAAGAGGGCATAAGGCCTCCATCTGCCCCACCTCTCACCTACGAGTCTGACCAAGAAAGACAATCTACAAGTTACAATGAGTATCAAATGGATGGACGTAAAGCCTACACATTACCTTTCCCGGGTAGGCTTCAATCTTCGATGTCTGATACAAACCTAGCTGAAGCTGGTCTACAGTCTTATCATTCTAAACTAGACTCACATCTCCAAGCCACAGAAGAACTTGCCGTGGATCATTCTGGTATGAAACAGGGCTATGAAGGGTATATGGGGATGCAGTATGGCTCTTATACTGATTTACGGCATGGAGGAGACATCACAGTCCAAGCGCTGCCTATAAGGAGGTATAATTCTTTATCTAACATAAGTTCAGACTATGGCTACTCCCCTCATGACATTGCTGGCTTCCAAGAAGCTAATTTGGCTCAGTACAGTGCTACAACTGCCAGGGAGATCAGCCGAATGTGTGCAGCACTTAATTCCATTGAACGATATGGAAGCAACCCAGACTTGATGCAGTTTGGTACTTTGGGGAGAGGAACAGGGCCTGGGACTTCTAGACTTGCAGCAGGTCTCGGTATGAGACAAAACCTCCTAATTGGACTCGATGGGAAGCCAATAACCCACAACCAGGCATTAACCAACCTTATCAATGCCAGGCAGGCCAGTCTTAGAGCCATGTACCCTGGTGCTCTTAGGTCCGCTGATGGGATGATCTACTCCACCATTCAGACCCCTATTGCTTCTACACTTCCCATCACAACCCAGCCTGCCTCTGTTCTTCACCCATTACTGAGGGGAGTCTACAGGCCATACCCCTCTGCCAACATGACACCTGTGCCCCTATCCAGTCTTACTAGATTACCAATGAGCCCCAGAATGCCTTTGTCTGGACAAGCTGCAGTCCGTTACCCATCACCAGGACTCCTCCAAACAACATCAACCACTGTCCCTACTGCGGCTGTTGCAGCAGCTACAGTGCCAGTAGGTGCCCCATTGTCTGTTTCCATGCCAACTACTAGCTCTACAATCCAGGATGAACCTGTATACCTTGGTAAAGGTGCCACAGTGACTGGCCCATCTGCAGAGGTACAAGGAACAGTTGTCATACCAATAGACCAACAGCAGCAGCCAATTAACTTATCCCAGGCACACCTGAACGGTCAACAACAACAACAACACCAGCAGCAACAGCCCCCTCCAGCAGCTCACGCCTACCCACTCTCAGGTACTTCACAAACTCACGGCTACACCCAACCTCCAGTGGGGCCCTCTGCTCCCTCAGGTGTCCAACCCATTCCAGGGGGCCTTCCTCCATTCCCTCCACCAGGTGCCATACACAAGGAGGGTGAAACCGAGGCAGACAGGCTGCACCGGCAGCAGGAACAGCTCCTACAGATGGAAAGAGAGCGTGTGGAGCTGGAGAAACTCCGCCAACTGCGTATTCAGGAGGAGCTGGAACGAGAAAGGATGGAGCTGAAGCTGCACAGGGAGAAGGAGCAGATGCTGGTGCAGCGAGAGTTAAATGAGCTGCAGAGCATCAAGGACCAGGTAGAGGGAAAAACAGGGTGGCGAAATGGAGAGTTTGATAGTTGGTGTCTTGTTTGATATTGGTTCTTATTCTGTTGTTTTTGTGGTGGTGTTTCTTGTGGTGTTGTGGTGTATATTTTCTGTCCTTTTATAGCTATTATTTAAATGTTTGTTTTCTCAAAATTGATGTTCAACCAGTTAATTGACTTGATCTTAAAGAGAAAGAACATAGTTCCCCCAAATAGTCTGAAATATCAACAAATTATATGTACGGTATACAGTATGTATATGCATGTATTTCAATACATGTCTTCAAAAAACTACATGTAAACAACTGATTGTTTTATTGAAGATTGTTTAACTAGAGGGACCAGTTCTATATCCCTTAAGCCGGTGGTGTCAACATTTTGTCATTGTTAGAGAAATTGTTATTTCGTGTAATGATTAATGGGTTGCATGCAATACAAAAATCTTGTTATATAGTCCGATATGTGCACAAACATGCTTGTAGTATGTATTTGTGATAGAAACTGGTGATGGTCAGATTTCGTTTCTAAGGTAGTTTCATGTTCCATTTGTTGGTCTGATTTATAGGGAAACAAAACAATGGATCCCATTATGTTGTTTACTTTTAATACTCAATAGCAAGTACACATTTAAATATCTTGCTTTTCCTTGTGAAGATTTGCTAACAATTAACAGAAGGGCTAACGTGACAATTTTCTTCTTTTTTGATAGAACAAGCAGTTGAAACTCTTTCAAGTAAACTCTGTTAAACAGGTGTGGAAGCCGTCCTTAATGACAATGAACTAGAGATGGAATGTTTAATATGCATCCCATAACCTACAGCACAAGCAAAAACCTTACCCCCTTATTTGCGCCGGCCTGTCATTTATGCAATACTAAAAAAAGCATTCAATTGTTTTCTTATGAGCATTGTATGACTGGCAACAGCAATTACCAGTACACGCTGCACTTCATTTATGTTGCGCTTCCATTCTTGGTTTTTGCAATATTTAGAAGTCTGACTAACTTGGAACCAATGTCAAAACTAATCCATCAGCACAAGAAAACAAGTCCATGCTACATGCAGTTTCAGGAGTCTTGTGATTTGGATGCATCATGATAATTGATAAGTTTGTTTTACAACCAGATGTGCCAAAAATCAAAAACCTTGTTGTCTTCTGTCTCTACTGTTTCTCTCTATCACTTCATTTCCCTTTATATTCTGTCTTTTTGTCCGCCATATATTTTTCCTATTCGGTTATTTTTTCTCCTTTCCGATCCCTCCACTCTCCCATATGTCTTGTGCTACGATTCTTCACACTATTCTCTTTGGTTCTCTTTCTGTTATTGCCGGCATGTTTTTGTTTCCTGTCCCCTTCCCACTGACATTTTCTAGGTTTTACAGCAGCAGCAAAATGAGCGTGAGAAGCAACTTGTTCTCCAGAGGGAACAGCTGGCTCAGCAGAAGTCCCAGCTAGACCAGATCCAGTCTCTACAGCATCAGCTCCAGCAGCAGCTTGTGGAGCAGAAGAGGCAGAAAACCGCTGCTGCATCACAGAGCGTACAGGTGAGGGGAGTGAGGAGGAGTAGATGGCTTACAAGGGATGTGACATGCTTTGAAAGCCTCGGCTCTTGGGCAACAGTGGCAGAATTTGTTAGGGCATAGACAGTAGGAAAATACTGAATAAGCATGCTGCTAGAAGATCCCAATTTCAGACTTTCCCGACACATTATGTTTAACCTTTAATTTTCAGGTAATTTCATTGAGACACAAGGTCTCATTCTCAAGAGAGTGCTGTTAGCCTACAACAGTACAACATAAAGTTACAGAAAGACAGAACATTAAGTACAAACACACAAGTACAGATGCAAAAACATGCTCGACACCCAGCATGGACTTAGCCTTGGAGGAAGTCTTTATCTGCCAGACATACTGTATGCCTACCTATCCTTTTTGTGTTATTTACTACCTGATAATTATTTTCCTTCCATATTCTGTATTTTCTAAAGTTGTATTTATCTAAAAGGGTCCATTAAGCTAAACGCTCTGACCATTTAGAAATAATGGGCTGTCAGGGAAATTGTGCCTGTAAACCTTTTATGTCATATGACCATTTGTGGACAAAGTCATTCGAATGTGCTCAATAAAATGATCAGCTGTTAACTGACTTGATTTCTTGAGCAATTACAAAGCCATTTTTTCCTAATTCTTCTTCTTCCAGCTGGATGCAAACGGACAGCCCCTGCACCCCTACAACGACTCTCAGACAAACTCTCGTTCGCTCCCCAACTCCTCGTCAGAGATGTGCCTGAGGAGCCACGAGGAGCACACGGAGACCAGGAGCAACATGAGGAAACACAGTTCCATGACCAGACTGAGCAGAGACAGTATGGACGGAGACGGTGTGGCGTTTTACGGCTCCCCCCGCAGAATCGTGGACAGCTGTGTACAGACAGATGATGAAGATGGGGAGGACAGGTAAAGATGTTTGTGTTGGATGGATGGAGTCAGTGAAAGGGCTTTCACACAGGCAACGCTTTGTGCCGGCTGCGGTTCCAGAACCAAATTTTGAACTGGATGGCGTGTTCACAGCTAAAATAAATTGTTTCTGAACCTGAAAAGTTGGTTCTCTGCTGGAACCAAAAAAGGATTTGTTTTTCTTGAGGACTGTAAAGTCATCAAGGTGTGTGTCTAAGCTGTGAAGACAAGAAGAAGAAGGAGACAAAGGCAGCTACAATGCGGCTTAATGCTTGGTGGTGATTTGGGCACAAACCAACTTCTTGGAGAAGTGAGAGAGCAGCACAAAAAAGCACAATACCATGACATAGGGTGGTCAAACTTTGGTTCCACTTAAACTGGTATGAACACAGGCCGGTTCCCCAGAAAGCAACATGGTTCTCAAACTCCAGAGCGGAACCATAACTGTGTCAGTGTGAAAGCCCTATGAGTGGACAGATACATATAGTAGATAAGTCTGTTTATTAGGTGTAGTTTTATGTTGGTGTAGATGCAGATGAGCAATGTAAATGTGTGTGCATGTGTTAATAAGGCAAGTTGACAGTCATCCTTTCTATGATTCAAAAACAAGACAATAGCTGAGATGTAGATGCATGCTTTATGAATAATTCATGAACAATTCCAGGGAGGAATACGGATGTCAAATTTCTGAGAGTTTCAAAGACAACGAGCATTGTGCAACAAATACAGGTAGTTCTACATTCAGTATCTGTGATTTTTTAAACTCAGACTGAGTTGTTGTCGGACTATATGTTCCAACGTTAGCAGTTTATGATATAGGGTTATCAGGTAATACCATAACTACCTTTACTGTATACTCATAATTACTCATTAAGCTAATTCTTATCAAATGTATTTAACAGTGTTCCTTATTGTCATACATATTGGTAATTGCAGGTACCTGAAAAATACTGTATTGGTATGTTCAAAAATGTATGTCATTTTCATGCCCTTGTATACATTGTTTTTTTGTTTGATGTGTTCTTCCTCTCCTCTCCCCAATCACCAGGTACATGAATCGTCATCGTCCCAGAAGGAGGGGCCGCAGTGTGGACTGCTCTGTCCAAACAGATGACGATGAAGACAAGGCTGAGATGGGCCAGCCGGTCCGCCGAAGACGTTCCCGCTTCTCCCGTCACTCTGAGTCTGTCGCCAGTGGCAGTAACGCTGCCGTCTCCACCTCCTCCGCAGCCACTGACACCAAGACTGACGCTCCCAAGATGGTATCCTCCTGTATGGCCACCCAGACCATCAGGGAAATGTCTTGCCAGACAGAGGTGGAGCACCTGGGAAGAGTCTCTCCAGCCATCCACGTGACAGTACCTGACCCCAATAAGGTAGAGATCGTGCACTACATCTCCGGACCAGAGCGGACCCAGAAAGGTCAATCTCTTGCATGCCAGACTGACGTTGAAGCCCAGTCGCAAGGTGTCGTGGCACCCCAGCTCAGCGTACCGACCACGGTCAGTCCATATTCTTCCTCTGCCAGTACCGGAACGCAACAGTCCAGTTCTGCTGATCTCCTGAGCCAGCAGCGCCACCACCAGCAGCAGCAGCAGCAGCACAATGCGGCTAACGCAGCCAAGTTTGAGCGACGCCGCCCCGACCCACTCGACATCAACTACCAGCCTCACAACCACCTCCACAACGAGTCCGTCTCCAGCGTCATGAGGCAGCAGCATGGAACTGCCAAATCCCCACAGGTCCTCTACTCTCCGGTCTCCCCGGTGTCCCCTCACCGCCTGCTGGAGAATTCTCTGTCCAACGAGAGGCTGAACAAGGCCCACGTCACGCCTCAGCAGAAGTCATACACGGCCGAGTCTCTGCAGCGAAACCCCTCTGTTCCCAGACCCATGAAGAACACCCAGAGGTCAATGTCAGACCCCAAGCCCCTCAGCCCCACCTCAGACGAGCACACCAAGGCCAGACTGAACCTCTATCAACAACAGGCACTCCAGAGCCAGGTAAAGTCCTTTAAACCACTCTGACTGACAATGAAAGATAAATGTAGAATTATAGAGAACAAAGCAACTGAACATGATTCAAGGCACAGTCTAGATAAGATATCTAAACGGTGTAGATAAGGGCAGCACGTTTTAAAGTCAACATGATGTGACAGAGTAAAGGTTTATTTTTGTTGAACTTGCAATGTGTCTTTCATGAAAACAGATGGCAAAACAGTGGTCAAATGTCCCGATTACAATTTCGATCAAGTGTTGGATCATTTTCAGTTAAAAAGCACATTGTTTCAACTAAAAACTACACTCTTGATACTGTCTCGGCTGGAATTTCAGCTGTGGGGAAATGTATGTAATATAAAACATTAACTGGTTGACGATTAAATAAGTAAAACAAATTCTAGTAATATAAAAAGCTGCCTAAGAAAACAAAGAAATCAAAAGACAATTGAAGTATCATATATACTGTAGCCTATATATATTTTTTTCATACGGTCAAAAGATGGTAAACTTTCTGATTAAGCTATCTCAGCAAGCCTTACTTCTTCGGGACAGGTTGCTAACAGAACGTTTGGTAACTAATCAATCAAAACGTTGGAAGACTGCGTTAGACTGTTTCTGTAATACACCTTTCACACATGAACACCGAACAATATCCAGACAATCTGATCCAGATAATGTGCAGATGTACTTATATGCAACATGTTCTCCCATGCTGAAAATAGTCCAAGTAGTAGTGAAGGGCCGTGCCTGGTTAGGAGGCTGCAGGAGGCAGCATATGACGAACAAAGGTGCACTACGGAAACCTTAGTGATATAGTTCATTGAAGATTGTAGACTAAGTGATCAAAACATAAACATCACATCATCTCTGTATAATGGCGTAGTGGTTTACTTGAAACGTTTTTTCTTTTCAAGAGTAATTCACCTCTTTCCCAGTGGCTAACGTCCATTCACAATGAAAACCTTTTTTCGTATTTATTTTCTTTTGACGTGTCCACCTTCCCTCATCAGGCATAGTAGTTATGCAATGTTTGTGAACAACAGTCCCTTTCTCATTTAGATATTTGTTGCACTGTACAGTATTTTCGCTCCTAATCTTTTGAGGTGTTGGGAGTATGCTTGCACTGCCCACTTGCTAGGATTAAATGACTAATAAGTCTCCACAGGGATTTTTTTTTACGTTGCCACCCCCACACAGATTGAAATGAAAAACACCACATGACACACTTTGTGATCTATTTAAAAATTCTAAATGCTGCTAATGTTTTTGGTGGAAGAATAACAAAAAAAGGAGTTGAACCAATTGACTTCAATGTTCATGTCATTCATGATATTGATTGGCCACATGGAAAACATTGACTCATCTGAACATGATATAATTGCTTGGCTGGGTCTGAGGAGAATAGTCATCCCACACTTAAAGCCCACAGTATGTTATTATTTCAATATTGTGCAGTCAAAATATACACCCAACGTTATAGTCAAATACATTCAAATTATTGTCTTCTGCTCTTTTTGTTTTTCTTGAGGTATACATTGGAACCCATGGTGCAGTAGGCTTTGTCTGGGAACAAATATGAGGCTGTCAGAAAATGTATGGAACATGTCCAAAACAACCTCTGCTTTATTGTGTGCACTTTGCCTAGAAGCCCAGTTTGTGTCCAGAGCTGCACATTCCCTTAATGGGGTTGGTCCATACCAACTCAATAGCCTTAACTATACACTAGCCATTCTGCCAGACTCCCAATCCGTAAATGAAGGAAGATTAATTGCTTGACAGTTGTAAGGTGGTTAATTTCCATTATTTCCAAAGTGAAGTTTTTCTCTTCATACAATTGTCCTACATCACAATTATTTTGTCATTCCATGATTCAAAGTAACAGCAACGAGATTCATGAGCGGACCACGAATAACCTTTTCTTATACGTGTTAGACTGCAGTCAACACAGCCTTAAAAATAAATAGATTGTATATATAAGTCAATATTGTATGCAAAATGTAAATAAAGAAAAGCACACTCAGTATTTCATAATAAAGAGCAGACAGTTGTGTTTGTTTTAAACCTATTTCAATCCGAAAAATCCTTATAGGAACGACCCAACAAAAAGTTTCCAATTGGTTGAAGTTGTCTGCATTAGATGTAGTGGATTGATTAATGGTTAATAATACTAATTTGAATGTTTGTGTATTTCCTCTAACACGAGCTCCACTCTTGTTTCCTGTTGTCCTTGTCTCTGTGTCTATATGTGTCTCCTTTGTCCTTCTACCACTTCTTCTGGTCCCTTGTTGTTATTCCCTTTTTGAGTTTTCCCCCCTCCTGTTCAAATCATATGTAATGCACATCGTCTGTCGTCCCAACTCATTTAACTTTCGCCTTCCACCATTAACCCTTTTCATGAATCGCCTTTCTTCTTTTTTCCTTTTATTTCCTCTTAATTTACTCTGTAAATCCTGTCTCTTTCCTTATTCATCTGTCCTCCTCTGTCCATCTCACATACACATTTGATTACCAAAAATGTTCCATCTCCTTCCCATTCAACTTGCATATGGTCCTATTCCCTATTCCTATTGACCGCTCTCTACACACCCGTGTTTTTCTGTTGCCTTTCTTTCCATGTGTCTTTGTCACCCACAAATTCTCCTGCTCTCCCATCCTTCCCTGTCCTTTTTTTCTCTCTCTCTCTCTCTCTCTCTCCAGCTTGCGGCCCTACAGCAGAGCTCACTGCTCCGCAAGGTCAAGCGGACCTTGCCCAGCCCTCCTCCGGACGAGACTTCCCAATCGGCTCATATGCCCATGATGGCGCCCGCCCTCCAACAGGTCTACCTGCCCTCCGTGCCCAGCCACAAGCCTAGCTCCAGGTCTGGCCTGGCTGCCAAAGCCAGCCTCCTCAAAGATCTCACCCACGAGCTGAAGGCCGTGGAGCAAGAGTCCACCAAGCTGAGGAAGCAGCAACAGGAACTGGAGGATGAAGAGAAAGAGATTGACGCTAAACTGAGATACTTAGAAATGGGGATCCATCAAAGGAAAGAGACACTGGTCAAGGAGAGGGAGAGGAGGGATATTGCCTACTTACGGTGTATGGGGGACACTAGGGACTACATGTCTGATAGTGAATTGAATAACCTACGTTTAGCAGCTGCAGCTGTATCACATGATGCCAATGGACTGCTGTCCTCAAGGCCAAGTACTGCCCCTCTCAGCCATTTCAGTAGCGAACTTAATACAGCTGCCCAGTACCCACCGACCTCGTCCTTCCTCTCCTGTCAGTACCCCCAGAGCCAACCGGCAGCACCAACCCAGCAATCAAGTCTGCCATACCAGTCCGCAACATTCAACCAGCCTCCCTATCCGACAGTGTCTCAGTCCCAGGCACTGCCGCAGCCCACCCCCCTCCAGAGCCATGTCCCCCCTTCAGGACCTTCTTACCAGTCTCAAACCTACCCTTCCCACACCTACCCACAAACTAACCCCCCATACCCCCAGACAGACATGGGATTACCAGCTGCACCTCAGCCCCAGCCCCAGCCAGGGCACACAGGTTTTGGGCCAGCACAACCCGGTCAGCCCCCATACCCCACCCACAGCTCACCTTATCCCAGCGCTGTTTCCTCCTACCCCAGCCAAGCCACCCCATACCCTGGGCAGCCCCAAGCTGATATCCTGACAGTCCATCCTGGAAGACCAAGGCAAACTTCACTAGCCGATCTGGAGCACAAGATGCCTACCAACTACGAGACGATCAGCAACCCTACAGTTGTGGTCACCACCACGGCCCAGGACGCTACTTATCCCGGTGCACCCCAATCTTATGGTCAGTACACTGGATCAACAACCATGGCCAGTTCCTATGGGCCCTATGGCTCGGCACCAGTGTCCAGCAGCTATGGTGGTTACTCTACCATGCCTCCAAGCACCTATGGCCAGTATACTTCAGCCCCAGCTAGTTCATATGGACAGTACACCACAACCACTGCTAATACGTATGGCTACACCACTACCACAGCCAGCTCTTATGGACAGTATACTTCTACAGTGTCCAATGCCTATGGGCATACTGTAGACACTCCCTCCACCTACAACACTGCTGATGGGATGTATGGGGCACCTGGCTTAGAGCAAAACATCCCAAGGAACTACATGATGATTGACGACGTAAGTGAGCTGACGGCAAAAGACGGGCTGGGCACGATGACAGGGGACATGATGCATCATGGCGGCAGTGGGCGTTACCCGGGCGACCTCCACGGCCACAGCAGCACCATTGGCAGCACGACGCGTGGAGGAACTGGCAGCTCCTCGTACGGCAGGGCACCCGAAGAGGAAGCAGCGATGCAGGAAGAGCTGTACGACCACCACGGCAGGGGTAAGAGCAGCTTCAGGCACGGACCTCTAGGGGGCAGCAGCAGCAGCGTGAGCACTACTAGCATGGGTGGGGGATCCCCCTATTACTATGACTTCGACCACAAATATGCCAACCGTCCCGGGGTACAGAAACCTTCACCATCATCCAGAAGCCTTCAGGCTCCCGCTGTCATGTCCACCAAGCGCAGCAAGCACAGAAAACTGGGAAGCATGGAGCAAAAAATCTCCAAGTTTTCCCCCATTGAGGAGGCACGAGATGTGGAGGCAGACCTGGCCTCCTACTCTTCTGCCACCGTTGGGGCTTACCCCTCTTCTCACATCCGAGGGCGCCAGCTGCTCGAGGATTACGGCTTTACGAGGAATACTTACGGCGCCGGCAGTGGCACCGGTCAAGGTAGTCGTTACTACGGTTCAAAGGTGGAGGAGGACGATCGGATATATTACACCTCCACCGGCCGCTCCCGCTCCACTGGCTATGGCATGGACAAGATCTCGTCCAAGGACTACTCTGGGTATCGCAGCCGATCCTATGAGAGGGACGATCGCTCCTACCAATCCGGCTATAGCCGGGGGCGCCACCCAACCCGACAGTTCTCTGAAGAGGAGAGCCAACTTAGTCCCCTGGGGAGGTTCATGGGTTCTGGGCGATCGTCGAGCTTAGGTCCCGACCCATACGACAGTCGCAGCAGTAGATGTTATTATTATGGCCAGTATGGTTCCAGCCACTCGCTTCCAGATGTGCAAGACCATATTCGGGACCCTCCCCGGACGCATGTCTACAAATCGGATGATACATACATTATAGACGATTATCATTGCGCTGTGTCAGACAGCGAAGGTAATTGTGGGAGCTGAATGCCCACTCAGTCTCACCTACTACTGCCCCCACCGTTTATCTAAACGTCCCCCACCCACCCATAGGCTAGGCTTAGCAATGAGAAAGAAAAAGATAGACAGAGAGCTGTTGCATGCTGATGTTTCTTCTTCCTGAGAGTCAGTTGGAGATCTCTTATCAGTGGACTGTCTGTCTGTCTGCCTGCCTGTCCGTTCTTCCGCCTGTTCGTCCAGTCGTCTGTCTGTCCGATACTCGCATGGTCCTTCGACGTGGTCGTTTTCTTCGTGTTCTACACTCTGATACACTTGAAAGGTCTTCTTTGCACGTCACAGATGCGTTGTTTTTCTTTACAGGGTTCTATCTTTCATTATGTCTTTGGCATTGATGTTTTGTTTGAATGTGTTTTAATTTATGAATGCTCTATACACTGCAAAACAGCCCCTCACAACAAGATCTGTATTCGAACCATATTAAAAAACAGACAGTTTTTTTTGTCTCACTAAAAAAATTAAGCCATACTCATAGCATCAAGACTTTAGAATGATTTCAAATTATCATTATTACTTTATTTTTGTCTAGGTAGTTTATATTTTCTTCCATACCTTTGGCTTTATTTTTTTAAGCTTAATTTTGTGAGCACAAAAATGGCTGCCAAAGAGGAGAGTTTTGCAGTGTTTTCTAAATATTTCAGTCTATATTGTCTTGTAATATGTGAAGGTGACGTGAAGTGTATTATCTGCATGGATGTAAAACAATTTTTATTTTTTTGTCTTTCTTTTTGTACCTTCTCCCTCCTATTCTTTTATTTTGCATGTGGTTGGTCCTTTTCCTGCCTTCTTCCTTCTCTCAGCCTGCATGCCGCTGTCTCCGAACGACATGGAGATTGACTGTGATCTGCTCTCGGTTTCCAAAGCCTACCATCTGGGCCAAGAAGAAACGGATTGGTTCGAGAAGCCACGCTCCAGTTCTCGACACTACGGCGGCGGCAGCGGCGGCCACTCAACGGGGAGGAGCCGACACGCTGTCAAACACACCTACCACGACTACGACGAGCCTCCCGAGGAAGACCTGTGGCCCCAGGACGAGTACGGCCATGGAGGGCGACACTCTTCTACATCCCGTGACCAGCGGCACCATGGCAGCACTGGCCGACATTCCACCTCGTCACGCCATCCAGATGAACAGAGGTCCTCAAGGTCCTCCAAGGGAAACCCTAAAGACCCATCCATGCGTCATGAGCCATCAGGGCGGTCCTCGTCTACAGGAAGGCGTGGCGAGTCACGGTCCGGGGGCTACAACTCTTCAGATTACTCCCGGGATCCGTCCGGCCACCATCACGGCCAGCGTTCCTCTAGACAGGGAGACCAACACCGCTCCTCCCGCAGCAAGTCCCAGCCAGGGGACATGCAGGGCCAACCACCAGGTACATACAGGGCACCTTTACACCTGGCATAGAATAGCATTGTATATCAACTACTGATTAATAGCATTACATTGGCACTTTCAGTGTAGAAGTTTAACCTTATGGGGCACTCTGGTGGCACACTGGTTAGAGTGCATTCCATTGAAGGCTAAGTCCTTGTCTCAGCAATCCTGTGTACAACTCCAGCTTGGATCCTTTTCTGCATGTCATCCCCCCTCCTCTCTATCCCACAATTTCAACTCTGCACTATCTATCACACCATCAAATAAAGGTTAGAAACACCAAAAACCCATATAAAAATAAATAATAATACTCAAAACCCTTCTTCTGTAAGGGTTAGGGTTAGGGTTGATTGATGCCATTTTAACTTAGCATCTATCTTCTACTTTAAACATATTGGTATAATATTAAACATATTGTACATTAAATATGTATTTTGGGCAGTTGAAATATGTTGAAAAAGCATTAAAAGATACATCATTCAAAAGTAATTTACTCATTCAATTTTATGACTGGAACAATATTTGACCTCAATCAGATTCTGCCCAGTGCAGGCAGTCTGGACACTGTCCAAAATGTAGGAGTGGTGCCAAAATGTCTTCATTTAAAAGAAACTAACTGATGACTGGCGTATTTCCAGAGATGATAAGAGCCCTGGGATACTTCACTTAAGAAAAAGTTGAATTACTTACTACTTTACACTGTGGAGGATGCAAATGCCACTTTAGCACCATTATTGATGCAGACAACAAAGAGATGTATAAACAATATGTACATGACAGCAGCTACTGTTCACAAACTCATACTTTAAAGAACAAAATCCGCACAGCAAACAATGCTACCTTTATAGGCAATGCATGTCCTCTTTGGTATAGTGAGTCACACAAATCAATGTATTTTCTTGTTAGAATCACCTATCACAACGTCCCCCACAATCTTATCTAGGCCTTACCTGTCCGCGCACTCATTTTCAATGCATTATATAACCAGTCTACCGAACTCTCTTGTCCCACTCTGCTCCTGAAATTAAACTGATGGTAAGATGGTAGGATGGTCTAGAGGAAAGAAGGGCCGACAAGTAACCATGAGGTCTCTGATTAGATCCCCGGGATTACATTACATTGCAGCCCTTGAGAATAAAAATTGTTCAGACCAAGTCAACCCTGCCTATTTGTAATTCCCATGCATGTATTAAGTGTGAAAGAAACAAAGACATGTGTTGAGTCACTGTGGATAAATAAAGCCATGCACCAATAAAAATGAATGAAGTGGCCATTTCATAAATGTATGCCCCGGACATAAAGTTTCATATGGTACAGGCTCAAATTGTTACTAGAGCAATTATGAGATCATTGGATATTTTCACTGTGAATTTCTTCTTTGGGTCTGAAATATAAATATTGAATTCCCGGTGTTGTATATAGACGTCTGATGCTCTCTTTCAATCAATTATATTCAATAAGATGCTGCTTTTTTCTGTGCACAATACATGTGTTGCATCTCATCCTCTAATTCATTCCTGCATCATCACCTGTCTATTACAATTGTGTACCACTTAAAAGAAAATTAAATGCCAGTTAAACATATACAAATCCATACTGTAAAATACGGTATATACTGCAGTAACTTAATCAGCTGATCAGAGTTTTATTTTGACGAAACCAGTAATTTCTCAGAGGCAAACTCTGGCAGCAGAATGAATCTGATGTGATAAGTTATGTCCCCATTGACTGGAGCTTGTGCATCAAGGTTTACTATCTAGGAAATGTTCACGTAAGATAAGGACCAGATGATGGGAAGCTCATCTGTATCCACTGAATCCTTTTGGCACACCTTATTACCAAGGGCTGCCAATAGCTCCCTGCATTTTACCACCATGTAAAGGCCTGCTGGCTTCACAGTATATTGCTGATATTCTATTTTGTTTTAAATGGTAAATGGACTTGACTTATATAGCGCCTTCTAGCCGATTTTCTCAGCCCCAAAGCGCTTTACATATCTTACCACATTCACACACACACTCATACACCGATAGCAGTAGCTGCCATGCAAGGCGCTCTCTGAACCATCGGGAGCAATTTGGGGTTCAGTGTCTTGCTCAGGGACACTTCGACATGTGGCGGGGAAACGGGGGATCGAACCTCCGACCCTGCACTCCAGAGGCGATCTCCCTACCCACTTCGCCACTGCCGCCACAAAGTGTTTAAAGTGTCCATCCTTCCCTTCCTTCATGATCCAGGCTCCTCTAGGTCTGGCAGCGGCTCCGGCCGTAATCAGGGCCCCACCGGTGGGCCGACTGGATCGGGGAGACAGGTTGGTCCAGGTCCCCAGACTGATGGGGCTCCAGGACAGAGGACCCAGCTCCAACAACAAGCCCAGACATCAGCAGCCAGGCCAGGGCAGCCCGGAGCTACAACAGGCCCAGGCCAGGCTCAGCAGCAGCCCCCAGTCCAGGGGCAAGGCATGGGCATGGGAATGGGCATGGGGCCAGGCCAGGCCAAACCGGGCCAGATGGGACCAGCGGGTGGACCAATGGGGCAGGCCAGGCAGACAGGTCCACCTGGAGCCGCGCCAGCCAACATGGTGAGTACAGCCAGGGGAAGACTGAATGCGAGACACTGCAGAGGGATAGGAAATACTTTTTAACTTACATATAACGATGCATCTCTTTAAAAATCAAAAAGCAGTTAAAATCTTTATTTAATTTTACAACATATTAGCCAACCTGAAAAATCAGGGGTTAACACACAGGTTAGGTTCTGTAAACGGGCATATTGCTAGCTAGTGTGGGCCCCTTTGGTTAAATACCCTTTGTTTACATACCGTTTACAGGAGCCTAGGGTTAGACTGTGTATTAACACGGGATTATTTTACAGCATATACACACAGTACGGACAGGCACAGGATCGTTTCACTCCATATATATATATATATATATATATATATATATATATATATATATATATCCCTCTGTAGCCCTCCATGCCCCCTTAAGATAAGAGCTGGTCCATCTCCTCCCAGCTCAGATGCTTTATTTATATTCTGCTGTGCCTCTGTTGGCAGGGCTTTATCTAACACTGTGATTAACGCCGCGGAGGCAGCTGATAACTGAATGCAGCTGATTCACTGTCTGCTAGACACTCCAGACATTGGCCCTCAAAATGTCTCCCTGCATAATCTATTCCACCCGGCGTTTACCCCATCATCATAAATCCATGTAAATCTATTTGTTATTAGTCTTAAAATTGTAATATGACATTTAACGTGAACATTTATATAGTGTAATGATTATCTTCCCGAATTCATTGTGTCTCTATTAAATATATGAATGTGTTCACAAATCCACTGCCACTGTGTCCATTATGAATATCCCGCCCTAAAAGTATTCACAATGTTTTTCCACTCTGGAAAGGCTTTCACGATTTTTCACATTGCTGCATTGTTGTTCTATCAGCGGGAGAGCAAAGTGAAATCATTCATATGGCCTGATATGGCCACATTATGCAGGAGTTTGTCTTGGAAATTATTCTGAAAGCTCCCCTGTGGAATAGCTCTGACGGGAAGCCATAAACACCAAATAGAATTTGTCATACGATTACTATTCAATCTGCGAACTCATTCACTTACACTCTTGTGTTGGGCCCATTGGGTAATTAAAATCATTGATTAAAGGGCTGAAAATAATGAAATGCCACACGCACGGTGCATCATAATGCATCAACCCTGCTCTGCTGCAGCTAAACTGTGGGGAAATATAAATATTATATGATTATTCGGCATCAGCCCAGTGTTATGGAGTGTTTCTAAACAGGAGTGACATTAAGGAGCTTTACACAAAACAGAAGACACCAAATATGATCATAAAAAGCAGAGAAGAGCACACACACATAGCCATATTTCCTGTGTTCAGATTGTACGCACTGTTACATTGATGGATATCGCAAAAACAAAAGGGTTCTGGTCTGCATCTTTCCTGAAGCTAGGAGTTTAATCCTTAGAAGTTGAGGGCGGAGCAGAGCTGGAAAGAAAGCACAGCAAACTGTCCACAGTGACTCAGCACATAGCAACATTTCCAGAAGCAGTCTTCTCTGAGACAGAGACGAGGTGAGGTGAGGCAATGATGCAGGCGACCAAGGGGATTATCTATCAGTAAAACACATTTGTATATATTTACTGGGAGTTTAGGCAAACACACCAGATCAATCACACTTTATTCATACACCATCCATTATTCAGCTCTCTGCCATTTCAAGTGCTTTAAGGCAAAGGTGACTGATGACAATAGCAGAGCGACGCAAATAAATCATGAATAATACAAACATTCGGGCAGGAAAGTTCACTTTTGAGGAAAAGAAAATAGTCAATCTATTATGTCAGCTACTTGCCAAATTAGTTAAATGTGCAGTGGAAAGGTAATATTTTTACATAAAAGTGGATGTCCGCCGGAAATGCATCTGTTAGAACACGAATGAGAAGATCTATAGAAGAAATAAATACATACGTCTTCACCTCATCACTTGATATTGTGGTAAATCTTGAGGCATTGGTGTATGATGCCATCTTTAGTGACACGTTTCTTGTCTTTGAAGGCCACCGTAGCTTTGGTAAATTCTCAGAATGGGAGGGGTTAGCAAGGGAGCGTTGCAATCTAGAACTTTTAACACAAGATGACGCCAAAATACTCTAGAGATATTACACACTGTCCTTTTAAGTGGTACTGTATCAACATGTTTTGTAAGATCAATGATAGGCTAGTTCTCATATAAAGCAATTGTCTATGGACTGTTTTAACTAACTGGGTGGGAGCTGTCTACGATCGACAATATAACTGCAGTGATGAAATATTTAACCCTTAGGAACCTTACCCTATCCGATTATTTCTCCTAAACAATGTTTGCCTTGACAAAGGGAAAAGCTAACTTGACAATCCCGTTGTTTGTCCGTCATGAAATTCTCAATGTAGATAACTCTGCAGTTTGTCAGCTGACTGTGTTGACGATGTCCAGACTCGTCATGCGGCCAGTCATCGTTCATGTCATCCAGTGGGCTGTCACAATACAGAGGCAGCTTCCTCTGTCATTGTCCCCACGTTCTATACCTTCTCTCTCTCTTTTCTTGCTGTCCTCTCTTTATATCCCTCTGTCACACTCTCATTACGATTTAGTTTAAGTAAATGATGAGCTTTGTACTTTCCCACCATGGTCACTCATGCTGTTTGATTTTTCTCATACTCTCTGTCTCTCTCCCTCTGTCTCTCTCCCTCTCTCTCTCTCTCTCTCTCTCTCTCCCTCTCTCTCTCTCTCTCTCTCTCTCTCTCTCTCTCTCTCTGTGTGTCTGTGTCTGTCTCTCTGAAGGCCAAGATGGACACGCCTCCAGTAACAGCCATTGGAGCAAAGGCTGCCCCCGTCATGGCCTCTAAAGCCGCCCAGCCTCCACTAACAGGCATAGGTACAGTATAATCTCCACATGCACTCTGACACACACACACACACACACACTCACTCACACACACACAGACTCACACTACTCCTACTTTACGTCTTGCTAGCTGTTGTCCACTGCTGTGTCTTTCTTATGTAACCGGTACAGTATGTGCTGTTTCATCTGAGCGGAGATTAATCTGCAGATAATCCCACAATGCGAAACACACGGGAGGGCTTTATCTATAATTCTGTCATCCTGTTCGCCCTTACTGTAATTTTTGTATTATTATGTTGGTCTATTCTGTACACAAACCTCTATTCTATGGGGGTTTCTCCCTTTTTTCAATCAGGAAAATTCCTAATACCAATTCCTAAGGACAGAGATATGCTGTTTACACATTATAAATCCCCTTGAGGCAAATTTGAGATAAGTGATATTGTGCTAAATCAATCTGTCTGACTGGATCTGACTTGACGTCATGAAAGCAAATCAGCCTTAGTGGGCCTAGGCACATAGTGAGTGAATCAATCAGTCAGTTTCTAAGGTTGGTAGGGAAGCTTAAAGGTACTTATTTCTTTTCCAACTATATGTTCATATTGGAACATTCTGAAAATCACTTGTATAACCAGCAACAAAAGTCAATCGTGACGCAGGAAGTAGTACAGTTTACTGTACGGCAATTTGAAAAGAGAAACATATTCATATATTATTATTTGCTGGATTAATTTTTTCAGACATAATGAGAATTTTGTTAATATTTGGTTTAATAGGTTTATTTTTCGAAATCCGTTGATACATTATTACATAAGTAATCATCAAAATAATCGATAGTGAAAATAGTTAGTAGCTGCAGCCGAAACTGAAGTAAATGTTTGACATGTTTTTTAGTTGTGTAACTATACATTAAGTCAACCTGTTATAGCATATGTTATTGGATATTCATGTGAAGATGTCCCTTGCTTAATGTGTAACAATTGATCAAGTTCTGACAGTGTGTAGGATCTTTATTTAGATGTATCTATTTTTTTATTTAAACACTGGCATGAAAGAAAAATCCAAGGCTTTACCGAATTGTCCAATGCCAAAGTAATTTTTTGGAAAGTTTGACAGTGGGCAGGTCTCAAGTTATGACTGAGGGCCACAACATCACAGCTACTGCATAAAGAAAATCTGGCAACTGTAACACAGGAAGCCCATGCAAGTCTCTACAGGGAGGAGACCTAATGTGAAGTGAAACAGGCTGCAGGCCGGTGGCTGAGTCAGTAGACTGGCAGGGCCTGACCAATTCAGCAGGGATAACTAGCACGACGCAAGGACCAGACATTGTTTTCTATTCCACACACTTTCGATTTTTAAAGTGCTTTTTGGAAAGTGTGATGAAAAGACACAACAGCAGTCAGTACCTGGCACCTGTATTCGTAGAAAAAGAAAAGAAACACCAATGCCAACTTATATTGGACCTACAACAAATACTCCTCTTCTTTCCCTCTCTCCTTCCTCACTTCTCTTTCCTGTCATCCACTTCCCAATGTTTCTATTCCTTCTGTCCAGGCTCCAAGGCCGCTCCCAGACCTGGAGGTATTGGCAGTGCAGCAGCAGGCCAGCCCGGCATGGAGGGAGACAGCATCATGTCCAAGATCCTGCCTGGAGCAGCCGCCGAGCAGGCCGGAAAACTGGGAGATGGTAGGATGAATAAATCACTTCATAACAGCACATTTTAAACCAATTAGGCCATGGAAGACAGAAGTCATGTCCAAAAAGGTGTCATCTATTAATATTAAACATCACTATGTCCGTGGTCTAATTGATCTCCAACTAGATAGTTACCGTACATCATTACTTTCCCTCAATGATAACTAATGGATGGATTACTGGACTGCACTATCTAGCACAGGCCTGTATGGGTCCTGTGGATTCTATTTGAAGTGTTAATATTCTTTGTTGGAAAGTCAATCAAACAGCTACAAAGAGACTCTAAACAATAAAAATGATGCCCAATGACTGCACCTAAATGTAAAACAGCAGAATCATTCCAGAGGTGCGAGAATTATCATGAAGAGATACAAAAGTTTTAGCCTGATCAGCGTGTTGAAATATGTGTCTGCGTTTCACTGTGGTTAAATAACATTGCTATCACAGTAGTTTTCTAAAATGATAGCTTTGTTTTCGGATGTGAACGACTTTTGCCGATTTTTTCAACCAGTCTCCTCCCCGCTAAGGTAGTGAATGTCCACACTGATCAGTGGGAGAGAAAGGCTGGTCTCACCAGGCTACTAAAGGATCCCAAAGATACTTAATAACAACAAAGTAACCACAAAGAGATGCAAAATGACTACAGAGAGAAGCAAAACAACTATAAAGAGACTTGAAATGCCCCTAAAGAGCCAATACGTGTCCACAAAGACACACAAGAGGACAACACAGACAAGACAAATGACAGAATACCCACAAAGCCATGCAGTGACTTTGAGGCTCAATAACTACAAGAAAAGCGAAAACCTTAGAATAAATACCAAGTACAAAGAGACCAGAGACGACAACAAAGAAACACAAAAAAAACTGCCACGTCCATGTAATAACCATTCATATTGGAAAGCAACCATATTAATATTAATTCATCAACCAAACTGAGAATATGACACGCCTTCATCCTACAATGTAATATGTCCTTACCAGTGCACACTATTATTAGGAATGCAGCCAGGGCCGCTGCTACGCTTTTGGGTGCCCTAAGCAGAAATTGTCAGTGATGCCCCCCCCCCAAAAAAAAACACCCAGAAGCTCGCGTCCGCAGGGCGCGAGCGGAATTTTTTTGCCCTTGCAAGATCTCTGCGACTGCTTTTTGGCACATTTGCCAGCATTTACTAACAGAAAGAACAGCTTAACTTGTGAAAAAACTGCCTTTGCAAAGGAATTGAGTGATAGGATCATAGACTGATTATGAGATAATGGGCCCCTGGGCTTACACTTAAAGGGCCCCCCACTTGTCCCTATCCAGTCAGGTACACTGAATTTTCTACACGGATACATACAATTAATGGAAAAACATATTAAGGAAGTCAGTGTTTCCCACAGGATTTTGGGGTATTGTTGGAGGGACCCTGTACCTTGTTGGGGGGTGGGTGGAATTTTTTTTACCTTTTTAAAGTAAAATGCATCAATCTGGTGCACTTTGTGAGGACATTTTAGAGACTAGAGAGATTTCAAATCCTGAGATGCAGAAGGAACATTATTTTTCAGATTTTTCTTAAACAGGTAGCACTCTTTACTCTGCAACTGTAAAAACAGTAGATTGGTCTGCAGACCCATGTTCTATGATGGAGGGGCCCATTTCAACAGATAAAGGGTGGATATGAACAATTTAGAATTCACACATATAAAGTTTATTTGTGTATGTGTGAGGGGGCCTTCAACCCCCTTAGACAGAGCTACTAATGCTGTTGTTTTTAGCTTGCTTTTGTATTTCTCCCCTACTAGTTGAGGGGCCCATGATGATTTCTATCTTAGTATTTATATTTAGGCTATTCCTTTTTGGACCCTGTTATTGACATCAGTGACTGAGCTCTTTGACTATGGAACATGAAAAGTTACTATCAGTATCTCTGGCTAAGGGCCCCCCTGAGCCCTTGGGCCCCTGGGCCTGTGCCCGGTGTGCCTGTGCAGTAATCCACCCCTGGATAGGTTACACAATTAAGAAAAAACAACGATGGGCCTGTTCATAACTAATTTATATATGTTTTGTAATGTAATGATTATCATGAACTTTAAAAAAAAATAAACTATTTTGGGGGGCCCCCGGACCATCTCTTTTTCCTTTTTAATTAAAAAAAAAAAAAAAAAAAAAAAAAAAATTTTTTTTTGGGGTGCCCCCCCAGGAACTTGGTGCCCTACGCAGTCTGCGTACTCTGCGTATAGGGAGCGGCGGCCCTGAATGCAGCCCTTTCAATGTATCTTGATGAGGATGTCCCTCTGTATTTATCCTCTGCTCCATGTCTCCTTTCCTCCAGCTATCTCCGGTTTTGGCAAGAAGTTCACCTCAATGTTCTGAGGTGCCCAAGTTTAAGGTAGGCTATGTTTTTCTTTCTTTCGATCCTCCCGTCTTGATCAACATACAACATGTACACTGACCCGAGTCCATCCGTGTATTTGCAGGACAATGTAAATGTCAAATAACACAAGTCACGAGGCCTCGTACCAGAAAAACCTGTCAAGTTCCCACTGCTTTTATTTTACTAAGAGAGAGAGAGAGAGGAAGGAGAGAGAGAGAGGAGCAGAGAGGAGCGCTGAGCATACTGGTGAGTCGCCTAAATTGTCATTGCACCTTTAAACACTGTTAATCAATGCAGGTCATTGTATGTTCTACCAGAGCTCAAGGCTATGTCGGGATAATGGCGGAAAGTTTTCAGTCACTAGCTGTTTTCACTAAAGAGCTCACAGTCAACCAGGGCAGCTGAGTATTAAATCAGTTTGAGTTTGAACTCTAAGGTTGGTTCCCAGAATCTAGTTATATGCATGAATAGCACATTCATGTCATGTGATTGACTTGGTCAACGGAGGTTTAAGAAATAGTGGCCATTAAAATTGCAATATATCCATAATCCATAGTATCCTTGAACGATGAGCTTCAACTCTCCTGAGGCATCTCATTTCTCGGGTGCTTATTTATAGTTACAAGCTTGAAGAAAAAATAATTTTCCAATTTTCCCAGCTGTAATTATGACTTGGATCTTGACATGAATTTTACGAACAAATCAGAAGCTGGTAATTACCGTAAAACTCTAATATGGAATAAATCCAGAGACCAGTCCTAATTTGTATATTTTGGGGAACCTCATTAACATACTAATTTTGCATCGATATGTTGCCAAAAAAGATTGAAAAGGGTTAACAAAGCGGACAATTGTAGTCCACCAATCAAAATAATGGTAAATATATCCAATATAACTTAAAGCAGCTCTTTGATTAACGTCAAATCCTTTTTTAACATTGGGACAGTATAACATCTCATCTCAAACGTTACCGTTTTGTCCTACAGCCAACAAGGACTGGGATCCCCTGGATGCTGCATGTCTGAGGCCTGAGCCAAACACTGCTCTCTCTGGCAGGCCGGACAGTGAGTAACCTTTGACCTTTGACTTTGCTTACTCATCCCATCCAGATCTGTTTCATCACACTGTAAGATGTGGTTAATAAAACATTTCAAATGTAGATATCCATCCAAGCATACTGTTTATGATCAGAGAGATTATATTTCAGTGCCAGTGTTTAACCAATTAGGAACTAACTAGACTGGATTGGGTCATTTAATAGTCAATATTTTGTAAAGTATTTTCCCAGGATGGACAACCTATGAAAACAATATCTAAAGCAGGATGGTTAAATATTGTAATTATATATTTTACATTTTTGAATGCAGACCCCAAACTTCCCCTCAACTTAACCAAGTGTGTTGAGTATAAGTATAACCATACAAATAGCAAACACGTATCATTTGACAACATCACATTTTGTAGCATAAGGGTAAATGTGTTGACAGTGAATGCAGATTACTTATACAGGATTGCGATTCGACAGCAATGTTGGCTTATTTCATGGCATGTGGCTCTGATAAAGGGTGTAGACGTGTTTCAGAAACAATAATTGGAAAAATTAGCCATTTTATAATTTTTTTAACATTTGAAGTACAGTCTTTAGCCTGGATGCAGTGGTTTTTTAAAGCTTTTGATGCACCATTGGGGGATTAGCAGGCAAGGACTGTTGTGCACAGTGTTGTGCTGTATATGTCCCATAAAAGATAATGTACTGAGCTTGGACTGTGCGTTTGTG
This sequence comes from Ammodytes marinus, assembly GCF_949987685.1. NCBI lineage: Eukaryota > Metazoa > Chordata > Actinopteri > Uranoscopiformes > Ammodytidae > Ammodytes > Ammodytes marinus. The sequence continues at coordinate 25,801,249 of NC_137211.1, read as the reverse complement.
TGTGCTGTGCAGTCATGTGACTGCTGCAAAGAGAACTATCTCTCTCCTCCCACACTCTACTTCCACTGTCAACCATCACTGCTTTCTCTCTTTCTTCGCTCTCACATTCTCTGTTGCTCTACTCCCTCTGTCAAGATTCCCACTTTGTCGTTTGCGTTCTCCCTCTGCGTGTCTTGTCTCATTCCTTTTACTGTGAGGATCTGCCCTTTCTTGTTCTTCATCGCTGCCATTTCTATTTTCAACATTTCAATCCCCCCACCCCACCCATGGAGAAAAAATCTCATTCTGTCTTAACTCCATTCTGTCTTTTACTTGCTCACTCTGTAGGCCTTGTGTTTTGGTCCACTGTATAGTCAAATGGCCAGGAACATCACATTTCAAAATTGTGAGTTTCAATATGATAGAACAGCTTCTAATTGTCCAGGCTTACCACATGATATGGGAACATGGCGGCCCAGATTATAGCTCCCATTCGGCCAGAAGAGCATTAGTGAGGTTTGCCACTGATGTGGGGTTTTCAGTCAGCCCTCCAAATGGGGTTGAGGTTGGTTTTGGTGCAAATCACCCAACTTGGAAAAATATGTATTTATTGACCTCCCTTTGTGTTAATTGTTTGCACTATTACCCAAGCGTCTTTGCCACAACGGCGCAAACTAACTTCTGTATAAGTATATGCTGTGACATTGAAACGTCCAAAACCCTGAGACATCCCCTGACCAAAAGTTCACAACAGTACGAGTCCCAATACCAAGGACATTACGTTTGTTTCCCTCCCTCTGTCCAGTGAGTCAGCTTGTTCATGTGTCCATGCTTATTTTCAGACATCTATGTCTGCGTCACTATGCCTGTGTTTGTGTGTGCGGGTTCTGGGCACATATAAATAGAGAGCAAGGTTGGAGCATTTAATCTGGGTCAGGCACAGTGGGAAAGACAACCAGAAGGCAGTGATTCTAAAATGATGCATACTGTACATTGAATTCAAATGACACAATCAAAATGCATCTAACTTCGGGCTGTGAAGCAAATGCAAAGTGTCAAATCAGACAAGTAACTTCCGGTGACTTCCGACACAGGCTGACATGATGTCTGGGGATGTTTCTGGCCTCATTTTCCTGCTGCCTAGTACAGCTGGTTTCCCACTGCAAATCCTCACAAAAAAGAAATGTGAACAATGTTTTTAATAGAAACATACTGTTCATTTATGCAACCATTCGGTGGTTTGCTGCCACAGGGGTTTCACACTACTTTGCAAGATAGAAAAACTATTTTTTACTTCACCTCATTCTTTTTTATCATTGTTCTTTGCAGTTTTATTGTTTATATGAAGATGGAAGGGTAGAACTTTCCTCCAATGAATAAATGAAATACACTAGGACACATGACGTGCTTGACAAAAGACAGATACCTGCTGTGGTCTTTCTAAGGCCAGTCAGTGACGCTGATCAGTGACACTGATGACTTTATTGAACAGAAAACAGTTCAGATTCGACAAGGATCTGTATGAGGTCCACATGACTTTGGCTCAGTTCAGCAACAACCCTTCACAACACACACTGGGAATTGAATGGTTAATAGATCAATATTAAAACTTTTCATGTATGTAGCAGTTTTTAATCAAATGTGACACACAAAGGTACAAAAACAAATTAAAACAGATAAATGCAGACACACATTATCTCCCCTGTTTTTATCTCCCCCTGAGTATAGTTATGTTTTAGCAAACTTGATTTAAATATGTCCAATCTTTATTGCAGTGAGCAAATGTCCAGTTGCCTTTTACTGAACAAATTACAAATATATATATATATATATATTGAGCTGGATGACTGGGAGCGTTTATGTGCCAGTTGTAGACCAGCAATGCATTTCCACCATCTAGTGGCCAATTTCATTTGTACATCATCACAGCTCTATAAAGCAAGAAAGTGAAGTTCTTTTTGTGTTTGAGTCATTCAAAAAGAGAATCGAACTAAATTAAATGAAACATACCACCTCAGGGCAGCTATAACATAAGACAAGCCAACATTTGACTCACAGCACTGCCCTAGATCAGATATTAAATAATAGATATTTTCTTTTAAATATGTTCTTATCCTGCCAGGCCAACGGTTGTTTAATACTTAGGACTGAATTACTTAAGTTTTACTTTATTAATTTTTGTGTTTTTTCACAGATCATTCCAAGACAACGTCCATCTACAGAGGGACTAACATCTTTCTGGCATCCCTAGCCAAAATGGACTCCACCAAACTAACGTGGATCCCTGGAACCAACCAACTGTAGCAGTTCGACACAGCTCCACTCCAAGAGAAACTGGCAGCCAAAAATTCCTCTTTCTTTGCTGCTCTTCCTCCATCCCTGTAGAGGGCGCTCTACTTACATCAGCGGAGCTAGACACCGCTGTTGAAGACAAACAGAACCAATGGATACCATCAACCACCTCAGCCCTCTCATGTGGATTTAACACTGCAGCTTCCATAGAAGGAAGAAAAGGTGTGATGGAATTCTACTCCCGTATGCTGACGACTGCGCCTTTTATATGAAAGCTTCTTTTTTTTTCCTGCTACGAGCATACAGGAAATGGTTGCTTTTTGCTTCAGGCATATTTTTGGCATGCTAGGATCCTTGGTTTCACAGTCCTGTGCTCAAACTAATGAATGACACTAACAAAGCTGCCTCTCTCTCCTCTTTTCTATCTCTTCTCAAAATAAAAAAAAAGAGTGGGGAAAATGAACACAACTTTCTGAAATACTGCAAGGCTTTTCTGGTACCACAGACCTCGTAAATCACCCGTTGGCAAGAAAAATGAATGGATATGTCACATTGAATGATAAAGACAATGATAACGACATAGCCAACACACAGACAATGAGTGTATCGGCATATGTGTGTGTTTCTTTCCACGGTTTGCTCTGTTTCTATCTACATTCCAGATTGGAACTGATAAAACCTCTCGCTCCCCCCTTTTCCTCACCTCTCTGCGTTTTCTTGAATGCTGATTCTTCTTTCTTCCTGATTCCTGCCCACCGATCCTCAACTTGCCATGTCTTTAAAGAAGTGTATAGTGGATTTAAACGAAAAAAATACAAGTTAGGGATTTGGAATGCATGGAACTTTATATCCAAGACCTTACACTGTTCATCATTACTAAACAGAGGCCATAAAGACACTGGGATATACACATCTTAGCTAGACGATGTAACAATAACAGAGAAGAGAGATTTCCGGAAAATTGGCCAAGGGAAATAAGGAGAGCCTTTGTTTTTTGTTTTTTTTGTTTTTTTTAAAAGAAGAAAATAATCGTTTTTTTTTTTCCGAAGTGAAGCCGTATGTGGTTGGGTGGATTTTCAGCCATTACAAAGCCATTAAGACAACATTTACCTGCAGTGCTTGTGGTGGTTTCTCCAACTGCTCCGCAACATTTGGCTCGAAGATATTTCTCATGTGTTTTGTACGTCGTTATCAGTTTCGGTATGTTGTTCTGTTTTTCACATTTCATTATTTTAGATTTGTTATTTGCTGGTTTTTAAGTTGCAGGTTACCAAGATCGCCTTAATCCCTTTTAAATACTTTTATTTTGGAATAAAAATGGCATATGCTACTTTTTATTACACCCTGTGAACACATATTTTCATCTCACTCTTTTTTTATGTAGTTATACGAGCTGAGACACTGGTCACAGTGAAATTAATTTATATTTTTTTAAATTAACTTTGTTTCTGATAATTATTTTTGTGAAATTATTTTTCTTTATTTATGTTTTGTAGTGTTTTGTTACCTCCATCAAGCCCAGTTGTCGGTTTTTCTGACTAATTTATTATCAATACCAATATAAAGCAATAGAGTAAGAGCTAAGGAAGTAAAGAGCACAATCTTGTGTCATGTTAAAAGTTGGTGGAGCAGAAAGGTGTTGCCTCTGTCTGTCTATCTTACCACTGATGTACCACTCAAGTCTTGAATCAAATGAGAAAACATTCTCCAATATTGTACTGCTGAAGTACTAATATGTCAGAGAGCAGGAGCTCACCTATGAACTACAGTTTGGTACCACCCAGATCCTCTTCTCCAACCAAGAGTGAGACATCACCACTTCAGATACGCTGTATGAGCCAGCTGGAGTCTGATCTCAACGCACTGCAGGGCAGCAGAGAGGCACTGTAAAGCAGACCAGTCACACACATTGCAGCAGAACTGGACTTGACTTTGTCACCTGCGGGGGTGTGGGTGTCAATGTGATTCTTCTGACCCTCCAAGATGGATGGAGTCTGCAAAAAACCCTGGCGAGCTCCTTTCACATCAGTGTGTTTCAGCATGTGTCTTCACTCTGTCAAATGTGCACAGTGCACGTGAAAGCACACTGGATAATGGTGTCAAAAAGAAAAAAAATATGAGCACTCATGTGACTGAAGAACCAAAAAAAAATAACACACTTGGTTGTGTCACGAAGTCACTCGCCTTTTTTTAACTTTTCCTTTTCTATCGCGGCGGCATCCAGACCCGTCACCCAACCCCCCGAAAACCTCTCTCTCAGACTGTCAGTTGTCATGGAAACTTCTCAGGTCAGTGTTCTCCCTGCTGTTGCTCCTGCAGTGCATTGTGGGATCTGCGGTTCGGTACTCAAAAACGCACTCTGTCGGGCCAAACATTGCGAGGCCTTCAGCAAATCCAACGAACCAACAAACTTCTGCTGTATATTGTCTGTGTGAGCGCTCGCTGGGAACCTTCGCATGCCGCCCAGCGCAGAAAACCTCAAAGTCACCTCTATATTGTTCTGTTCCTAATGTTTGTATGTATGTGTGTGTGTGTGTGGGGGTCTGTATGCGTGTATTTAATGATCATCCGATGTGGAAAAGAAAAAGAAAACAAGACAAACACGAGTTCAACCACAACCAATATGGTGGGCAGAAGAGGCGACCTCTCATCTCCAGTCCTTCTATGCAATGAATCATATTTGGAAAATTAACAAAACATAAGGAGGGAAAGGGAAGTGAAACAATGCTAATGGGAAAAGTCACACCATCCTTGTTTATCAAGATTGCTTTGTTTTGGGATTCCTCATACAAAAACATAAGGATATTCTGTGAATTTGTCTGTTCATTATGTAGGTCACCAGTAAGGTAGGAAATAAGAGAAGGTTATTTGTATTGTGTTTACCTGGCATGTTCAGGGTCCTCCCTCAATAGGATTTGGCCAAAGGGCCTCTTCTCTAAAGATGTGTTCATGTAAGCTGGGAAAATGGCAGGCTGAGTGGATCGGTTAGAAGAAGGCACTGTTGCTGACCCAGACTCACCACTGTTTTCAAACCATGACTTAGATATTCTTAGAATTAAATACATTTCTACAACCTTAATAGAACATGTATGTTTTCGGTAAATTGCTCATTTGCTGATATTTTTAAATATACTCTAGAAAAACTGGTCAGTTTAACCTCTAGGCTGCTGCAACTGCAGTTTGTTTAGGGTGAACAGAAGAACAGGAGAGGTCACAGAAATATCCCAGGTGTCATGAACACATCTGAACAGCTCTTGGCTGTATAGAGAAAGAAAAAAAGAGATTTATATAAATATAGAATATATAGTATACGAAAAATATTTAAATATATCCCCAAATATGGTTTGCGTCTGCTCAGGACTATTATTTTTATTTACTTTTTTTGATGACCACAGCCCTGAAATGGTAGTGTAAGGCTTGCAGGAATAAGGGAATGTTTAGGTGAAACACATGTTCAAATACAAATATAAAGATATCACAGATAATATATAATTCATAGATTTTATTTGACCGCAATTACTGCTGTAGGCTAAGGTGCACTGCCACGCCATAATATGATTTATAAGATGAATAAGAGTCACTTCTATGCCTCCAGAAAATACATATAAAGTAAAAATTTTATCTGCAAGTTTATAGTGGCAGCAAGCCACGACAAGGTCATTATATAGAAGATATATATGAAAAATTGTTCCTTGTGGTTAATGGAGTATGAAAACCACCCCTTAACTCCCAAATACTTCACAACTCTTTAAAAGTGTGTGTGCATTGCCTAACAGGTCGCTGAAACAGTAAAAGAAGGTAGTATATATATATATATTTTGTGAAACATTTATGAGATAATTTATCTATTAATATATTTATTGTATCATGCTGAGAGGGGATAGACAGAAGCTGGTTAGGAGTAAAGAAAGAAGAGAGAGAGATATATATGTATACATACAGTATACGTAGATATAGATATACAGATCGTTATCTATCGCTGGATTTTGCACAACCACAGTGATTTGCTTCTGGTTCCAGTGTGTTCACAGTTGATTTGGTAGTTTTTAAAAATGTTTTAAAAAACTTTTTTTAAATCTTCACCAATGTTATTTCCCACGGCCTACTTTTATGTACATGTTTACAGCTCAAAATGCTTCTTCTTTGGCCTATATATTTGTGTTGACTTCAGCTACAGCGTCTGACTATTATGTTCCCTCAAAACGAAGTCCGCGAGCTTGGATAGATCCACTTCACCGCTACACTGCCACCATATCAGTTCTTCACCAAGGAAGCTTCAAATTAGAAAAAAAACAAGTAGAACAAATAATACAATAGAGAGTTTACCCAATTTAATACCAACTTCCTCTATTGTAAGTCCTATTTTTTTGGGGGGGGGAGATGTTTGTAAACAAATAAAAGGTTCTTCAATCACTTTTGCCTCAGGAAAGCACACGCTAAATGCAGCATTGCGTTGGAGATGTCTGATAGATACTAGAAAGTAATAGATGGATTAGTGCAGGCGCAATAAATCAAGATTTTTTGTTTGTTTGCTCCTGTGTGAATGCAGCCACTAAAGGTGACTTAAATATGCATAGCAGCAAGGGCTTATACATACCACAATGCTGGTTCCGTGATGAAAAGCCATCCTGTTACTGCCCTCTAGCCAGTCGTGGTCTCTGTCTATAACACTCTGCATGGTGTCCGTCTTATAAGATCCAAGAACACAGTGTTCACGCCGCAGCAATCACCAGTGGGCCCAGGGTTTTTCCAGAGGTGTTTGAAGCACAAACGTAGACAAATAACAAACTATAAGACTTAAGAGTTGCGTTCCAAATCAAGATGTCAATACATTTCAATTGAAATCTGCTCGGGAATGTCTTATTTATGCCCCCAACTAGTTGTAGAGAGTGAGAAGTCGACATTCCTTCCAGATATCAGAAGGGTACATTTACCACATTATCATCTCAAATGATGCTTTGGGTTGTCAAGAGCCAGGTCAGATTTACAGACACATATCCGAGAAAGGTCATATCTGTGTTGAAAACAGTTGTCCAATAAGCAATAAGGTTGCATTCACACACAGTCAAGAGAATCTGACTTTTGACCCTTTGTGGCCCGAGATGTGTTTTCAAGAGAAGGAGGAAATGAGGAGCATTAGGCGACATAGGGAGTGAAAGAGTTTGGAGTCTTGCAGCCTGCAACGCTTTTGGGAAGCCTGGACTGTGTATTTTGGTCTGTCTGTGTGTGTGTGTGTGTGTCTGTTCTTAACCAAAAAGGTAGCATACACTGTTTGAACAGTACGTAGGGTAGTCACTGTCGCCAATGCTCAAGCAGACAGTTCCATGCATAGCAGGACAAGGGAAAGAATTTAAAACACTCGTAAAAAAAGTATATATATATAAATATATAAAAAATATGAAAAGTACATTTTTCATAGGTGAGAGGTTGTATTAAAGAGATTAAGAGCGCCGAAACCAACTTGACCATGAGTTCAAGTCTCACTGTATGAATCATCAAAAGTACAATTACATGTGTGCATGACCTAGCCCCATCCACACCCCCCCAGTCCTTGACCTTTTTGAACTTCTCCCACTTTTGACTTCTCACCTCACAGGCTGCCATCTTTCATTTCTTCCCCCAGTGTAAATACCAGAGTCCGCTTTGAACAAACGACAACGACGACATGTAAATGCCAGGAAAGACATGTTCTGTACAACATGTAATTCTCCGACATGCTGACACGCCACAACACACACACACACACACACACACACACACACACACACACACACACACACACACACACACACACACACATACACACACAGGCACGAGAGAGAGAGAGACCTTTGCACACCACCACACAGCCACAGGAGCTGGAGCGTATGCAAACCCCGGAACCTCCCAGCCCAAACTTGTGTTTTGTGTGTGTGTGTGTCACAAACTAACAACAAATCCTATAAGTAAAACACGCAAGAGCAGTTGTTGATTTGAATACTAAAATGACAAAAGACTCATTGTGTACGTGTGTGGCTGGCTCGTGCGGACTGTTTGAAACTCATTAAAAAGTTGTATTTGGGTATAAAAGAAAATCGAATAAAAAAAAACATATTGGTCTGTGTAGAATTTCTATACATGTTGTGTTTGTAAACTGAGAAGACATGAAAAGAAAAAAAAGGGAAAATATTCAGGCTTCCATGTAATTTGTTGGGGGTTAGACGGATATTTTTTTTTGTGGAGATGGAGATGAAGAGGGCAATGGAGATGTGTAAAAAATAAATAAAAAAAGTCATAAATTATTGAATGAAGTTAAGAGGGTGAAAATAAAATAAAGAAAAAGGGTCAAGAGCCTAAAAATGACTACAAAGTGTTCCATTCACTGTTGTAAGTGCAATGAGCTAAAACTCCCTGTTTCCCCATTGTAAAACCTTGTGTATGTTTCCGTGTATTCCTCCTGTAAATGGGTGTAGTAGACCTGGTGCATCATGCCATGTAATGTGATGAATGACAAATTATGACCTTACAATACATTTCAATCAGGAAAAATGAATAAAAGACATATATAAAAAGTAAAAAAAAAAAAAAAAAAACTCTTGTGAAAGCTTTTTTAAGTTGTTGATGTTTATCTCTTCACATGCATCATTCACTTTGATTTATTCACAAAAATACTATAGTTACGCAATTGTTGAATTTTATGTTTCATGTTGTTTTAGGATATTTGTTTGAAGAACATTTGTTGAGGATCAGGGTTATTATGTTCGGACTTGAGTATATGCACATTGTCTTTAGTTTGAAAATGTGTCTTATATCAAAATCAGCAACATACTTTTATCTTTCTGTATACATAATACATTGTTACAGTGGATACACAGCAGTAGAGGCTGTTAACAGTTAAAGGTGGAGTCAGTGATTATGAAGAAGGCTTGTTGTCAAAATAATAACTCTTTTTCAAAATGTGTGAATATCGTCCAGAACCACTGACTCTACTTTTAAAATTTCAATGTTTCATTTTTGCCACAGCCCTATCTGTTAGGACACGGAATCTTTCAGCCCTGTGAGTACACGGTATGTTACGGCTCCGTCAGAATGGTTACTGATTCACTCACTGCTATCAGGTGTGTGTGGCACTGATTGGCTGATTGGACCCAGCTGTGAGGAGTTTATATATGCCCTGAGACCCCCAGTGCTCTGTGCTGCTCATTTTCTCGCCCTAGGAGATTGTAAGAGGTTATCTCTAGGGTTGCGTTCCGAATCGCATACTCTTTCTTTTTTCTATTCTACATACTACATCTGACGATAAAAATAATCTAGTTAGGATGCAGTAGGCATACTATTGGGACATACTTTACTCTCTTATTTCATCATAACATTGCGCCTTGATCTCGCCTCTTGCTTTTATATCCGTCGCATCCCTGTTTGTTTTCATATGGAGGCTTCGTCGGTGTGACGTCACTTCACGTGCGCAATGGATTGTGGGTCAGAATCGGCCAAATAGGATGCAGTTTTCAACACTAACAATCTTGGCCGCATGAAGTAGGACATCCGGGTACTTCTAACCATCCTAAAGCTGGCCACAAGAATCGAGACATCCTAAATCTTTTTTCTACATACTATATAGTAGAAAGTATGCGATTCGGAACGCAACCTAAGTGTTCTCTGGAATTAGTGTTCCTATAAGATAACAGTTAAGTTATTTGTGTGTTTCAGCTGCTTGGCTGCAATGGTTCAGTTGGTTGTTTAAGTGCGTTTTCTTAAAGGAAGCCTATGTGGCCCTTTACAGTTCTGTGTGTTTTTTGGTTTCTCCCCTTCCCCATCTTCGCAATAGCGATTTAGTGGTTATCCCTCCGGGGATAACTTTCAGACACCCCTTGGTCCGCACCTGCGTCCCAAACCCCCCCCCCCCCCCCCCCCCCCCCATTTCCTTACACTATCGTATTTAGCAGCAGTTTTAGATGCAGAACATCTCATAACAATATTTTTATAATTATCAAAGGAATAGTTCAACACTTTTAATTTTTTTTTGCTGGAGACAGAAACAATCCCTATACATGTGCATACATTTTTGATGACTGAAAACTTGCCAAGCCAACATCATTGTGAATTTAGTTCACAATGCATCACAAGCATTTCCTGGTTTTCTTCCTGTATGAATTTGATTCTAAAATGGCATTAAGTGCAAATATAGAGCGCAACATAACATGGGGCATAAACAAGTCCCAACAAGCACACAGGAGTGTTTAGTGATGTTGTAAAGTTTTCATTTTGACTGTTAGCAGAGGCAGGCTAACGCTCCCCTTGACTACCAGTGTTTGAGCTAAGCTGGATGAGCGACCATAGCCCATTTCTTCATCAAAATGCACACACACTTAAAGGGAAAAACTTCACCAAAGTATTCATTAAAAAAAGGAGATGTGGTCACAAACTGAAATTAGGATTTTATTAGTAGACATTTCCCCCGTTCATTAATCTACCAAGCTGTCCACAGATTGGATATGACCTCCCCTACAGTCTCCCCCCGCCTCAAAATAAAACATCTGGTACAATGTTCTCACCAAAATAAAAAAAAGAACCGTTTTAAATACTATAAAAATAAATCAGTTGCACAAACCTATATGCCATTTTGCTTGTGATTACCTCTGTGCTGCACTTGTACACATATATAACATGGACATCCCAGTGATACAGTTCAAGAGAAAGCTGGTTAAGACATGAGAAGAACCAACACTCAAAGCAACATCAAACACAGATCTATTTAATGAGCATTATCCTTTTGACTTGCAGTCGAAACCATTGCTGACAAATGTGACTGTTCAATACACCCTTCTGTGTAGTGTTTTTGAGACTGATTTTATGCCGTTTTTTTAATGTAAAAGTTGAAAAATAGATGTTTTCTGTGCACACAAAATAACCCAGAAAAGTATTCAATAGTGACATTTTAGCAGCCAGGACACATTGGAACAGGAAGGAATGATTAGTCTTAAAAGTCCATCTAGGTTTGGACAGTATTGGTTAAAATGACAGATGTATGGGCCACAGTAAAATGTTCCCCTGTCACAACTAGAGAATGATGTCATCTTCAAGCGCCAATTAAGACACTCCTCAATCATACACTTCAGATTTGTGTTGGAGAGAGAGAGAGAGACAAATAAAGAGCGGTTCGGATTAGACAAATTAGCTAAAGAAAATTAAAAAAAAACTACAGATATAATTCATAAAACGTTTAACATCATAAATAATGCACATACCTTTAAAAAAACACACAAAAACACAGACAGTGGAATGAAGAAAAAGGGGGAAGTGACAAATCCAGGCTCTAAAAAAGAACAAATGAATGGTTAAGTTGATCCAAGGCTGTGTTGTGAGGCTGGTTGTAGTGCAAAGTATTTCAACAAGTTCTAAACATCTATTAGGGAATACATCAGGATAAACCAAGAAAGGCAAAGTCATTATTTAGAGGTGCATGTGACTATTCAAGCTGAGAAGCCAAAAGATGAAGTGTGTGTGTGTGAGTGTAGTTGAGTGAGGGCAATGTAAAGCTATACTGTACAATATCTGAATATGTGCTGTTCATGTAGAGGTGCAACAGTTGCATAGAGTTGGTGTGGGTGAGAAATAAATGTGTTTTTGTTAAACATCCAATATTTGAATACAGGAAATTGATGAATATAGAGATTAAAAAAATGTACATTTCTGATGATCTTGTGCAATAGATTAGTGTGCTCTCTATGTTGTTTTATTAAACATTTATCTTATTCCATTCCCGATGCAAAATTAACCAGGGTATTATATGAACAATCCACATTAAAACAAGAGCAAACACACCGCTGAGGGGATTTTGAAATCAATTAAATTTGAAAACTAAAAAGCGTAATTAAAATTTTTAAAAAAAATTGATCTTTTAGTATATATACTTTGTAGATGGTACGTCTGTATTTGGATTGTAGCCCCCAATATAACTTCTGGAATGTAAAGGCTGAAAGTTAACCATTTAAAATATCACTTATCTGTAACAGCAAGATGAAACTTCACAGCGGCTAAAGTCCACACATTTTTACTGGGTGCAACACATGATAACTTTTGTTTCCATATGTTGCTAATCCCTTCTATTTTTCTTTTACTACAAATGAAACAGGAGAAAAAAAAACACATGGACGTATTTTCAGACAGTATGACCAAGACACCACGACTGAAGGAGACACAAAGGGATGTATCTTTCTGATGTCTCTTTTTACTCGTTTTGCATCTTTTCGTAGAGCTCTTCACCTCCCTGTGGTCATGAAGTGTTTCTGTAGTTATCTCTCTAGTCATATATTGAATCTATTTGACATTTTGCAGGCGACCCCCTCAAGGCCTGTTCAGCGATCCATCCATTCTATGCAATCCAATCCAGCCAAACAGCAGAGTATCTAAGTCTGCATGTTGCATTACGCCGACGATGACGTTTTCTTTCTTTCAAATCGTGTTATAACGATACTGAGCTTAATAATGATGTAAAACCAACATAGTCACACTCGGATACTTCACCCAGTCCACTCTCTCTTGTACTTCATATGCCTTCAAGTGTCTGGACTTGTTAATGCACTCATTCACAACCATGAATGTGCATGTTACTGTTACTTGTTAGAAACTATGTCGATCAGGTTAATGCAGATGGTGGTTGTGTTTAATCCGGGAACTAAATATCCACGTGTCCTCTTCATGGAGTCTGGGATTTAAAAGTAAAATATGCTTTATAGACAAGCGACAGTTTCCTCAGAAGAATGAACCAGATTTTCTGTACTTGTGTGAAACCTGTCTTGAATATCAATGAAACCTCAGCTATCGCTTAACAGCCAGCACAGTAAAAGCAAGTCCTCCTAAGCCGCTTTTAAACATTCAGTTAATAGTTTTTTTTTATTTAACATTGGGTAAGTAAGCATTGTTTATCATACTGTACGTTTCTACTGGAATAAAAAAAACAACAGCTGTTCAAACAGACACATAGGCCACAATGGGAGTGTTAAGACAACAGAGTTACATTTTGAGAGGGCGAAACCAACCTATGCTCCATTCATTCATTCATAGCATGTGGTTTCTTCTCTGATCCCAGGTCTGCTCAAGCTGCACATTCTACTCTGCTGTCGAAGTTGTGTCGACTTAGTTCAGTGCGTGAGGGATACGATACACATGGACACTAATGCTTCCATTTGTCTTGTCCAATTCAACCAACAGTACATCTTAATTTATAATATTCATATCATTTTGTTCCATAGGGAATACATTGTCACCAATATATTTATTTTGGGAGTGTTTAAGGGAGTGATTAAAAGCCAAAAATAAAAACAAAGAGCAATTTCGAGATCCACTCTTCAGTCAAAGGAGCATTCACGTCCCTGATGTTCCCCCGTTGACTCGCTGTCCCATCTCTCAGAAATCAATCTCTGTCGTTACTGTTGTTTTACATGATGTTTCTTTTGCTCATATTTTAAAATGGCGCCGTCCAGAGTTCTGGTTCCTCAGAGGAAAAAGCTTGATTGTAAAACGATGTTAAAACATTCATGTTTAGATGTGAAACCGACTCTCTGCCACTGCGATTGGTCGGGGAATAAAAATGGTTCTTGTGCTCTATATATACGATGCCGGGGCAGAGAGCTGGGTAAAATGTTTCCGAAAAATGTCACAAGATGGAGAAAAAAATTTGAAAAAATAAAGACTTGAAGCCTCAGTTAAGACATGGAGAAGTTTGAGAGGAGTGACTGCGCTGGGTGAGTCCATCATTCTGAAGGCAGTTGAGATGGAGATGTGGATACTAATCATATCTCTCTTTCGTTTCACCACAGGCAGATCATTGCAGGTTAAGAGGAGAGGGTGGAGGGAGAGGAGGAGGAGGAGGAGGAGGAGGAGGAGGGTGAAGGCCAGAGGGCTCTCAGTAGATATCAGGCAGGTCTGTGTAGTTCCTATTGAAGTAGCCGCCGGTGTAGAGCCAATCCTGGGCGCCGGTGAACGGGTTGGTGCCCATCTGGAACCATCTGGAAAAACACACACCAGCACTGGAATAAATGGCTGCCGAAATTGACCTTTAAAAGCATAAATATGTGCATGGATGACATTTAAGGTTTTTTTTTCAGGGACTATAATTTGTCAATGTATATATTTTATTGTTTATTTTAAAATGCATGTTTCTGCCCGATTTACATTTTCTTTATTTGATATTGTATGGTTATAATTTCATGTTTTTGTATATGTTTTATCATTTGATCTTAATGTCTTTAGTAGTGTGTATGGGTGTGTTTCCCACCTAGTAGGCCACTCCTCTTCACTCTTGGCTCTCTCCTTCCTGGAAGTTCTCTGTTTCTCCTCAAGTCTCTCCTTCTCAGTGCTGGCCGCATCTGCACAACAACAACAACAACAACAACACACACACACACACACACACACACACACACACACACACACACACACACACACACACACACACACACACACACACACACACACACACACACACACACACACACACAATGAGGTTTGTACCATTTAGCTCATCGATTTAAATGAAAGAGGCTTATGCTAGAATACATTTATTATTTCAAATAGTCTTTATACACATCGTCCACCAGACAGTGACACAGCTATCCAGCAGGTGGCAGCATTTTATTATTATTTTCTAGTGTTTTTATCCCACTAAAGGTCATTTAAGACATTATACTTTCAGATGTATTATTCAGAAATGTAGCGTCAAAGGAAAGTTCATTTCAGTTCAGTAACTTCTGTCCTTTTTATTTTGAAAGAAATATGGAGGTTCCTGCAGGGCACTGCTGCCAAAACAACTCACTGTATGATCATGCAAACCAAACTCGATTATTGACTGATAAGGGGCCTGGTAAATGCAATTACCCATGTTGCTGTTCTCCATGGCTCTGATGTCAGGCCTGAAGCGACAGTCTGTGGGAGCCAAGATGGCTTCCATGCCAGGCTCCAGCTCATTCAGAGCCATCGCAAAGTTGGTGAAGTTGTACATCTGAAGAAGGAAGAGAGGGAATAACAGTTAAGTAAGTGGTAAGTGTGTGTGTGTGTGTGTGTGTGTGTGTGTGTGTGTGTGTGTGTATTCATCTTGTCTACCTGTGTAGAGTGTGCAGGTCTGGACTCTATCCTCCACAGCAGCGTGCTTCCTGGTACCACACACACCGTCTCCTGGACTTCGGGCATGTCGTCTGCATCGTCGCTCTGCCCTACGTCCTGCTCCTCCTGAAAATTAGATGAATAGTCATCGTAACCGCTGCTATAGGTCCACTCACATCTTATATCATGTTAAAAATGACTCCATCTACACTGCATCTAAAAACAGTTACCATCTATAATCACAGTTAGTGTCACAGTATGTGTTGCTTCAGTTTCAAAAACCCAACAGCAAAGCTCAATCCGCTAAGAATACTCAAACTGAACAGCTAAAGACCTCGGGGCCAACCAGGCCTGTTGCTTTACCTACATCAAAACATAGACAATGCTGTGGACATCAGCATGAATTCAAGAGGGAAATAAAACAAATAAAAAAGGTCCAAACACCAAAATTATGAGACAGCAAATATAGAAAACAAGCAATTCAATGCAATTCATAATCAGTCCATACAGCCTTTTTTATTTGCAGTAAAGACTTAACCTCCTTGAAAAACAGCAAAGAAAATCCAGTGTCATAACAAGAGTAAGGCTTATATGAATCAAAAGGAAGCCTTTAAAAGGTCCTTTATGATCATCAGAGAAGAAAGGAGACTTTTATAGCAGGAGTTTTAAAGAAGCAATAGGTGTTAATCCACAGGTTTTTTCTATCCTCCACTCACATTCTTCTGCTTCTTGTTGTCTCCTTTCTTCTCTGACTTCTTGTGAGTCTCGTAGGCCTGAGGGTCCACGCTCCACATGCACTCAGTCCACTTCCCATAGATCACACACTGCTTCTTCTTACTGGATGGAGGGAGAGACAAAACCATGGAGAGGAGGAAGAAGGGATGAGAAGAGAATGGGAAGTAGAAGGCCAGAGAGCAGAGTGGGAAAAAGAGAATAAATGTGGGTGGAAAACAAAGGACAAGAAAAAATAAATAATTATAGACAACATTCCGATGAGTTGAAACACTTTGAATGCTAAACACACTTCTATAATATGCATAATGTGGGTGTGCATTCTCACTTCTTATCCAGGATGTATCCCTCCACCTTGTGCAGCTCTTTGCCAAACATCCCGCAGGGCTTGAAATTCAACACACACTTGTCTCCAGTGCTGTAGGAGAGAAGAGGGAACCTGTTACTAACAATTATGGTGAATCCAATGTAGAAATGTTCAATAATGATTCTTTGTATTGGAACATTTTGTATCTTTTCATAAAGAGTATGCACCAAAATCAATAGATAATCATTCATTTTGACACCAATCACATTGGTTAATTAAGTTTATCAAAAAAAAATGTATGTTCAGAAACTGACAATTACCAACATTAAAGTCTTTCAAACTATAAGTCTTCCGGTTGTCAGTAGAAAATAGCACTTTTACTTATTGTAATTGAGAGTAGTATTTTTTATAATCGAACAACTTCATTCTAACCCTCCTTAGAGGCGTGATGTTGCACGGTTCTGAACCCAGATAGACTGAACATTTGTCCAGAAAAATGGAAAATGTCGATCAACTTTCCCTATGTTTTCCATGAAAGGCCTTTTATCCAATCAGTTCAACAGTAAAGCTCAGTGTCAGCAAAAAAGTGTGCCATCAGACTTTGCACAGGCTTCACACTCCCTGGTGTGAATCTGTGCAGCTGTGTGAAGATGACACAGAGCGTGACGGAATACACTACAAAACAAGCTTTGCAGAGCATCCCTGGATAAACAAAGGGATGAAAAATGATCTGGGATCTGTTTCAGGGTTACAGATCTTAAGTATCAGAGTAAAAAAGGAAGGAAGCAGAGAGTGGTAATGCAACAGATCTGTGTCAGTTTTATAATACTTTATTTGAAATTGACTGTGGTTCACTTTCACAAGAACTGAGAAGCCAAAACTCTGGAGAGTCATTGGTCAGGACTGGGGAGTGTGTTCCTGTGTTAGGCTCAATGATACGGTAGCTCCTCTTAAGCAACAACAAAAGGTACATTTTACTGCACATTGTTCTATCTTCTGTCATATATTAATGCTTGATGTATATTTGGTTCACCATAGCTTTACCATGTCAGTAACATCTAACTGTACTTCTGCCAACAATTTATATTCTATAAAAAGGGGAAATACAGCTTTCGAATTATACAACTCCCATGTATAGTTTACCTGTGGTTGACTATCTCCACTGTGCCATACTGCTCTATCCATAGTTTGCCCAGGATGATGTTGTGCACGCAGCAGTAAGGGTTACTCCATGTGTACGCCTCGCCGTGCCTGGAGGAAGAGAGAAGGAGGGATGAATGAATTGGGGATTAGATAGAAAGAGGGAGAGGTAGAACATTGGGGAGAACAAAGACAAAAGTAGATTCCGAAACTGATTTCGGATCCGATAGAATTCTATAAACACTATGGCTGTGTATTGGCAAGGACTTACCGTGATACTCCACATAATTCACTGAAGATGTAAAACAACTGAAATACAAGTGTGTGTGTGTGTGTGTGTGTGTGTGTGTGTGTGTGTGTGTGTGTGTGTGTGTGTGTGTGTGTGTGTGTGTGTGTGTGTGTGTGTGTGTGTGTGTGTGTGTGTGTGTGTGTGTGTGTGTGTGTGTGTGTGTGTGTGTGTGTGTGTGTGTGTGTGTGTGTGTGTGTGTGTGTGTGTGTGCAATCTAGGTGGTCTTAATACATCACCACAATCGCATTATACTGATTATTCAGCAGGCAAATTGAGTCACTACAATTGAACTCAAAACTTTAATTCTGATTCAAAACTTGGCAATTCGAAACCATCAAGATTCTAGCCATACTGCGACATATAAACAGGAAAAATTAATATCACATACATACATATTGCCAATTTTATCGCACAGCCCTCATGAACACACACATGCTTCCAGCAGCCTCTCTCTCTTTTGCACTCACTTGAGCAGCTCTAGTGTGATGATTCCTTTAGGCTCGGCCTCCACGCTCTTGCCCCAGAACTTGAGTTTGGGGTAGATGGAGCCGTGGAAGACAAAGTCCCCGCCCAGGCTCTCTGCGTGGAAGGCACTGACTGGAGGGTGATGGGAAACCTGCTCCGATACCAGCCGGAAACCCTGCTCAGGTCTGGAGGAGGGAGAGGAGAAATATACACTCAATAAAGCGGGTGACCTTTAAATGCTGGGGGGGTGTGTGTTGGTGTTGGTGTTGGTGTGTGTGTGTGTGTGTGTGTTTGTGTGTGTGTGTACCTGTTGAGTTCATAGGTCTCTCCCAGCAGAGGGTTGAAGGGTTTTCCAGTTCTGTCCCACTGAGATGCAACTGCTGACACAGCAAAAGCAGCTACAGCCTGAAAACAAACAAATGAACCTCATGTTAGTGTGTGTGTATATGTGCGTCTCTCTATTTTCATGAATGTTACCAGTTCTCACAGTATTTCTTGGAGCTAGGCTTAGTCAATGAGTGTGTATATGTGTGTGTCAGGGGAATTTTCACGATAGTTTAATAAACTGTGGTGAAAATAATTGAAAAATGTACTTCCAAAAAAGTAAAAAATAAAACATGTTTGCATGTTTATTTAGAGTGATGACTGGCTGTCTGTGTGAGTCCTGTGTGTGTGTGTGTGTGTGTGTGTGTGTGTGTGTGTGTGTGTGTGTGTGTGTGTGTGTGTGTGTGTGTGTGTGTGTGTGTGTGTGTGTGTGTGTGTGTGTGTGTGTGTGTGTGTGTGTGTGTGTGTGTGTGTGTGTGTGTGTGTGTGTGTGTGTGTGTGTGTGTGTGTGTGTGTGTGTGTGTGTGTGTGTGTGTGTGTGTGTGTCCGACCGACCTGCATGCGTTGTAAGGAGTCAGGCAGCGAGCAGGCTTTGTTGATGAGGTAAGTGTGTTCCATGTATTCTGTGATTCTCTGCAGGAAGCTCAGAGGCTCGTTGAAGGCGATGGGCATGGTGATCTTGGACAGTTCCTGTGAAAAGCACACACAACATCAAGTGTGACTTTAAGAAATTCATAGAATAGAAAAACTACTGTTAAAAAATGGCCATTAAAATATGGATGTTGTCATTAAATGGGGAAGAATTTGATTGTGTGTGGAAATGTGCGGGTCCTTTTACCAGTCCAATGCATTTCTTCAAGATACTCCAGACACTGACAGTGTTTCTGGAGAACATGGGCGCAGGCAATGACGTCCTAAACAAAAGAAGAAGAAGATTAAGAAATGACTGGGTAGCATGAATGGGGAACACACATATACGGACACAGGCACAGTCGTGTAAAAATAAAGAGTCAGAGTGCAACATAACATGGTAAATAAAGTCCCAACAAGCACACACAAGCATTTAGTGATGTTGTAATGTTTATATTTTGACCTGCTCCCCTTGAATACCAGTGTTTGAGCTAATCTAACCTGGATGAGCGCCCTTTGCCCCTTTCTATATATAAAAAAATACAGGAACGGCTTCTGCCACCTTCTCTTGAGCTGGAGTGTGAGGCAAAAAGCTAAAAATGAAAAATGTTAGACTATTCCTTTAAGCTTCAGAAGGTCTTAGGTGTGTTGCCGTTGTTTTATGTATCCAAACAATAAGATGTCCAGAGATGATGCTGATACCATAGATAGTAAATAATATGGATGTAGCATCCGGGCTGACCTCAGTTATTCACACGGCATCCAATAATCCTGGTTTGTGCGCGTCGCCATTTTGTGAGGGGGAGGGAGATAGCTCCGAGGCAAAGTGAGGGACAACGGGCGGAGAGCTGTCACTCAAGAGATCGCGGCAATACATTTTAACCTCCAAAAGAATAAAAACTAGCGTGGTCCAAAAAAATTCACCCCCCTCAGTGTTGTCATGGAGATATGACCTAAACATACAGACTAAAATGGTTTTGTGGCCCAGGCTGTAAATAGGTTTAATAAGACTTTGAAAACGGCCTGTTTAACAAGTGAGTCAATGAAAAACTGCTCGGTCTTGGCACCACCCCCCAGTGGCACTTCCGGGTTATTACAGTTGTGGTCACTTCCTTATTGGATGCTGGTAAAAATCGCTGAGGTTGGGGCTTGGCTGATACAGAAACACAGACACAGTGTCCTATCAGTACCAACAGTATCTGATCTGAAAACCAAGGTGGTAGATAAGCTGAACATGTGGTTGGTCAGCTCTACAGCAGGTCTGAAAATACACAAGTGCTACAAATTATATAATTAGAAAGAAAGAAACAATTCGCCCCAAATCTAACAGCTGATTGACATGAGAAACGGAGACATATTTGATCAAATGGAAAAGTCAAGGCTCTCCTTGCTAGAGTGGCACTAGTGGAAAAAAAAAATCAGTCCCTGAATGTAAATGCAACTTTGGTGAATACTGAAAAATTGCCTCTCATATGCAGTTCTTATGATAATGCAGTAGAAGTCGCTCAAATATTTCAGCTGACGGCTTCAAATTATATGTTGTTCGTATTAATATGGCAGCATACAGTTCAAAAGAAGGGACAAATCTTTTCAGGAAATCATTGGTTGGGATAGATGCAGACCGAAACAACTTCAAAAAAACTGTAAACAAGAGAGCAAGAGGAATGCGGACGGGGTTCGTCAAGTGGCATGACCAAAAAAAAGTGGGAGAGGTTAAATAGTTTCTGAACAAGATTATAATGCATCAACACACACACACACACACACACACACACACACACACGGTTGCGATGGAATGTCGGGTTGGAATGCAGCAGTACCTGTATTTCTTGATGCCATTCTCCTGAGGCACTGATCCATTGCTCTTCTGTTTACTGCCGTCAAACACCGGCGCATCTTTAAAACTGGCCTCAGACACCCCTTCATACGACTCGTCTGAATCCAGGCCTGTGGGACAGAACATGATACATACAGTTAGAGTTAGGAAAACATGCTCATTCAGCAGTGTACTAACAGACAACATGGGGACATACATGATACACCTATAATTTGTTTGCTAAATGAAACTGCCACAGACAATGAAACACGTTTGCATACAGTTTTTGCATTAGGGACTTTAAGCCTGTGTTTGACTGGCAAATTCTATTGATCGCCTGAAACTGTTTACACTGACTGACATATTCAATGAAACAGTACAGAGGTGGTTCACATTATATGTTTTTTCTTTTATGATTCCAAAGTTTTGGAGATAAAACATATTCTGCCAGGCTAAATAACGGTAAAATGCATGGAGACTGTTATAGTGTAGCCAAGACACCATGGCATCTTCTTTTAATATGTTCCAATAAATGTAATAGAAGTCATCAATAAAATAAAAGGTAAACGTGCCATCATGATGCAGTGGGAGAAGAAATATTTCCCCCATTCAAAGCAGGTGCTTTTAAAGCTGCATAATTCACTACTCAACCTGACAACACTAGATGTGATGTAGCAGTCTTTTATGGTATTAGGTAATGTTGACCTACACCTGGCAGCCAGAGCATGAACAAGGCATGTAAGCATATAGTATAGTGCTGATGGGGGTGGAGTTACGGTCGCCTTAACAACCGCTTATAATAGACCAAATGGATAGTATCCTTTAGTACACAGAAACACACCTACTCAGATGGAAGTAGCACTTTAAAAACAGGTAACAAGTGTGTACTGTATATCAGTGCAGGTAAGCCATTTTAGATGTAAATACAACTCAATGGCCTTTCACATGAATATAGAAGATGGAAAAAGTAACAGAATATTGCTGAACAATGAAGAGACTATAAAAAAGGCTTCAACAAATTGCTCTTCCCTACGTGTGAATGCTTCTTTCGCATTATGTCCAAAATATGAGAAGTTTGCAAGCATACAATTAGCTTTAACATTATTGTAGTAGTTGTATAGTAAATGTTTTCATACTCAAAATAATGAAGGTTATTTGAAAGAAGTTCCAGTGTAATGTATTATAAAGAGAAGTGAAACTTGCAATTCAGCCATTTGCTGCAAATCTCCAATTTTTTTGCAGTATCCACAGTGATTTGACCATATCCTCTCATGCGTTTAGCTGCCAGGAACTGACCTAGGAGTAGACCTGAACACCTCATTCATTCAGTCTGGCTTTCTATAATGTATTGTTGGAGCTATCAAAACTGAAAATATGAATTATTTTCATGGTGATTTTGTTTGTTTTCAATTGATTTTTTTTTCATCCTAATTAATAATTAATTAGTATTTAAAATTGGAGGTCCAATGAGGTAAAAATAAAGTAGATGATAATAAGCCCTTGCTGTAAGTCACCTGAAGCCGCACGTACTAATGAATAATACATCAGCCCTGGTCTGCATCTGTCTCCGATGAGCAAGATGATCATAATCATCACACACACACACACACACACACGCACTGTAATTTGGAGCTTCTTTATAACTTCTCGATAATAATTGAACTAACACCTTTTTCCACTATTCATCTTTTTGCACACAGACACAGACATGAACACAGCCATAGACTCTGATAGAATCCAGGGTGTATTATTGGACTACACTGATCGTGATCAAAAGACGTCAGGCCTCTGAATTATTGAACATAATCATCAGACTGAGGCAGCTCAGGTTCCAGTGGATAGTATTATTATACTTCTATGATGGAGACAAACACACAGACCATCTAATCAGGATTGATAGCCTCCTGCAGCAAAAACTATTTCACAAATTACATTCCCTCATGACATAAGATCCTAACAAAAGTAATCAATACTGTCTGTATAATTACGTTTGTGAAATTGCAAAATTCTGTTAAAACTCCTTTAAAATCGATTGATTAATAGATCAAATCCACAGAGGACATTAGCCATCATTTGGTCTAATAACAACATGAGTTGTTCCTTTGAGAAATAACTTTCTATCGTTAAACTAGAACGGAAAAATCGCTCATCAAAATGAAATAAAAATTACATTATCGAGTAGTTCAATAGTAAAAACACAAAAGCAATTTTTGGTCTCTCCTTTGAGAACATCTGCAAACGATCTTCACACAGTGGAAGCCAACACAGACAGACAGTCAGACAGACAGACAGACAGACAGACAGACAGACAGACAGACAGACAGACAGACAGACAGACAGACAGACAGACAGACAGACAGACAGACAGACAGACAGACAGACAGACAGACAGACAGACACACACCCCCACCTGAGATGGCGTCGTAGAACTCATCCTCATTGCTCATCTTCTAGAGTCAAAGCAGACCAGTGGTTTAGGACAGAGGTTCAGCTTCAACAGCACATGTTCCTTTGGCTGACGGACCCTCACAGTGTCTCTGGAGGGAGAGAGCTGTCAATCAAGGTCCTTCTGGAGGGTACCCACGGCAACAAAGAACAATGTTGGTTCAATGTCCAAGTAATGTCCAAAACTTGGTAAGATGCTGATTTCTGGGCACAGAGGGAATGACACCAGTACGAAAATCAGAGCTATAGCACGTTGACAGCTGGTCTGGCTTCAGTTTAGTTTGTGTTTCTTGGGCTTCACAAGGAGATGGGTGACCTGTAGAGACAAACAACAACAACAACAACAACATCAGCCTTTAGTTTAGTGTCTGAGTTCACTCAAGATCAATGAATGTTACAGCAAGTTGTGTCTTAACTAAAGTCCGGTCGCTCCGGTGGTGTAATGGATAGAGCGCGTACCATATTAGCTCAGGCCTTCGTTGCAGTGGTCGCGTGTTCGAATTCGACCCGTTGACCTTTACTGCAGGTCATCCCCCCTCTCTCTCTGTCCCCCCTATTTCAACTCTGTACTATCAAATAAAGCTTGAAAATGCCAAAAAATCATCTAAAATAAAAAAAATATTTAAAAAAAGACTAGGTCAAGACGGCTTCAGTCACACCTGTGTGCTGGGAAAGTGTTGTGTGAAAAATCGAGTCTGTCTTTAAAGCAGCATTGGGAACAACTGTAGGCTATATCGTCACTAAGCTGTGATTTTTCACCAAACCCCTCAGAATCAGTTTATTGTCACTGGGGCCTACAATACCATACACACTGGGCATAGGCCTACAATGGAGCAAGATCATTCTCTATAGATCATAGTATGTCACATTCAAACACAGACTAAAAAGACAAGACAAAGACTCAATTAAAATGCATGGACATTAACATTTCATAAAATGAGGAGCAATAAAGCATGAATCTGTAAGGGTGCAGAGTCTGCCATAAGCATTTCCAGTAGTTTCTGCAACATAGGAGTGAAAGCAACATGCTGAGAAGAAGATGGTGAATAGATGACTAATGCTGTGTCTTCATGCTGGCCCTCTAGGAAGCTATCCAGGCTACCGGCTGAACACCTGCTCTGTCTGACTGTGAGCAACAGGCTGCTCTACCACGGCCCACTGGGTACAAACAGAGGGATTTCTGCTCCAGTGCTTACATAATCAGGACACCACTGTCACAGGCATTCTGCGGGCTCTTTGTTACCTCCTGTCTGGTACATTGGCTCTTCAATGTTTTGAATTGCCTTTCATCCATTTCCAAAATAACTATTATAAGCAATGTCAATAGACTTATAATTGGTTCTTTTCAGGAAGAGGACATTCTACAATTACTTGAATCGCAAACTCACTATTATGAAAACCATGGCACAAAACAACTTGTCAGGCAAGCAAATTAATTACAAAAAACATGTTATGCGTAGTTTTTATGTCCTCAAAGTCTGTCTTAATGATCCATTACCTGTCCTCACTGTGCTAAGAATAATTATCTTGTTAAAACACAGCCTAGGAGGCTCTGTCAAGGGGCATGTTGCTAGCTAATAGCTATGGCTCTGTAAACCGGCATGTAGAAAAAGGGTATCAAACGAAGGGTGCCCATTTACAGAGCCTAGGGTCAGTATTGACACTGGATTTGTTTTGAGCACACACACACACACACACACACACACACACACACACACACACACACACACACACACACACACACACACACACACACACACACACACACACACACACACACACACACACACACACACACACACACACACACACACACACACACACACACACACACACACACACACACACACACACACACACACTAGACAGGTAGCAGGTTGTGAGGAGATATTCACTGATTTAGCCAAAAAGTGATTTAGACAACAAGCACTCTCCCTTTATTGATTGTTTCCAGACATCCTGTTGACACTATGCTTTCTCTGTGGGGGATAATCAACTCCCACCAGGACAATGAAAGTATGAAAGAGGTTTCTGATAGGCTGCCTTTGATTGATATGGCAGCCCTGGCAATGTACGTAACTAGCGCTTCTATAAATAGATGACCTTTTCTCCACCCTGTTGAATGCCAATGAGTAAAGATGATAATCAATGAAGGTGGAGCCAGCATCACACATACAGGGTGTGATTCCAGTTTATGCACATCAGGCATCTTGTTATACGAGGTGAAGTCACACTAACAGGTTCACTGGTATGTCAATTAGTCACACATCAAACTCAAATAACACTGAAAGAGGAGAGAAGGATCATTGAAACTGTGCTGGCAGCAAACACCACAAAAAATGTAACCTAATATGACTTTTTTATTGTTTGGCTCTGTCTCACTCACTGCCCATCTAATCACACACACTACACAGGATAGGATCCAAGAGGAAAGCATATTCCACTTGTTCCTGTCACCACTATAACCCTCATGCTTGGCCTTGAGTAACACTACAAAGCCAAATGGTCGTGAAACAGTTGAATCACAAGGACACAGCCCGTACGGCAAATACCACATCTGTTTGACTTACACACGGTGAGTCATCATTTGACGCAGAGGCTCAATACCAGATTAGACACCATCACACTACGAACACCATCTACTCTCAAATACTCAGCTCTTAAACTACTTTATTTGTTTAGAATATAGATGGATGGGGGGCACCCTTAGCTCAGTTGGTAGGGCGTCCCCCCCCCCCCATGGGCCTCAGCCAGCAGCGGACCCGGGTTCGATTCCAGCCCGCGGTCGTTCTCTGCATGTCACTCCCCTCTCTGCCCCATTTCAACTCTGTCTCTACACTATCAATAAAGCATAAAAATGCCCCAAAAATATCTAAAAAAAGATTATAGATGGATGTCTAGTTCTAACCCTGCATTTGCACTTTGATGCAAAAATGGCTGTATTATTAAATGGAAATACTGCTGCTTTATGAGCAACACACAACGTTACCTTTGGGTGACAGTGACACAGTAGATTATTATTATTAAGCATATTGCAAACACTCTGTATTGCTTTTTCTAAGATCGTCATCAGCATTTTGACATACCTGCTGCAGTGTAATCAAATCCTGAATGACACTAATCATTTATTAACGTCATTCAATTTTCAGAGTTAAAAACAGACTGTGCTTGTTCTTTCCCCCTCCCTACCCCTGTCTCTACACAATGGGAGTGTTTCACCTTTCCTCAGGTTAACGCCTTGAGCACACACACACAAATGAACTGCGTGGCCTAAAGGCATGAGCGCAATCGATACGGTGGAGAGAACGGACGACAAGCTAAATACTGCCTGTCTGCTAATAAAAAGGCTTCCAACAAACAAGACAAGCCTACAGCAGCGATAACCCTTATCACACATACTTCTAGTGCCTCAGTGCCTTCAGTACTCAATGTTCTGCCCATATGCTGTGAACACAATGGTGCATTAAGACACGGGCCCCGGATCTTCAAGGGCCTCACGAGACGGCAGTGGCGAAGTGGGTAGGGAGTTCGCCTCTGGTGTGCAGGGTCGGAGGTTCGATCCCCCGTCTCCCCGCCACATGTCGAAGTGTCCCTGGGCAAGACACTGAACCCCGAATTGCTCCCGATAGTTAGCTTAGTTAGCTTAGCACCCTAGTGCTAAGCCTACCCTGTGTGGTAGCTGCTGCTATCGGTGTATGAATGTGTGTGTGACTGGGTGAATGTGTACAAAAACAATGTAAAGCGCTTTGGGTCTGTGATAAACAGAGATATAGCGCTATACAAGTCCATTTACCATACCATTACCACATGAGCTTGAAAAGACTGAAAGCAAACATAACATGATAGGCTACATACAGTATAATCTGTGCTCAAGAAATACAACAGCCCCCATATCAATGGTAAAAACTAGAAACACACCCAAAACCCTTATCAACATAAACCTTCGTATGTCTGTGAATAAAGCTAACAAACGGATTTGCTTTCATTATTACAACCTACCTAAGCCATACTTTACTGAACCTCCTTTGTCATTTTCTAGGATCTGAAATAGGAAACAAACACACGTGGCCCCAAGCTAAACTCCTAACACTTATTTCCTCACTACCCACAATTCAACAGTTCTCTTAGTGGGAATCCCCCATTCTGGAAATGATCTTTGAGCTAGCTATTAATACAAAATCTCATCTTCCAGACAAATGAGTCAAAAATATGACTGGATGCCAGACAGCAACATGATGCTGCCTACGTCCCTAAGCTACAGTCAACACAATGCTGGCTCACACTCCAGGCTCATGTTTTACATTGTACACACACACACACACACACACACACACACACATTACACAACCCATTAAAAGCAGTCACATTGGCCAGCAAATAAGTGTACTTGAGTATTACAACCACTGGGTGAACTACAACCCCCACGCTGCCCCTTGGGTCTTTCTAAACTATTAAACCGATTGTTTGCGCCTTAAAGTGGTGTATGACGTTCAGTTGTAAAGGCATTCCCGACATGGAGAACTTGATAAATAGGTCAGCATTTATTGATTTTTGGTAATCTTGTGCTTTCAATCTCCCCTATTCTATAACTTGCACTCACACACACACACACACACACACAGAGGAAGAGACAGAGAGCTCTCTGATTGTCTGCTGTAGACTCGAATCACATTGTTCACTTTGTCCCAGACGGCCATGAGCTATTACGTAACCTTGACAGACATGACACACACACACACACACCTCCATACTTTGGACAATAGCTTAGTTACAAGGCTCTTTTATTCAGTTAGATATACAGGGAAACACATGTATTTGGCAAGAGGGCTGTATAGAGATTATGTTTTGGAACAGAAGGTGAACCTCACCATGGAGATATTTACTATTCCATAATATAAGGGTTCTCTGAACATAATTAATTGACTACAACCTAATCATATTTTGCTGATCAATTTCATTCGACAAAAATAGCAAGCACAAATAATTTGATATGGCTCATCACCTGATACAAGTTTCCATAAAAATGAAATCATGTTGCTACTTTCTCCTCTCATAGGGTCAGAATGGGCAGTGAAATGCGCCACATTAGTTAGTTACATACTAGGCTGTCAGAAAATAAGTAGAGACTTCTATGGTATTCATAGTTTAAGTTCAAGTAATACGTTTAACTTTGCAAAGGAGATGACACTCCATCATATCTATGTGAGGACACGGAATCTTTCGGCTCCGTCAGAATGGTTACTGATTCACTAACCGCAATCAGGTGTGTGTGGCACTGATTGGCTAATTGAGCCCAGGTGTGAAGAGGTTATATATGCTCTGAGACCCCAGTGCTCTGTGCTGCTCATAGTCTCGCCCTCTGGGATAGTGAGAGGGTCTCTGGCTTTGGAGTTCCACAGTAAACTGTTGAGTTACTTGTATGCTTTCAGCTGCTTGGCAGTGGTGCTTTAGTTTGTTGTTTAGTGTTTCATCTTAAAGGTAGCCTGCGTGGCCCTTTAAAGCTCTTTGTTTTGTTTTCTCCCCTTCCCCATCTTCGCATTTGCGATTTAGTGGTTATCCCTCCAGGGATTCAGACACCCCTGGGTCCGCACCTGTGTTTTGTTTTTTAAGAAATCTAAATAATTTTACTATGGAATAATTTAAATTTTAAGACCATAGCTATGTGATGTAGCACACATTAATATTAGAATGAGCAATTCAAAAGTTGAGTTCTGATGTTCTGCATTCAAACAGTTCAAAGCTGTTAAGATAAACTTATATGCATTTGTGTATATGTGTTGCTCTTTTGAATTAGTATTGATGTGTTGCTAAAGCCTCTCCTAACATTACACCATCACCACCAACAAAGAAATGTAGAATAATTATGTTCAGACAGTATCGTTATCATCCAGACATCAGATCAGAACTAAAAATAGTGGATCTGTGCATCCCTAGTCACAGAGCTTGTGACTGTGGCATCCCATTGTCAAACTTTCCATAGGCAAATAACCTCATTGGGCATTCTTTTGAGACCTTTTAAGGTCTCAAAAGAATGCCCAATGACGTTATTTGCCTTGACAAACCTATAGAGCCATATGGCTGCTCCACTCAAAGGTCCAATGTTCAGATATGCTCGCCTAGCAGCGTGTGTCTCTGCTGTCTGCCGACAAAAACATCTTAAGCCACAGGGGGGGAGAGAGAGAGAGAGAGAGAGAGAGATAAATGAACAGACAAGAGCTGTTGCCGTGTGAGACAGAGCCCAGTACTGAGCAATGATACAACACACACACACACACACACACCTAGCACAAGAGATGACACACCTCTGCGAACTGTCAATTCAATGCGTGTGTCTCTCTCACACAATGGTTGCGTTCCGAATCGAATACTTTCTACTATATAGTATGTAGAAAAAAGATTTAGGACGTCCCGATTCTTGTGGCCAGATTTAGGATGGTTAGAAGTACCCGGATGTCCTACTTCATGCGGCCAAGATTGTTAGAGTTGAAAACTGCATCCTATTTGGGCGATTCTGACCCACAATCCAGTGCGCACGTGAAGTGACGTCACATCGACGAAGCCTCCATAAGAAAACAAACGGGGATGCGACGGATATAAAAGCAAGAGGCAAGATCAAGTCGCAATGTTATGATGAAATAAGAGAGTAAAGTATGTCCCAACAGTATGCCTACTGCATCCTAACTAGATTCTTTTTATCGTCGGATGTAGTATGTAGAATAGAAAAAAGAAAGAGTATGCGATTCGGAACGCAACCAATCTCTCACACACACACACAAACACAGACACACACACAGTTGTTTACTAACTTCTACTGTACACTGTTCAATCATATGGAGTGAGTAGTGGGACAATGGAGGGACATTTCTGTCTATGTAATTGAGTCTTTTCCGGTCTCCTGATTAGCCTTTTAAAAAAAAAGAACATGTGAGCTAGCAAAGCATTATTGCCTAATTGTGGTTACATAAATGAGAGAAGTAGGCACTTTGGAGACAGGCATCTTGGCTTTCTGTTGTTCCCATTTCACCTCCTTAACATTCCAACATCACTCGGTCAGTCTCACAACAGTGAGTAGCAAAGAACAACCAGACTGTGGCCGTCTGTCTCAGAAACATTTTAATTAGTCAGATATATTCATGTGTCTTGAGATGCAGTGAAAACAGTACATACCATGGAATAAAGGAGCCATTATGTGCCCATATAGTTCAGTGGCGCAGTTTAACTCTGGCTTCTAAGAGCCTGAAAATGTAACAACGACACAAAATGGAACAAGTACCCGCAATGTAAATTTAAAAAAAAGTAATAATTATGTAACAAAATGCTATCCACAAAACGTATGTAGCTTTTTTTGCCCAAAATGTAGCAACTTATGACATTTTGGGTCACTTACTACATCATGGAACGAGCAAAATGTTTATTGTAGTGTTAGTATCAAGTCTGTATTGCCTTGAATTACCTTATAACTATTGAAAGAATGCTTATTGAAACTACACTCTACATTGGAGCAATTAGCCTTTTATTCCATAAATGATTTCTATAATGTAATACAATTTTTACATTAGGAGAAACGTATTTTGCTGGCTCCATAATGTAATAAGTTGTAAAATTTTGGGCAAAAAAGCTAATATGTTTTGGGTTCAGTATTTTTGTTACATTATCGGCAAGTAATTACATTTCAGGTCGTTGTTACATTTCGGGCTCTTACAGGGCTGTTTATGATAGTTGGTAAAAAGATCAGACACACACACACACACACAGCAAATAAGTTTAAGTGTAAAACTGTTCCTCTTTTTTTCTTTGTGGACCAACATCCTTGCACTTGTCTTTCAAACATTTGACTTGCACAGAAACTCAACAACAAGATGAGGCGAATAATTCAGTCAGCTTCTTCACTATGATTTAAACTAGAACACTTTCCACTGAACCTTGTTTATGAGGGACATATTGTGCAAGAAAGAAAACATGTGTGTCATTTGATTAAAATGGACCAAGCAAGTGCTTCTGGGCATAGCTATAGGGATAATGGGAATGGGTTTGACCAGCTATTCCCAAAAGAGGCAACGCTGGGAAAACAAGAAGCACAGTCGTGCCACTGTG
This sequence comes from Ammodytes marinus, assembly GCF_949987685.1. Taxonomy (NCBI): domain Eukaryota; kingdom Metazoa; phylum Chordata; class Actinopteri; order Uranoscopiformes; family Ammodytidae; genus Ammodytes; species Ammodytes marinus. The sequence goes on along the minus strand of NC_137211.1, from coordinate 25,769,653 downwards.
TCAGAGGGAGACTCTCACACACACTTACACACAAACACACACATGCTTTTTTGCTGTGGTTGCTGTCCTGTCTGTACACTCATTTGTGCAGCAAAGAAAATGAGGAACAGGAGTTTGGAGGACAGAACTGTTGAACACATTGGTTTGCTCTTATTAGATAGGTTTAAGGTCAACTAAAGCCAAAACTAGGTTGCAATACAATGCCAAGGTTGTTTTTTTATTTTCTACCGCCGCATCTGGAAAGTAGACAGATTTAGTGATCACACACACTTAAATTAGAATAGTTTACAATTTGACTAAATATCTAGAAAACAAATCAAATTAAATGTCAGAGAAAGGAAACCTTATTATAAAATCAAACAAGGTTTGGGGTTATTGTATGCCCAAGACTCCCTGTTTTCATCAAAGCAATATATAAAGTCAATTTCAGCACTATTTATGTTTCACAAACTGCTCCTTTTAAAACATAATCTATACATAGATAGTATATAATATGGATGTATCATCCGTGCTGACCTCAGTTATTCACACGGCATCCAATAATCCTTGTTTATGCGCTTCGCCATCTTGTGAGATATTTACTCCGCCTCACGTCGGGGGGAGGGAGATACGCCCATCTAGCTGACGTATACCTCCGAGGCAAAGTGAGGGACAACGGGCGGAGAGCTGTCACTCAAGAGATCGCGCCAATACATTTTAACCACCAAAATAATAAAAACTAGCGTGGTCCAAAAAATATTCACCCCCCTCAGTGTTGTCATGGAGATATGACCTAAACATACAGACTAGAATGGTTTTGTGGACCAGGCTGTAAATAGGTTTAATAAGACTTTGAAAACGCCCTGTCGAACAAGTGAGTCAAATAAAAATTGCTCAGTCTTGGTACCACCCCCAGTGGCCACCGGAAGGTACTACAATTTTGGTCACTTCCTTATTGGATGCTGGTAAAAATCGCTGAGGTTGGGGCTTGATTCTATATCTAGGAGACAGTTACATCATTGCTGCCTGAGGGAAAGGGAAATGGAAATATCACAAGACCGTTACCAAGTTAAGAGTTTAAATGTCAATATCCCACAAACTCATGTTTAGTCAGTACCACCACCACAAGTATGAAATCATATTCACTGGACCTCAGTCACAAGGCTAACCATGTTGGAGGAGGACAACTAAAAGGGAATGCTAACGTCAACAGCATCCATGCTAATCTGCAGAGAGCGGCCTCGCACCGCTGGCTGCGTTAATGGCCGCTCAGCAGAATGCTAATAAGAGCACAAAGGTACAAGAGCAATACAATGTACCTAATCAGCTAAAAGCACACACTGGTGCAGAAGTACAACATATAAATGAGAGTGTGTAGGGAAGCAAGACTGTTATGAGAAGCAAATGTATTGGCTGTAAACTGGACTCTATAAAACTGTAGTCAAGTGAATAACTTCTGTCGCCCCCATGAGGAATTACATAACAACGCTTTCAGCACACCTACGTGCGGTAAGCCTTCGGTGATTGCGCATGTGGAGTTTTGAGGCACTGATAGGCTTAATCAAATTTGTGTCAACTCGTTTGGCGATGGCTTGAATGTAACCGACATTCATTTATATGGAAAAAAGTTACGCACTATAGCTTTAACACATGCTGAAAAGGCACAATGTTATATCTCATCCGATCCCTTTCCTTTTCACCCACTTTGCATCTGGTTTCTCTTGGAGGGGCGAGATGAGGAGTGAGGGGGGAATATAAAGATAACACAAGCCTTTTTACAATGGCTCAGTAAAACATGTCCAAGGTTAGGAAAGAGAGAGAGAGACTAGAGGGGCCGGTTATTCCTCCAGATTGCATCAGTCATTGGGCCTTGGATGAAGGCATACGCCCAGGAAAATAAATCAAAAAAGTGATAAACACTGTCCCACCCAAACAATCACACACACACACACACACACACACACACAACGTTAACATTTCAGCAATTAGGCTGCAATTGCTGCTCAGCAACAACTGAAAAGTCAACGATATATCCCACGTGGCGACTTTAGGCCAAGAAGTCCAATACACCACCAAACAACACCCTTGACCTTTCTAATATATTTATTAATGCCACATAAAATGAAGGGAATATAACATTAACACAACCAACTAACGGCACCAAGAGGATGATAGGAGAATAGCATTGACAATATTACAATAATTCTGTAGTGCAGATTTTACAGGTTTAGCATCACCCGCATTATGGACAAATGAAAACAATAGCTCCAAATCTGTTTTTCAAATGGGAGACTAAAGCCAGTCCCTAGAGTCTAGTAAAACTGGTCCAAATAGTTTTTTAGTGGAGTATCTCAAATAACTTTTTGCTTTAACTGAGGGCCAAACTCAGTCCCCATCATGCGGCTGAAAATCCTAAAGTGTTCAATAGTTACCTAGTTTCTGTGATTCAAGTTATGAGTGTGTCCTTTTCTATGTTTCAACTGCTAGAACTCAGTGTGTAAACCCTCTGGGAACAGGACAATTTCTCATTCTGAACAGGATGCTGAGTGAGCACACACACACACACACACACTGTGAGTCAGCACGTTCCAGTGATACTTGCTAGGAGGAGTTAACCTGGGTCTTGACTTTCCCACAGGTGTAAAGATAGAAAGCCTGCTCAGCATCTTGCCTCGAAACTTTTTGTGTCCAACACCTTGAACACAAACACTGTGACACTCCCAGCTGAGTGCACATAATAAAAACACAAAAGCACGTTTTGTCTTTCATGTTGTTATACCGTGTGTGTGTGTGTGTGTGTGTGTGTGTGTGTGTGTGTGTGTGTGTGTGTGTGTGTGTGTGTGTGTGTGTGTGTGTGTGTGTGTGTGTGTGTGTGTGTGTGTGTGTGTGTGTGTGTGTGTGTGTGTGTGTGTGTGTGTGTGTGTGTGTGTGTGTGTGTGTGTGTGTGTGTGTGTGTGTGTGTGTGTGTGTGTGTGTGTGTGTGTGTGTGTGTGTGTGTGTGTGTGTGACTGGTTCAGCTGGGAGGAACTGGCTATGCTGGATTTTTGCTTCTGCGTTTAAGGTTATCAGGCCCAGGACCCGCTTTCATTTCATATGCTATCTACAACTTGTGTTTACATTTTTTTCTGCAAAGCGAAACTTTTTCTAGGAATTTTTTTCTGAGCTCCTGCTGTTGACACCAGTTTGTCAGATACAGAGAGAGTTTTGTGAAGCTGATACTAGGCTTAATCGACATTCCGTCAACTCGTTTGGCGATGGATTACACGTAACTGACATTCATTCCTATAAAAAAACCTTACGCACTGTAGCTTTAATGGTTGTGTTAAATTACCAGTATTTCATGATAACTAAACTGCTGATGGCACAGTATTGCAAATGCACCTAGAAAAAAAGCAAATGCACCTGCAGGGAAGCTAATAACAGAACATATTACTTATTATTATTATCACACACAGTATTGGTCTATAATGACAGTAGGCATAATGGTGTAGATGTGGCAGGTGTTTGTCCCTGATGGCAAACATGCACTTTCCTTCTGACCAGGAGCCAATCAAAGCAGAGAACAACAATGCAATGGCTGTGTGTATAAGACAGGCATGCTCCTGATTGGCTAGCCATTAGTCTGCTTGCTGCTATAATAAATTATGTATACAGTCTTGGTTTGTGTTGCCTGGATGGTTGCCTAGACTAATGTAATGTTAAACTCTGTCTCATCACACTGCAGACAGAAAATAAGCCCAGTAGCCTTACCATTATGAAGATCAATATAACTGCAAACCTGTTGAATGCCTCACACAATAGCTGATTGTATAGACACTACTTTAAGCGGTAGCAGGACACATGATCCTTCAGTAAATATTTTCCACGTCAATTTATTGTTCTGAATTTCGAACAGAAAAACTACAACTTGTGTTTCAAAACATTTTTGAACTGTCCTTACATCTGCTGTAAGTGTGTGTGTGTGTGTGTGTGTGTGTGTGTGTGTGTGTGTGTGTGTGTGTGTGTGTGTGTGTGTGTGTGTGTGTGTGTGTGTGTGTGTGTGTGTGTGTGTGTGTGTGTGTGTGTGTGTGTGTGTGTGTGTGTGTGTGTGTGTGTGTGTGTGTGTGTGTGTGTGTGTGTGTGTGTGTGTGTGTGTGTGTGTGTGTGTGTGTGTGTGTGTGTGTGTGTGTTGGTATACAGCAATTTGTGCAACATTCCTCTCACAACTGTTTTGAAAGCTGGCTTTTAAGAAATGGCCTTGCAAAATCCCCTTCCTGTTCCCCTAAAATCGTCTATAGAACTCGAGAAAAAAATATTGCATCAGTAGAATACCTGTCTAGGTGTCCTGTCACATTATCGACACTTCAATAGGCTACAGCAAAAAAAACAACAAACAGACATCTCTCATGTATGCATAGAGCGTCTCATGCTGCTGCTCTGTTGGTACAGTGGGATGCTCCCCTTTCAAACGGAGAGCATCGCCATAGCAACTAACTAAGGGGGTAATTAAGGCACGTTAGGGAGGAAGAGGAACAACACAATGATAACAGCTCTAATTCCAGAGAGAATGTTGTAATGTATAGGTGCCTTCCTGTGTGGTGTGCACACCTACTCACTTTAAACCGAATGTATTCTAACGTTTGAAATTTTACTGAAATACCACATTTCTGGTGAAATTGTATGTAGCCTAACCTATGTCAGTCTGCATCCCACGTTTTGTTTTGTTTTTACAGCAAAATATTAATGAGAAATACATTAAAAAAACAACTACAATTTGTCTTATTTGCAATCTTGGTATAGAGGCTTCAACAGAAGATAAGCATGCAACAAGTGATCAATATCCGGCACCATTGTAATTAAATATTTAATATAGTATGTTAATATGCCTAGTATGATCATATCAGGCCTAATAATAGGGTCATATGTTAAAGAAACTGAATAATCTATGTTTGCAGTTCAACTTCAGTTAGTCAATGTATTAACAATTGTTATAATGTATCTACAAATGATACATTTGCAATGTCTTGTTAAGGTCAACAGGATAAAGTTTGTCATTTGTGTCTGCACCATTGTCATGCAATGTTCCCAAGTGCTAGTCAATCATTTTGGATGCACTAAACAACAGTGAAATGGGATGTATCCACGCTAAGCCTAAGCACCTTTTCTGAGCATCATCCCCAACAACAGGGGTCAGTGAATGCACCCTCTAGCTCTCAGGACATCTCTATCTATCTTTTAGGGAGAGCAGACACACTGCAGGCTGTTTTGCTGCAAACATTGGTGTCAAATACAGTACAAAGACAAACAAGGCTTTGTTTAGTCTATCTGGTGAGTCAGGTCTAGATGGTGATCGAGGCAGTGACCAACCAAACCGGCGAGGGAACATTCCCACCGCTGCTGCTAGTAGTAATACCTACCTACCCACTAACCTACCCACTAAGGAGGCGACTTTAATTAATCTAACTTTGAACTACGTGCTACTGATGATCCAAGTGTTTCTATTTATCTAACACAAGGAATTCTGAATGGCTTTCACGCCTTCTTCAGACTAACATATCCGTTTCTTCTTTGGCTGTATGGTCTCACTCACATTTCACCTTGGTCAGACTTGAACTGACAATCGCACCACCACTATCCAACCTAGATAACTCCCTCCCAGATACTACTTGTTAATAAATGAGTAATATCCCGTAGCTAGGAATGGGTGTAGCCTACCACTCAAACCAAGCTGTGTTTTTCTTAATGAAACCTCCACTGACAACTTATTCAACGTCCAATTCGCTACATAAGTGCCAAGGAGAACCCATCCCAGATGATGCTACGCTACATTGTGAACTGCTCCCTCCCTTGCTAACACTAGAGCACACACACACACATACACATCTAGCTTGCCAAGTTAAAACTAACATATTTAACCTCGTCCAATAGTTCTGAACCAAAACAATGTCATTAAATAAGCATAAGCGGTCCTAAACGACAACACATCCAGCTGACAACTCAAACTGACAGGACGTCAGTGAGACAGCTCTACCCTAAGCGGGCGGGCTACAGAAAAATAAAGTGGCTAATTAACTAGCATAGTTGGTCGAACTTCCTTGTACACAAATAGGCAGAGCAAAAATGTACTACCTCGAAAACACAACAGTAGGCCATAGAGAGGGCAGCAACTAGTTGTTCGTCTTACCTCGGCGGTGTGTGCTGGGTGAGGGTTTTGACCAAAGGATGGGCAGGGATCAACCGTGTACTGACACAGAGGCGGAAGTCACTGACAGTGGGGGCGTGGTTACACAAATGACAGGCATGATGCGCAGCCAATCAGGTGACCAAAAACAACACACCCCGTGTAATGTCCAATGATGGCGATAAATAGTGGCTAGTGTTAGCCAATATTTGGATTCTTTATCTTTTGAGCCTATTTTGTGAAATGTTATAATATAATATATAATATGTTAATGGTCTGTGAGAAAATCCCATATTTTCACCAATTCAAAATGACAAGTTTCAGCATTATTGTTCATATTTGTGTTATTTTTTTAAATTAATAACAATGTCAATTTTTTCTGAAATAGCCTTAATATCAATGTCCTACTCGAGTCATGGACCTCACATACCTTTGTTTAAATGTCTAAATCTTTCTGGTATTTTGAAGCTTTTTTTTTCTTTTCATGAGGATATTGGACATGTGTGGGGAAAACGTGAAGTCAGGTGGATAGTGTTACATATAGGAGGTCAGTGAACGCCACACCCCGATGGTTTCATATTCCAGGTGTACGTCCCTCTCATTATCTGTCAGAGTAGATCACCTGAACACGAGGAGAATGACTGGAATTGTGAATGTTGTTGATGACTATGACCTTTGGTGTTGATGCCAATGCTGATTAGTGAAAAGTACTGGTGTTCTGCATGTAGATTGCTAAAAATTACACAGAGAGTGGCTCATAGGCTCCTATTACAGCCGTTAACCTTCAGAATCTATATATCAAATAGTCTGTGTCAAACCATAAACAATCAGAAATAATGCTTATTTTGAGGGTTTTTTATATATTTTTTCTTAAATATGAGCGTTTCTAAGCGTGCACAGTTGTTAAAATGCTACTTTCTACATTTCCACAGTTCTTTTTGGAATAAAAATCTGCCTTTGAATGTTAAAAATAACATTAATACATTGGATTATATTGTGTCTCTTGAAATTATCAATGTTGCGATATTAGATGTTCGTTTTCAACCCTGTTTATTATGAGACATGAGCTTGGCCAGTGTGTATGACTCTCTCATCAATAATGTAGACTTACCCTGACGGGTGCCATGTGAGATTTGCCCCAGTTTTGTTTTTTATTTTTTATGTATTTGTAGCTTGTTTTCTTGATTATTTTCTCTTGTTTGTTTGTTCCTGGTCTTTTATTATTATTAAATAGGCCTATGTAATAAATAAATGATTCTTTATTTTTGTTGTGTGTCTTTCTTGCCTGTTTATGTGAGGGAGGGGAGAGGGGGTGGGGGTTGTGTGGGTATTGTATGTGTCTTCTTGTTCTGTTTTTTGTCCATATGTGTAAAATCGTAAAACCACTCAAATAAAAGTTTCAAAAAATAATGTAGCCAGTCAGTCACTGATATGTTTGATATAACCTGCTGCCTGCTAAGAGAGTTACACAGACATGACAAATAATTATTTCATGTTCTTACGTTTGTAAGTTACTAAATTATCCTCAACTGTGTGTTGATTTTGTCATGTTTGGAATTCCCATGTGAATACATTTCCCTGGTGTTCCTTATCCTATCATCTTTTGAGATCAAACAATAGCTATTCAACTTACTGTATATAATCAGTTTCATAAAGCATTTGAATAGTTTCATCTCAACTTCTTGTTCTTTCTATGAGGAAAAAAAAACTCACCAAACACACAAGAAGTGATGCATTTCTGGTCTCTATCTATATCATTAACAAAATTATTAGTTTCAAATTAGTTTTCTTAAAGGTGCTACGAGGAACTTTTAAATATTTCTGAAACAGTCTAATTTTTCCTGTGATGATCATACATTACATGTAACAGCAAATGAGACCATCAGTGCGAAGAATGCTATTTTTATAAAGTTTTTCTTGATGCCTTTGTCATGGGCACGCTCACCAAGGAATTACAGCTGGCATAATAAAAACACAAGAATGAACACAAACTGAAAGTTCCTCTGAGCACCTTTTAAGCAAATAGTCAACTGATAATTAATGCAGAAAAACAGAAGTCACAATTTCTATGTAACACTGTCACTTTTCGCACTCATTAGAAAACAGGAATCTTCATTAATGATTTGCTGTTGTAGGCAGCGTCTGACAGACAAGCGGAGTCTTTCTATTCCCCTGTTACATAACGTGATGGTGTGATGAGAGGGGGGAAGAAAAGAGAACAGAGAACTGGATGAGAACAAAGTAGGAGGAAACAGGCAGAGGAGAAAATGCTCTCCATTCAGGGCTCACAGAGGGACACAGCCTGTGTGCTGCTGCTTAGTACACAACCACACACAAACAAAGACACAATCGTGGGCAGTGTATACATACGGATTGAGTCGCACCACTATAGCATACATAATACACACAAACATGCACAATAGGAATGTGTTCATATTACATTTCACGGCTAAACAGAGTCATATTAATTACTGCCATAGTCTGTGTGTACATGCTTTATGAGTATAACCAAAGAGTTATAAATTACACGTTTTTTTTCTTGTTTGAACAATTTGTTCTGGAAGAAATTTAAAAAATATATATCCATAACATAACATAAGAAAGACGCTTGCATTATCAGCTGTGAGTTTCAATGTTGCAAAAATCCACCTGTACACCAGATCAATACATTTGAATAATGTACTTCATGTGCTGTGCCAAATTATTCCCCAACATAAAAACATGTAGTCTCTGGCTGGGAAAATGTTCTTTGATCTTTATCATATAAATTCACCAGCAAACATGTCTCCACTCTGTTGTCTGTATGGCCATTACTGCAGGTTCCTCTGCTCACCACTAGATGGAGGTAGAAGATAAAAAAAAGGTTGTGTCAAATTTATCACTGTCCTCTAGCAATGTAGAACCGAATTTGCATAAGTGATATTCTATTTGTTCATGTTTTGTAAACTATCTATCTATCTATCTATCTATCTATCTATCTATCTATCTATCTATCTATCTATCTATCTATCTATCTATCTATCTATCTATCTATCTATCTATCTATCTATCTATCTATCTATCTATCTATCTATCTATCTATCTATCCATCTACCTATTTTAAGTTGTTTTTAGTGCATAAACAAGATTAGGTTATTAAGTGAAATTTCCCAAAAGCGGGGAGTAAATTAGGTAACACTATAATATTTTCCTCATTATCTCGACATATGACCGAATATGCACAAAGGCTCTGGCAGGTAACTGGTGTTCAGAATAATAAAAGTGTTTTGGAAATGTTAAGTGGACATCACTTTCAAGCTGAAGCTAGTAAAGTTGGAGCTAATGTTAACTTCCTTAACTTTAGAGAAAGGAGAGCCGCCATTTTGTTTAATTCCTTTTTCTGATGTAAACTGTGGTTAAGGAGGCTTTAGATTGTGTATGTGTCTTTTGTTAGACAGGTGGTTTTGTTTTCTAGTTAGAGATGGTTGTGTTTGTTATGTTGGTTGGTTCTCCCTGAAGTGTTTATCAGTAATAAATAGAATTCGACCACCTGACTCTGAACATTTTTAATCTGGTTGTATGTTACACTTCCTACCACTATCTATCCCACTCTAGGGACGTAACACCATGTAACATCTTAGAAAAAAACTACATTTTTTTTAGGAAAGCCTCAAAAAGCCCATCATGATGCACATACAGAGGACAATGTTCACTTCAACAGGATTTGATCCTCCTCTGAAATACAAGATGCCATTTGAGATAGTACAGATCTGCTAAATGCCACATCTCCTCTTCAATAATGAGGCCTTTAAAAACTGAAGTCATAACAATATTCTAATTTTTACTTTTTTTTGGGTCTCAAGCTAAAATATGGGCACATGCGCACACACACACACACACACACACACACACACACATACGTGCACTTCATACTTCGCCCCTAGGCAAGACCCAGCAGTGTCAGCAGGAGGTCTGTGATTTGATAGCATTTCCCAGTATATAGGCCAATCTACTGTAGCCAGCAGGGAGAGGGAGCGCAGGAGAAACTTGTTATTCTAGATAAAGTGAGCCACATGAGACTCATTTCACTTGCAGGAGAAGAAAGAAAACCTCTCTCACTCTAGCAGAAGGGATTCAAAAAAATCAGTTGAGACTGACTACATTGCTGCAGATTCTAGTTTGAGTCTTTAGGTTAAAAAAATTAATGATTTAAATTCTAATATTATTATAACTTTTTATTAAATGGCTGTAAATTGCCAAAAATATTTTGACAGAAACTAGAGATACAGTTTGGTGGTAGTACACCTCCGCAAGGCATACAATTGCAGATCGGGGAAAGTAAAGGGATGGTAGGCAAAGCTTGAAAGGGATAGTTCAGTCATTTTGAAGCGGGGTCGTAGGAGATACTTAAGCAGAGTTAGTGCGTTACCTTATGGAGATGGCTGTCAAGGCAGTCACTAAAAGGAGTTTGGGGTAGACATTAGCAGAAGTCAGCCTTCTATTGTTTCCAAAAAGAATGTGTTATCCACATATACAGTATACGTAAATGCTAACCTCAAACCTAAATATTGAATATTGAATTGAAATGTCCGCTAAACTGAGATGTCCTTTACAGAGCTTTAGTTTGCCGCGAGACAACCCTTTATTTTTGCATCCATCCGGCAATCAGCTGCTTGACTCATAGCTACTGAGGAGTATTCAAGAGATACAAGAAAAAATAAGTAAACAGCTGTCTGGCGGCAAACTAAAGCTGTTGAAATCATCTCATTTTAGCGTACAATTGAAGGGATATGTTTTAGATTAGCATTTATATATGTGGAGAAAAAAAACGATTTCTTTTGGCCCCCTCTGTAACAATAGAAGGCTGACTTCTGCTACAGCGATGTCTCCCCCAAAACTCCTTCATAGTGACTGCGCTGATTTCCATCTCCATAAGGTAACACACAAACTATGCTTAAGTACCCCATACAACCCCACTTCAAAAAGCTACAATATTTTACTGCGACCCGACAATATGTAAGGTTGCAGTTACCTTTGACCCTTGACCTCCAAAATCCATTCAGTTCATCTTTGAGTCAGAGTAGACCTTTGTACAAAAACTTTGAAGAAAACCCCTCAAAGTGTTCTTGAGACATTTTTTTTTTGATTTGATTAAATTTATTTCAGAGATATCAAACATGGAAATACAATAAACAAATTATGTTTTCACAAAAAAAAAAAAAGAAAACAAATTATCTGTATTTCTGAGATATGCCTGAAAAGGAGCAGGAAGAAGTATACACTTATTTAATCCTACCCCTTTTCCATAGTAAAAAAAAATAAAAAAAATAAAATGTTTATTAAATTAAAAAAATAAAAATATTTATTATATTCGCTTCTCTTAATCCATATACTCTCTGTACAATTGGCGATACTTTATTATATTTGCCATTTACGAACTATACATACATACATACTACTTAATATACTATGAATTTTTTATATTTTATATATTTATATCATGCATATGTCTATATTTATATTTATAAACAATAAATATATCCATATCTACATACATATCTATACAATCAGTAAATATATCCATATAATTATAATTTCCTTTCATGACGAATGAGTTCACAGTGCCCATTGACCTCGGACCTATGAACTCCACAATCTAATCAGTTCTTCCCTTGAGTTAGAGTCGACATAAGTGCAAAGCTTGAAGAACATCCCTCAAAGCATTCTTGATATATTGCACTCAGAGACGAAATTGCCCGGACTGACGGACAAGATGACCTTCAGCTATATATCGTAAAAGGCATAAAAATCTAATTTCAGCAAAAATAATCACTGGCAGCAACATACAGCACTACTACCTAAAGGAAATAAAAGGAGGGCAGACATAGAAGGAATGTGTCTTTGTCCTGGTGTCAGCAGCATAGCAGAATGTAGTCGGTTGCTCTGCTGATGCGACTCCTCTTCATTACCACCAACACACACACACACACACACACACACACACACACACACACACACACACACACACACACACACACACACACACACACACACACACACACTCACTGCTTTCTAATTACAGGGGCTGGAAACAACTTGCAAGGACAGCAACTTTCTATTATCAGCCCCTTTTTTTTATTCCCCCTCTCAGCAAATCAGACTGGACATGGTGCACTCTAATAACCAGATAGGAACCGGCAATGAAAGGGCATATCAGGGTGTTTTTTTTTCTTCCCCGCACGGATAATTAGTAAAATATGTTCATTGTTGACGGGTATTTTCTGGTTGGTCGGATGGGTTTCCTCCCTCCCAATCTTCCATTGAGGCCTAGACAGACAGTGGCATGGTGTGAGAGAGGCGTCATGGCCTGGTTTGCACTCACATTCTTGACGAGAGTTCAAGTGGCCGGGTTGTTCCAAAGACCTAAAGTTTGGCTACAAAAACAGTACTTAGCTCAACAGGAGGAGCAGTGCACACTATCACCTACTGTATATTTATAAAGGAACAGTATGTAACTTTGAGTGTGTCAGAGAAAGGGAACATTTTCTAAGGTATATTCTCATAAGAAAAATTGGATACCTGTATCACTGTTTGAAGTTAGAACGCTTCCTGAAAAAGTTACTGTTTCACTGTTGTTGTTGTTGTTGTTGTTTATAGCAGCCGGGCCCCACAGTTTGGTTTACAAACATATTATAGTCTCACGTTTGGTTCCAGGTTCCTGAAAATAAATTTGTTTAGATTTATGATGATAGGATTATTCAATACTAACTATAACATGTAGTGAAAATATGTTTTATAAACTAACTGCAGGCTCTGCAAATGTAAACAAATCCCCCTCCCATGAAACTGCATAGTGCACCTTTAACATGGATTTCAATTCTGAATCGGTGTGTGACCAACGGCTGTACACACTCTGAAAATATAATTTTACTTGTATAAGCTACCGCTCTGTTCAGACCGCATAGCTAAATGCTGCAAGCTACTTAATTAAAATGAAGTAATGGTGCACTGATCTTTACATGGTCACACATAGGCAGATATAATTGCAAGCCTGTTCTGCTGAGCAGTTGGAATGGGACAATATTCCAGGCACACATGCATTTGTTAAAGGGCAGAGGTGTCCTCATTACAGTGGGCCTTATTATATATATATATATCTACATGCATTCTACAAAGAGCTACCACAAAGAAGCAAACAACATTAACATTGCAGGGACAGTAATAGTAGTAAAGGTATCTCACTTCATTACGGAATGGCTCAACACTATACTTGAGTCATTATGGGGGAGACTTTATCAGGGCCAGCATGATTGCTGTTTGTCTAGCCCTTGGGGGTTCTTCTTAATTATTCAATGAAGGCATTTTACCATCTCCTAATGTGCAACAATGGGTTCATTAATCATTCATAGTGGCATTCTACCACTCCAAATTACAATTTCCATGTTGAATTGGATCCTTAATAAGTGTGTTGTAATCTGAGTGGTGGATCACAAAGCACAGGAAGGCACTCATGACTGGACTGGACCCCTTTCATGTTGACTGGTCGCAGTGGGAAAAGCATAGTTGTGAATTATGAAATGAATTGTGGCTGTCATGACTTACTGGGAAACTTGAACATAACAGTCATTGCTTATCTTATTGCTAACACCTGGCCGTGCTCCTAGTCAACCTGCTCTTTTGTGACTTTTTTGTGGATTTCAGCATTTTTAGTTTCTTCACAAATATTGTTTGTTTAATTTTCTTATCGTAATATCCAACAGTGGTGACTGACCATGCAGTTACTTTTTTATTTTTGACGGTTTGGTTTTGAGCCAAGCTGCTTTAATGCTCAGGGACGCACATCCTCTTATGTTTATATTATCATCAAAACAAACCAGAAATAATCCCACAAGAGATTTGTCAACATAAAATTAGTTGCAGGGTACCAAATGCTGAATATGGATGAAAAAAAAGCTGTTTGGAGGCTTCAGAAAATGAGTGCAGTGATATTGTGTATTTCTGATATCAGCAGAGTGGGCCCTCCCTTTAGGGGAACAAAGTGGTCACCATGAGTTCACAGAATGACTGTTTTGAATGAACTGCCAACCCTTCTGGTAACAAAATGAATCCTCAGAGCTGAAGATGGTCCACCTGGAGACGTGGGTTCAAACCCCACTGCTAGAAACCTGAGGTATGTGACACTAGTGTGTGTGTGTGTGTGTGTGTGTGTGTGTGTGTGTGTGTGTGTGTGTGTGTGTGTGTGTGTGTGTGTGTGTGTGTGTGTGTGTGTGTGTGTGTGTGTGTGTGTGTGTGTGTGTGTGTGTGTGTGTGTGTGTGTGTGTGTGTGTGTGTGTGTGTGTGTGTGTGTGTGTGTGTGTGTGTGTGTGTGTGTGTCGGGTGTTGATGATTTTTGACTCATTTATCTATGCATCCATCCATCCATCCGTCCATCCGTCCATCCATCAATGCAATATGTTTAAGGCTAAATGCTGAATGATTGAATGTCAGAACAGTTTTTTTATTAATGAAATTATTACACTTCTTTAAAAAAAAGTGTTTTAAACGTAAAAACCAGTAAAGTGATTGTGGCCCATTATGTTAAAAGAGATAGGCTAAGTACAGTTAAAATGCAAAGGTACGAGTTGTGATTGCATACAGGTACCGGTTTGCGGTGGCAATACTTCACTATCCACTGCAAACCAGGGCACCACAATGATTCTGCTAAGGGCTCCTTAGATGTCCTGGATATCAGTCATTTACACAACAGCTCATTGTGAGCATTTTATTAGCAGGTATTCAGCATGTATTGTGTAAATAAAGATGTACAATCTATCTGATGTAATTCTGTGGCGGCCACTGCAGGATCATTAGCCATGAATGATTTAAACACAGCATCATTTAAAATTCACCCGTCCTGCTCATATGAAAATGTAAGAGCACTGCCAAGGGATTTAGAAAATGTCACAAGAGACAGGAGAAAAGCACTTTATTTGACAGCACGTCAGATTTCACCTTCAAAGAGTTTTTGCTTTCTCTAAATGAATAGTTTGGTATGCATTGGCAACAAATAGTAGGCTAATAGCTCCTTGATCAACTGAGCCAAAAGTGATTTTCGGACCTCATACACTGTATCACGTTTGTAATGACAACGGCTATGTGATATACTGGTTACAGTTGTATATGTGTGTTTGACTGGGATGTTCCTAAAATGTTAAGCTACACGGGCACTTAATATTGAGGTGTAGACTACACATGTACTGTGCCAACAGTGTGTGTGCAAAATGAGTTCACCTTATATGAAATTTCAAATATAAATGAAATCTAGATGGAGCTAAAGTACCGTTTTTGAATATATGCGGCTGGGTTGGAACGTGTCAAAAAAGGTCTGAATGTGGAATACTCTCCTGTATTCATTAACAACCATATAATCCCTTGGACAGAAACAGTGAAACCTTGCAGTAATACAGTCTCTTCTTACCATAATCATCTCTGTCTTAATTAGTCCTGCATTACTCTCATTATTGTCTCATTACAATCATGTTACTTGCATGTGTGTGAATGTATAAAGTGTCCAGTATTAATCAGGAGTCTCCATACATGGTCCTTGACAGATGGCTCTGTCAGATGGAGCGGACGTGGCGATGGTCCACAGATAGCAGGGTCGGTGGTAGGTTTGACGCATGTTGAAGCGTCCCTGGGGCAAGATCCTGAACCCCAAACTGCTCCTGATGGTCCGGCCAACCAAATGTAGTTCATCAGTGGGCGAGTGTGAATGGGTTGACACCACCGATCCATGTACCGATCCAAATTCCACAGTCCTTTATTTCTGTTTTTCATGCTGTTGTTTGTAACTTCATTTATTATGTTCATACTAAGAAAGCAGCCAGCAGCTTATATTAACTGGCTTTTTTTTCATAGATATTTTTAATTCTTTACACATTCTTAATTTTCTAATATTTTCTAAAACCTTGTGAAGGAGTTGAATTTCGGGTATACTTGTGTACTGAAACCGTTCAAAGCAGTTCAAATAAATGGGTTGGAATATATTTAAACCTTTTATATTAGAATTGCTGTGTTGCTTTAGCCTTTATAACCTTACATATAATACCAAAAGCAACAATATATTTGTTTAAATAATTATATCTCACAGTAGCGACAGATATCCAAAACCCAGATATCTGAAACGGGTCAGAATTGAAAAAATATTGGATCGGTGCATCCCTAGAATGGGTGAGTGAGTTGCATAACTTGTAAAAGAAGGCTATATGAAATGCAGTCCATTTTCCATATGGCCTGAGTGGTATATAATCTATTCGAACTGCTCTAATTCTGGGTTTGCTCTTCTCAAGTTTCTGCTCATAAATCATTCACAGAGCATGGTTCTGCAACCGCAGACGGTATCGGATATGACGGTATCGACATCCTCGTTCTGTTCTGTGATGAATTTTTTTTTATTCTGACAATGGATCACGGTTTCACAAACAGCCTCGACACAGACAAACGATCAATATCAAAGAGTCTGTTGCATTGCAGTTGGAAATGATGTAATTGTGTAAGTGTGCAGTCATACCATTGAGGAACCCCTAGGCACATGGGTAGGGGAAATCATGAATATGGTTATTATTAGATATAGGGAATAGGTAGGAGCACATGGAGGAGGTCCCACTCTGCTTCTTAGCTTTAATAATGAAAGGAATCATATGTTAATGGATGGAGATTACATAACATCGATGTCCCTTGTGGGAAATAGTGCAGAAAGACACTTTTTGGCCATCAAACTTCCTGGTACCTACATAAGTGTACCACAAAAAGAACATGCTGTAAAAGAAATGTATGGTATATTACATAAGATTTTGGGGCAGGAATATACTTCATGATGTCACTATTTCCAACAAAGCAGGAACCCTAATGGCTTTGGGGATGTTCGACAGCAGCTCAAACAGTTGACTTATCCTCTGAAGTATCTCAACATCTACTGGATGGCTTGGCACAAACGTGTATACAGACCTTTATTATACAGACCTTTATATCACGGTCAGACTTTTCCCATCTCAGTATGAGGTTTTCAGTGAAATGTCTTATGTGTTGGCATTCATATCCACCTCATGTTGAATTGTTACCACCTTGGAGCTCCTTTTAAAATGGTCACCTCTTTTGCTAAATGCAATTTATCTTGTTTTTTTTTCAAAACGAATATGTCCCCTGTGTCCCAATGTATGAAACACTTTTTCCACCTCCACCTTTCTGAAAACCTGTGTTCAGAAACCTCAGTCAGCTTTCTCTCCCCTTATGATATCATAAGGGGGAGAAGCCACGCCGCTTCACTGCCAAACTAATCTAGCTCTACCTCCACCTGTGATAGTCACACCCCAAGATGCCCCAGGTTCTAACCGGCAGTTACATTCAGGGCCAATCAGAGCAGAGTGGGATTTCTGGAAGGCGGGGCTTAAGGAGACAGTCTCTAAATTGTAGCCTTTCAGACAGAGGCTGAAAAGGAGATCAAGCAATGGTACTGTAAGAAATACGTTTTTTTGGACACAATACAGTTTAATGACATTTGGAGATACCATACTTATTGCAGCAATGACGAAATCTGTTAAACAGAGGCATCAACCATAAGACGGACGCTTTCCCCAAAGCAAATGAATCCTATATGTTCACTGTGATTGATTATCTCATTCAGTAGGTCAGCGTATTATTCTATGTGTTAATCTTATTTAGGCCCATCTATTGATTTCCAGGGGGCGAATTGTTAAGTGTGCAGTCTTCGATTGTCTTGTTGGCTTTGTTTTCTAGCAGTGCCTTCTCCCTTGAGTTGATTTCAATAATAGAATGGACCAGCCTTTCAAAGAGAATTACAAGTGAGAAAAGCCCTTTACTTGTAAGTAAGCTCAGTTGACACGTGCTGTGATATGATATTTAGCCTACAGCAATTGTAAATATCTCTCCATATAAATAAAAATTAAACCCCAAATAATAAATGCTGACAGTGTGCAGGCCCCGAGAGGATGTGTGCAACAATCACTAGATGCAGATGAGATAATGGATGTTAAAAATGGTTTAGGAGAAATATACAGATGCAAACTTTGATGAGACCATGGGTTGCATTACCTACAATTAAAGGGTTAACCAAAATGGAGGATTGACGTGTGTTTAAATCATAGATAGTATATAATATGGATGTAGTATCCGTGCTGACCTCAGTTATTCACACGGCATCCAATAATCCTGGTTTATGCGCGTCGCCATCTTGTGAGAATTTTACTCCGCCTCACAGGAGGGAGATACGCCCATCGAGCTGACGTATACCTCCGAGGCAAAGTGAGGGACAACGGGCGGAGAGCGGTCACTCAAGAGATCGCGCCAATACATTTTAACCTCCAAAAGAATAAAAACTAGCTTGGTCCAAAAAAATTCACCCCCCTCATTGTTGTGATGGAGAAATGACCTACACATACAGACTAGAATGGTTTTGTGGACCAGGCTGTAAATAGGTTTAATAAGACTTTGAAAACGGCCTGTCTAACAAGTGAGTCAAAGAAAAATTGCTCAGTCTTGGTACCACCCCCAGTGGCCCTTCCGGTCTACTACACTTCCTTATTGGATGCTGGTAAAAATCGCTGAGGTTGGGGCTTGGTTTAAATGGTTTATTAAAAAGTGAAACATAACATGTCTTTCTTTTGACTTCTGTTGAGGTAGCGCAAAGGGACTGGCCATCTTGCCTGTGTAGAAAGATAACTGATGGAAAGACATTTTACCATACAATGTATGTCTCTCTGCACTGTATTTCCTTAAGAAATACATATTTTACTGTTTCTGGACTCCCACATTCACACAAACCAGAAACATGTCTCCCAACAGTGCTCTAACCTCAACCTACCTAGTTTAACAGAGTCCTTTGGTTGTGTCTTCAGCAGGTGTGTTAGGCCCAGTCTCATTAAACCATGAGACTGAAGGAGGGGAGAGTAATATGCAACCCGGGTTTATTGTTGTGATTATTGGATAATATTACTTGATAGGTAGGGAGATACATTTGTATTTGTGTACATATTTATTCTGTCAGTTTTTAGTGTAAATATTGGGTTGCTTGTGTGTAAATGTATAATATTCTATGTGCGGTGTGTCCACCGGATATGGGTAAGTCCACATAATTACCTGCGGCTGGGAGTGTATAAAAGGCAGCTTGCTGAGAGTTTGGTCATTCAGTATTGATTGTAAGTGTACCTCTCACTTACTCACAGACAATGTGCAGTAAAATAAACACCGAAATGTACATGTTTGACCTTTTATTTATAGCCCACTATGAAAAAGACATATAGCTTAATGGAAGCAAAATAGACAAAAATCTCAAAATTGACCGGTGCTTGAAAACATGTTATTTCCAGCAGAGTCTGACCTTAAGTAAAGTGTAGCCAATGTATTAGTATTTGAATGTAAATACTATCCCATTTCATTAAGTAGCCAACACATTGTTTTTTAAAGCAGTGCTTATAGCAGGGTCATCCTCTTTATCTCTGATGAGCATCCAAACACTTTTGTTGTTCTCTTTTGCCTCCTTCTAGTGTCCTTCCAATAGGCATGCAAAGGAGGCGGCAGAGAGCTGCAGAACTGTCTCTCTCTCTCCCTCCCTCCTCCAGGGCTACATCCCGTTATCTGGGCGGGGAGAAAGGTTGGACCACACTCACCAAACACACACACCGCCTCTCTGTTCTCACCCACAACCGCTCTGAGCTGAGCAGGAACCGGCTACTTCATTTAGGCTATGTCATCGAGACAGACCCTGGAGAGAGGAGGGTAGGATTTCTAACAGAACAAAGCGGAATAATTCACAAACCGACTACAAACACCCCCAGTTGGAAAACGGGATTACATTTTGCTTTCCTGCAGTTTTTTTGGGACTCTTTGCTTCCTGCTTCTTCCTCTTCGTCTTGTTGCACTAGGATCTGTTTCAACAACAACAGGACAGAGGATCTGCCTGATCCTTTTGTGTTGCACTGCAGTTGTTTATTCACACTCGCAACTTCTCCCCCCCAAAACAAGGAGCTTTTTCATTTCTGTTTTTTCCTTGTGTTTTGCCTAAACGGAATGAATGACAAAAACAAAGGAGGTTGATGTCCAGAACTCCCCGGCTGCGCACCTCTTCTTCGCCTCGCCCAAGGAACGGAGAGTCCATCTCCGGCAGAAGATGGAGAGCGGTGGCGGAGCGGAGGGCTCGGACAGCGGGCAGCAGACCCAGCAGCAAGCCGCTCAGCCCCCTCCGCCGCCGGGAGTCAAGAAGAAGATAAACCGCGCTCCGTCTCCGGCCAGACCCAAGGACGTAGCCGGCTGGTCGCTCACCAAGATCCGCGGCGGGATCGCGACTCCCGCACTCAGCGTCAAGCCGGGATCCATCCACCTGGGGAGCCGCGTCTCCAGGCGCAGCCCCGTGGGAAGTCTCCCCGGGAAGGACGGCAAAGCGGAGAAGAGCAGTGGAGGTGGTGGTGGCAAACCGGCGGGCAAGTCCTCCTCCTCTGCCAAAACGCACGCGGCCAAAGCGTCCAAGAGCACCGCAGGGAAGAGGAAGGTATCGGACGCCAGCATAGATTTATCCGACGATTTATCCAAGGATTCAGGCTGCGCCACCGGGAAGCTTTCTCCTACCGACAGCAGCTCTTCGCTTTCGGACTGCGCCTCCGAGGAAAACAAGCTCTCCACGGACGCGGTGAGCAGCGATACGGAGTCGAGGAGCAGCCGTGGCGGTGGGCCGGAGGGAGACAATAACAAGCAGGCGGCGGCGGCGGCCAGGGATGGAGGCGCTGGACAACAACATGCCGCCAGGACCCCCGGCTCCTCCTCCTCCGCGGACTACAGGGACCGTCTGTCGCTGGGCGCCGAGACCGGGGAAGGGAGCGTGTCCCCCGGCGACGAGCGCTCGATCATCTCGTTTGACAGCAGGGTGCCCGCCAGCACATCACTGGCTTTCTCAGACCTCACTGAGGAGTTCATGGACGGCATGCAGGAGGAGTTTGTCCGGGAGATAGAGGAGCTGAGGTCTGAGAATGATTACCTCAAAGTAAGTCATACAGCCTGTCCATTATCAGTGGATTTTAAAGGTGGTTTGATCATTTAACAGACCGTATTCTGCATCAGGGATCCCATGGGAAAGTTTTTTTTTTTTTATGAAAGCGTAAACAAAACAGTTTCTCTTATCAGTTCTATTATCTTTGCTTGTTGTCATTTTACATTGGACGAAGATGCAAAAAGAAAGTCTCTCTCTTGTCAAAATCCTGGTGTTTAAATCATAAAGTCTATGGTGTTTGTTTTCAGTTCCCCCTGTCTGGTTTCCCAGTGTGTACACAGTACACTACAGCTGCCTTTGGATGCTGTCCAAGCCTCAGTCACTACAAGCATGATGGTGTTATGATAAAGAGTCTGCTGCACCCTCAGTAGCAGCTGAGCAAAAACATGCAGCCTGTTTATAGCCTCAGACTGGTACCTTTGATGTGACTATAGTGCAAAGAGTTCATACAATGTGTAGGTGTATAGCAGTAGTTTGGCCAGATCATGTCTGTTGTCAGCTGTGTTTAGCTCACATGACTGGAGGTGAGGATGTAATTTAACTCACCATGCTTGGGGGGGAGGGTGTTGTTGTTCCTAAAGCCCACAGGGAAATCTGCATCATGCTGCCTTGCTGATTATTGACCAAGCTATGCAATTAGCATTGGTTTAACACAGAAGACTAATTATCCCAAGAGGCTGTTTCTTAAGTCGTATCCATCCATACAACTGTAAACACTCAGAGAAGCACACATTCTCAACTCCATGTTTTTGTATTTGGTGGGTAAGGGTATACCCAATGTCTTTGAATAAAAATAATGGAAATTTGACTATCGGCTGTACTGAAATTCTAACCAGTTCAGCACTGCATCATCATGGGTACATGGTGGGCTAATAGTCATCAGATTTTGGCACTAAAGGCATTCCTCAGCTCCCACTCTGCTGGTGTTTGAAATGTAATATACGTGGACCCAGCAGTCCCGCAGATCCATCCAGCCTGGAGAGTGATTGATCAGGGGGCCGGGTCGATGACATTAGCATCTCCCCTAAGCACTAACTGGTAGGAACCAGACAAGCCAATAATTGTCAAAGATTGATTGAGGAGGCGATTGATCAAGAGCACCTGTCTGGACAGGAGGACCACCTTTGTCCGTTGAGACAGTGTGTTGGAGAATGTAGATCCTTGGTGGACCTCTCTAGTCTGTCTGTGGCTGGCTTCACACAAGCTAACAGGCGTTTTATTGATCACTATGGTGGTGATGAAACATTAAGGTGGATTCAGTGATTCTGGAGAACGCTTGTTGTCAAAATCTGTGAATATCTCCTCACAATATGCTATCCCATCATACTGTGTCACTGTGCACAGAAAAAAAAAATGTAGTTGCAAACTATTGTGTGGCCCTTTGTTAACATACCAGTTTACAGAGCCTAGGCTGTGTATTAACACCAGATTCTTTTCAACGCACACAGACACTGTACAGACAGATCATGAGGAGATATTCACTGATTGACAAAAAAGTGATTTTGACAACAAGCGTTCCCCAGAATTGCACACTCCACCTTTAACTATTTTGCCTCAGACGTAAAACATAATCGAATTAAGACTGTTTTGAAAATGAACAAATAATATTGATCACCATGATATATTTCACAATATTATAAAATGCTGCTATGTAGCCCTATTTAGCTAAGATTATTTGATTTAATAGTTGGGCAGAATGTTGCCCAACTACTAAAAGTATGTATGCAAAGTGTGTGTGTCTGGTGCCTGAATATGTATATACAGTATATAGGACAGCATATGTGACATAGCTACCGTATTGGACCACCCCAAAGCCTCATGGGAGGCCAGGGCAGTGAAGTGTGACTGAGTGTGGTCCTGTGTCTGTTGTTGTTGCTGCAGCTGTGAGGAACACCTGCTCAGTAATCCTGGGATGGAAAACGCCACTCGTTCGGTGCATATACTTTGTGCCCCGGCCTGTCTATCTCCTGCAACGGCTTCACATTGTGCACATTAATATGCCGACCCCTTTACGAGCTACTGTTTGCCATTTGGGCCGTAATTATGAAATCAAAAGGACTTACAGCTGTAGGACTCCGTTATGTTAAATATGGTCTCATACTTACTTACCATACTGCCTGGATATTATGGTCAGGTGACGTGCTAACAACACTTTGATTGATGGTCTCCCTGGTGCTATTATTGCTAGTTCACACCATTCACACACCTTGTTAGATCAGCTCTCGCACAGCAACAACCTCAACGCTGAATTCAATTAGCATTCAGGTCCGCATGCTGTTCCTGGAAATGAAAGACAACATAAATAGGTTTTCTATTGCTGGCCTGGTGTTACAGCTAAAACCTGATAGAGTCACACAGACATGACTTTCAGAGCCTAATTGTTTAGGAATGTCTGTCCTGTGACTGCAATTTATGCCAATAGTGGAGCATCTGTGGAGATTCATGCTTGTATGTGATGACTGTGTTAGCCTACTCACTACTGCTATCCTGCAATGTTACCAATGGTTTACATGGAATATAATTGCTTTAGCACTGGTGAACAGTTTTCCTGCCCTGCCTAACAGCCTATGATCAAATTGTACCTTTTGCTTACGTTGCAATAAACACTTGGAACATACACTTTACATGGCAAAGTGTACAATGGTATTCTTCTGTATTATATAGAAGCAACTCTCTGAATCTTAAAGTTGTGGAACATTAACAATCCCTGTTTGATAAACATCTATCATAGGCTTTATCATATCGCAGAGTGTTGTTCACAGTCCCACAGCGGGTAGTAAGGACCCGCATTACAGCAGATGTGTGCACGCGATGATTACTAATTTCTAACATCTTCCAGTCTGGCTCATTAAAAAAAAATCTCTCATCTGATTGGCCGATCCATTCTCCTGACTGGCTGGTGATTTGCTATTATGACAGGAACCATCTTCTTCCCATCTTCTTATTTAGCCTGTGGAAAGAAGGTCAGTGGACCAGCTCCAGTCTCCCCCTCTGCTGCTGTGCGCTTTATCTCTCTATACCCGTCTACATTTCTGCCATGCTCTGTTCTTCCTCTCCTTTTTTCCTTCCTTTGCTTCCTTTTGTCTTATCTCCCTTTCATTCCCCTTTGTCGAGTCATTCTCTTTTCTTTCTTTTTTTATACTTTTACTTTTTCCAAGATTATTCTCCCAATTTACAATTTCTGTTACTCTTAAATGTACAGTTTGTAAAGAGAAATGTTAATCCACCTTTTCAATTGAAGACAGAACAATTTCTCTCTCCTTTCCCTTTCCATTTCTTCCTCATCTCTCCTCCTCCTCCTCCTCCTCCTCCTCTCTTGCCGCTGTATTGCAGATGTGTGTAGCTCAGTGGTCAGCATGGCACAGACCGCTTCTTGCTGCAGTGTATTTTAGCTCCATCAACAAATCTCTTTCACAAGATAACACACACACACGCACACACAGTGGACACACACACACACACTCGCAGCCCCACACAGCTTGCTGCAAGCCTGCTAAATTGCACATATACATTACATAGCATGTTAACATGTTTACGATACTCTCACACAATTGTTTATATTGTAGATAGTAGCAGTAAAGACACAACCTACCCCCTCAGTCCCTTTCTCACACACACACACACACACACACACACACACACACACACACACACACACACACACACACAAGCACACAGTCAGGCACACACACATGCACACATACACACACACACAAACACACACACATCCCAAGTGCTCATTGTTGCTACAGTTGCTTGCGGAGGCTCTGCAGAGGCTGACCCACATTCTGCACTGTAGTAAATGATGACAGCGCTGCTACTACTACAACTACTACAGCCAATCGTACTCCATCTGCTTAATATGCATGTACACATCGTACACACATACACACACACACAGATATTTTCGAACACACGTAGTGCACACTCTTGGAAGCACACCCCACTTGTGTAACACCCCCCACTTGCAAGCCCTTTAAATCCCAGCAGCGACCCACAATCCTTTTAGTGGGAGTGTGGTTCATTTCACTGCAGACACACACACACACACACACTAATGCAAAAGCTGCGCCTTTAAAATATGAATCAGAGGGATGATGCAACTCACACTGTCAGGCGGAAATGAATAATCCATCTTTAATAAGTCTATACAAGAGGCCAGATCATGATTCTTCTATAAACTAAGCATCTGTGCCGGCTTGTTTTTGAGCGGTGGCTTCCATTGCGTTCCATGTCTTTTTAAGAAGTATTTTCAGATTTTTCTTTCTTCATATTTCTAAAGTGTAGGAATTCCCTTTTTTTCTCTGCCCTCTATTTCCCTGAGGGTGTACTGTTAAAGAGTCCCTTTCTAAGGTAATCTAATAACCCCTCCTTGACCTTTTAACCTACTTTGTGTGACCTCCTGTGCGAACGAGAGAAAGGAAAATCAATACAGTATCAAGTTGCATTACTAAGGCAGCCATTATGCTCCTTAGAACATCTCTATTTCTGACTTACTCACCTCTCCCCCCTTTATCTGGCCTGAGAGAATATTACATAGCAGTTGTACTACTAGCTGTTAGTGTGGTATGGCTGTGCTAGACTACATAGCAGTTCATTTCTGAGGGGACACTAATTGTCATAATGGCCATTCTGATAATGAGTCGAAGAAGACGCGTTTGTGTTAACGACATTGAGCATTGATTGATGGGCCTGGGTTAGGGTCGTATAACAAGGTTAATGGAGGATGATTCTTTGATGAAGACGGTGATTGTCCACGCATTTTACGACAACGATGCTTAAAGCTATATAGGGAACTCCTGTTCAAACATTAAAGAATTCCCTTTACGACCCACCACCACCACAGTACATGAGGACATCACGCTGTCATCACTTTGAGTTACAGTCAGTTAAGATGTCTCTTCAGTACATAACAGCTCCTCGTTGCCTATACAGGTTAAACCAAGCTCGTAAAAAAAACTCCTGTAAAAAAATCAAATGTTATGAGATGCACTTAACCTTGTGTGTTCTTCACTGTGACCCCAGGATGAGATGGAGGAGCTGAGGTCTGAGATGCTGGAGATGAGAGACATGTACATGGAGGACGATGTCTACCAGCTACAGGACCTACGGCAGCAGCTAGAGCAGGTAAGGGAACGCACAAAAACAAACAAAAAAGAAGCACACTCATTGAATCTATATTTTTTCTCTGGAATGTTACCTTTTTAATGAAACGGGCAGAGGCTGTGAAATGTAGGGAGACGGTTGGTAATCAGTCCATAATTAGAATGTCACCTTTGAGCAAGAAGTGCAACACAGAGCCAGGTGCATCGTGCACATTCAAAATCACAGTTTAAATGAGACATAAAATGCTCATTTTCAGTTTCAAAATTGTGGTTTGGGGAATCTATTAGAACTTGTTTTCATGGTATAGTGCCGACAAAAAAATTAATATTTCTCACAGTGCCATTGCTGAATCTCTTCTTTTCAGCCTTTGTCTGAAACGCTCAATCTTTGAGGCGGTCTCTTTATGCCCCGCCCTCCAAAAAGCCCAGTCTGCTCTGATTGGACCTGAATGTAACCGCTGGTTTGACTCAAACTACCAGTTAGTATCAGGGGCACCAAGGGGATATGCTTATCACAGGTGGAGGTAATGCTAAGTTAGGTTGTCTTCCCTTATTACATCATAAGTGGAGAGAAATCAGACTGGGGTTTTTGAACATAGGTTTTCAGAAATGTGAAGGGGGAGAAATAAAAATGGGATAGTGTTTTTTTCTCATACTTTGGAAGTGTCTACACCTGGGCCCCATATCAATGTTCGAAAACCATGAAAGCGCATTTTGCGCACAAGTTGACCTTTAAGAAAGTTTCAGATTGAATGTGCTTGTGTACTGCCCCTTTTCTCTTGTATTTTGGCTGATGCATGGCCAATGTCCCTTGAAGCCACTGGTTTCAGTGAAGTTTGAGTTACAAGGATAGCTTAGACATCATGACACATAATACATCTTCTACTGTACTCACACACCGCTTGTGTTCCCCTAGGCCAACAAGACCTGCCGCATCCTGCAGTACCGGCTGAGGAAGGCAGAGCGGCGCTCTCTTCGCGTGGCCCAGACGGGGCAGGTGGACGGGGAACTGATCCGAACCCTGGAGCAAGACGTCAAGGTAAGCCCCAGTTTGAAGGCTTGACAGAGAGTGAATGAAACGGCTGCATGGGGCTCTGTGTGGGAGAGGTACACATGGGGTCAGAACTTGAGACTGGATGTGTTCTTGTAATAGATACAGGAGAAGATAGAACATTGAGAAAGTGAGATATCTGAAAGAACAGCGAGGCTTTGAGTTAATTATAATAATAAAGTGAATAGTCTCCACTGATGGGCCTGGTTAGGATTTTATTGCTAGAAAAATCAATACTGATACTGCTTATCTATACCGAAATATATCAACATTTTTATTGATACAACTCTCCATAATTCGGTGCAAAAGAATAAGGACATGAGGTGAAAAGATTCATCAGTTATTTTATGGTCATTTTTTGGCAGAAATAACGAGTTCAATTTCTGCCTGTTTGCTAAAGCTGTGAAACAGGCTGCACATGACTGGAGAGAGAGAGCGCAGAAGTAACACAACGTCAAACCCAATCACAGCTTCTTCATCAGTAGGAGACTGTGCCGAATTTGAAAATGCTCTTACATTAAAATGAATTAACACTGCATAAATATCATAGGAGTATGGAGCTTATTGATATTTTTGGTACCAAGCAGCCATGAAGTTTATTTTTTTATTTTTAGGTTTTCGATAGCCATCTCTAATGGTCTCTACTCCAAAACAAAAAAAATGTCTGACATGTATAGAAATTCATACTGAACCTTTCTTTCTAAACAACTAGAATTTGTTTCTTCTCAGACACGATAGCATGATATGTAAATACATAAACATAGACTTATTGTTTTTACACACACATTTTGATTTGTCATTGCTTGTTTTTATGTATGGGGAAAGTTCATATGACCCATTGTATGTCCGCTGCTGAAGCCCTGAGGCCATGGGGAGCTCGGTCTTCCTCTAATTTGTTCAAGGAATTTCCCCCCCCGTTTAAAAATACAGACTAATCGTCACACTGAACGCTGCATTAAGACGCTCAATTGACCTCACACACACGCACATTAACACACAGAACACGGTCACTTAAGAAACCTTCGCTATGACCAAGTTCACATGCACACAAACACATATAGTATATACAATAAATGTACACTGGGCCTATAGACAACACAGTCTTTTACCAGCGTCCTTGGCCGAATGCACATACACCAGTCATCCCAATCGCTTCAGGAATCCCTGATAAAAGCCAGATATACACAAACACTGAGTGCAGGCAGGAGTAGAGCCTCTGTGTGTGTGTGAGTGTGTGTGTGTGTGTTTCTTGTCACGCTGACCCTGGATCTGCCGATAGAAAATTTGCAGCGTTCCTCCAACATTTCACACATGACGGAGGATACAATGAATCCATTATACCCTCAAAGAGAGAGAGAGAGAGAGAGACAGTGTGAGAGTGAGACTGTGATGTCATTCTCCAATGGCTTTTTTCCGCCGGCTGTCGCTGTCTGTCTCTCAGCCACCGTCTCACCATCTGGTTGTTTGGGAAGGAAGGATGGAAGGAAAAAGAGTGTACATCCTGTGTCTGTGAAAGTGTGTGTGTGTGTGTGTGTGTGTGTGTGTGTGTGTGTGTGTGTGTGTGTGTGTGTGTGTGTGTGTGTGTGTGTGTGTGTGTGTGTGTGTGTGTGTGTGTGTGTGTGTGTGTGTGTGTGTGTGTGTGTGTGTGTGTGTGTGTGTGTGTGTGTGTGTGTGTGTGAATTTTTACAAAATTTTTTGTGAGAACCAATTGAAATATTTAGACCATAACAGTGATGAAATGATATATCTCCAAGAGGATATCTTGTCCGGTCTTCACATTGGGACTGGTCTTTAAAGGAGCTTTTTGAGGGTTTTGAGTAGATCTAAAGGTTCAGGATAGAATTGGGCTTAGGTTGTTAGTTTAAGGGTTGGGGTTAGGCATTTATTTCTGATGGTTTGGGGTAGAGTAAGGGGGCTAGAGAATTCATTATGTCAATGAGTGTCCTCACAAGTATAGCTGTACAAACGTGTGTGTGTGTGTGTGTGTGTGTGTGTGTGTGCGAGTGCGTGCGTGCGTGTGCGTGTGCGTGTGTGCGTGTGTGTGCGTGTGTGTGTGTGTGTGTGTGTGTGTGTGTGTGTGTGTGTGTGTGTGTGTGTGTGTTGAGTCTAGAAGGCGGAAGACAAAAAAGGGGCATTGGCCACTTTTTAAAAATTCAAATCGGCCAATCACAGTGGGAGGATGAGTCGGTTGGAGAAATGCACCAAAAGAGAGAGAACTCCAAGAGAGAATACTAGAGGAGGCGTAAACAAGACTTTCTAGAATCCAAGGGGGAGGTCTGACTCACATTTTAAATCTTCAGTGGCCAATGAGAGCGTTGTGAGTAAGAGAGTGATGGAAAATCGGAAAGACACAGCTGGAGAAGAAAAAAATTCTGCATCTGTTGGTTGCATTAGCCAAGAGGAATCCCATAGACAGGAGACTGAAAGACACACACACTGCAGGGAGACAAACCTGACTCCCTCACAACACACATGGCTTATTGTGTCCTCTAGCCGCCAGCCAGGGCCCAAGACCCAGACGGCAGGTCAGGTTACGCGTGTGTGTGTGTGTGTGTGTGTGTGTGTGTGTGTGTGTGTGTGTGTGTGTGTGTGTGTGTGTGTGTGTGTGTGTGTGTGTGTGTGTGTGTGTGTGTGTGTGTGTGTGTGTGTGTGTGTGTGTGTGTGTGTGTGTGTGTGTGTGTGTGTGTGTGTGTGCACATTAAGCTTCTCTCCTCACAGTCACTCTTCTGTTTACTCTGGTGTGTTTATCATTAGCCTTATAACAACAGATACTCACTCATTGCCTCTGTGACTCAACACTGTTTCTGCTCTAGTGGAATAGACAAGTCAGAATGTCCTTTAACTCCAGTATGATTCAAGTACAAAAGACTGAAACTAGCAACTGGGTAAGGCGTGGAGTGCTGTTTTTTTGGGAAACTTTCCAGTTTATCCATTAAAGGTCACATATTATGCTAAATGCACTTTTTAAATGTGTTCTAACATATCCATGGGTCCACGGTGTGCCTAGAGACTGCCAAAATATTAAAAAAATAACAATCTCTCCTTTTCTCACTCTCCCCCTTTCTGAAACCCCCACCCCTCCCCCCAATATACTCCAGTCAGAATTCTCCTCGTTTCTGACCTCACAAACTGGAAAGCCAGAAGCTTCCACTGTGCAGCCCACACCCCTATTTCTTATTGGTCCACGGCCCTGACAGACAGAGGGCGAGGCGTATCTGGCTTCGCTTCCGGACAGGGGGCGGGGGGAGCTCAAAGATTGTATATTTACGAGGGGAGCTGCAGCTCTTTTAAAAAAATAGGCCATTGTGAGATTAGCTGAACATCAGAATAGTACAATAAATTATCTGAAAGTTTTTTTCAGCAAACAATTAAAGAAAAACGTATTAGGGACCACTAAGACCATATAATATGGTGTATAATAGAACCGAAAAGTGTATAATATGGGAGCTTTAAGGGAAGTAAAATGTTGCTCACTGGACTCAACAGTGTGTTCCGGCATCCCGCAACCACCAACCTACCTTCTCACACGCTTAACACAGCCCTCCATAACAAGTTGTATTTACTTAATATCACGCGCTAGCATCAACAGCTAACCGCGCCACCCAGCCATCAGGCACCCAACCAAGAGCCACACAGTCATCCTTGGCTATACGGTATACCTCATCTTAGCAAGCAACAAAGCAAACACATCACGTTAAGCTGCTGCCTGGGCCATCAAAAAGGCTACACCAACAACAAATACGATGTGTTGCTAAAAGTATGTTTAGTCAACATTATTTCAAGGCTCTTCTTCTTTATTTATACAGGCTGAAATAGAAAAACAGTGTAGCAGTGGTTCACATTTATCAGATGGTTCTCCAAGGTTTCCTAAGGTGAATCCAAGGGCTCATAAGATAAATATATGAGGAGACTTACTGTAAAATACCTGAATCAAATAATAATGTTTGTGATTAATTGCTTGAAAATGACAAATGACAAACTGTTCAATACAAATAAATATTAATGTTATTGTATTTATATTGAGCTTAAAAAGTTGGGAACCGTTCCCATAAACGTGAAGAGAAAAACTTCTCTGACAAAAGTTGATAAAGTGACAGAAGGAATGTATCTATTTAAAATATTCATAATGCTCATTGTTTTTGCCATTGTATGCAGACATATTATATGAAAATACCCTTTTTTGGAATTGTGTTTTAAGCCTATAACCCCTTAAATATTATGTCTGAATTATCAAAACTTTTTAGTTGTCTGCAGCAAGAAGACAGTGATTGCCAGAGTGGGGAGAAAATGAGGCACTAGATGCAAATGGGTTGGTGATTACGCTGACCACTGAAGGTCCCTCTTAAGAAGGAGCAAGACAACCTTGACCTTGACTTGCTGAGCTGCTCCTCTCTGAGCTGCTTTACAAAAGGAATTGGCTTATGTACTGTCGATGCTTTAAAGCCCCGATTAGATGACTCGCTCACATGCAA
>NC_137211.1:25655370-25735370 GCF_949987685.1 Ammodytes marinus | reverse complement strand
TCACTTTTCCACCTGCCAAATATCACATGCCGGGGATTGTGGGAATTCATCACATGCCATTACCCTCTGTCACTTTGCTGCTTCCCTCCCTCCCTCCCTCCCTCCCTCCCTCCGTCCGTCCCTTTCACCATCCTCTCTTTATCCAAAGATGGATGGATCCCAGACTGCACTGGAACAGCTGTCACGCCAGCGGCTCACTCTCCCTCTCTATCACTCACTCTCTCTCTCTCTCCATCCCTCTTTCGCACATAATGGTTTTATATATAGACACCAAGCCAATTACTTGTGATGTAACATTTTCTAAATGGGTGTTTAGAGGTCAGGATATTGGGCTAGTGGCAAAAAGGTCAACAGCCAGGCGCCGACTGAGTGAATTTCAGCCTCCTGCAAAATCCCGCCATTCTTTAGAGCAGACTTGGAAAACAAAGCTATATATTGAACAATAGACAGTCTTTAAACAAGTTTAAAAAGTAATGTTAAAGTATATATGTAAAAAAGTTATATGTATACTGGCATTTCTTGTTGTGAAATTATGACAGTGTTTCCCCCCCCCAAAAAAAAAAGAGCAGCTATGAACTGATGCAATATGAGGCTTTTGCAGGACATCGGTAGAGTGAATGCACATTTGGAGAGAGGTAACAAGTAGACAACTAGAAATGTGTTGCTTTCCCAAGCTGTCATTCATTACTGTTTATACAGAATAAAGTTGTGTCGACACACTTCAGTTAACCCAGCACATTCAGCTATATCTGTATTTACAGGGGAAGTAACAGACGCAAAACTAATGGTGGTACACTTCCATTGTGTGTAACTTTATACTTCCACTGTGCTAAGTTTTAGAAGAAAATGTCATGCTCTCAAGCTATGAAAAAATAAGCGTGTACAGTGATTAAGTAAGGTAGTTCTTCAAAAACCACTTAATATAAGACCGAGCTGCTATACGAGCTGATTGTGCAGTATTGTGCTCTTTGATAAACTGAGAGGCTGAACTAAACAGTCGATAATTCCCCATGGGTCACAAGACTCTGTAAGCATATTCCATAGCTCATTAAAGAAACAATAGAGTCACCTCCAAGGTTGACCTGAGTCATCGTTCTTCAATACATGAAGGCCAAGCCAAGTGATTTGACAAACAACATGGCGGACTCAGCCATTGTAAGGTGCTGAGGTTAATGAAAAACACCTACTGAAAACTGGTTCCTGTCAGATTGTGCATCAGTATAAATAGTTCCTTTCTTTTACTTGACAAGAGAATTGGCTAAACTACTGCTATAAGCAAAAAATACATTGAGATAGACGAAATAGCAAAGTGAAAGAGCACCCTCAACATGTGTTATATTCAACAACATGTTCTTGGTCAATCTGAAAGACACAATACCACGCGAAACTCACCCGAAATGTGCTTTCAGCCAACCAATTACACCTCGAAAAGCCAGCTCATGCAAGCAAGTCCTTTGTCTGTTTTAAAGTGGTGTGATAAATGAATTTGAAGCAGAGTGTCTGTGTGTTTGTGACAGTGCGCCTCACACAGTAAGACGGTGCTCATGTCAAAGCCTCTACACAGTTGCTGACTGAAGCCTTTCTCAGGTCTGCATGTGTCCGTCACCCCTCTCTCCAGCACACATGAATGTTTCAGTAGGTCTTCTGTCTTTGCTCTGGGGCAACACTGCACATGTCTCCAGGTGATGTGCTGTACTGTACTGTGGCCGCCCCCACTGCACCTAAAAACAGAACAACTTCTCAACACATGGGGAAACTTTTTTTTTACATAACTAAGTTAAAGACCTACTTCACCGGTTGGAATATGAAGGTGTATTGAATTTGGAGATCCTATTTAGTATAAATGTGATTTTTTTTTTTTTAAATCGGATCATCCTAGCCTGAGAAAAGGCAGAAAGTGTTTTATGGTCTCACTGTCTAACCCTACATTTTCTTTCTTGTGACATCACAGTAAGGGTTAGGATTAACAGGACAGCTGGGCCAAGGGAAGACTTAGGGAAGACAGAGGGACGAAAAACCTCATTCATTATATTATAATAGGGATTTCATAATGATAGAAAGCTGGTTCCGTATGGGTGAGGTATTCCTTTAAGCTTACCTTATGTTAAAGAAGTACTCAGTATTTTAAAGTAGTGTGGAATATTGGTGTGTTTAGTTGCACCTAGTGGAGATATTCTAGAACTCAACACTCCCTTGCTAACTCCTTCCTTTCATAGAATTTACAGAAGCTATGGTTGTTTGTTAAAAAAAAGAAGACAAACTGACATTCCTCTTCTTATGATGGCAGACAGAATGAGTGCACTAGCCAGTGAACAGCATAGCATTTAGCAACAAAATAACCAAACATATTTCTCAACTAAGAACATGAATTAACATGTGTTTAGTACTTTTACCTTCTTGTGTGAGTATATCTTCTTGTGACATGATGCCTTACCTCATATCTTACCTCAAACATTCTCTTAAACATCAAACTAACCATAACCTCAAAATAGACTTTTTATAGGAAGTGGGGAGCAGACGAAACTCCATTCCATTAAGTACACACACACACGCGCGCTCGCACACACGCACGCACACACACACTCACACAGCTGTTGTGTTTCCATAACGGTCCTCTTTCTAACGACTTCCCCTCCCTGTAGATTTGACCGTTTTACATAAAGCCAGTAGTGTGTGTGTGTGTGTGTGTGTGTGTGTGTGTGTGTGTGTGTGTGTGTGTGTGTGTGTGTGTGTGTGTGTGTGTGTGTGTGTGTGTGTGTGTGTGTGTGTGTGTGTGTGTGTGTGTGTGTGTGTGTGTGTGTGTGTGTGTGTGTGTGTGTGTGTGTGTGTGTGTGTGTGTGTGTTTACGCAGGCCAGATAACAGGAGGAACAAGAATCTGGTTGTTGAGCGCAATCAAACACAACCAAGAACACACACACACACACACTCACAGACACACACACACACACACACACACACACACAGTGCAAACCAAAGAGATTCAACTGATGACTAACTGCCACTTGTTGAATGATATTACTGTTTGCCCTGTGGCCAGTGTGTGTGTGTGTGTGTTTGTGTGAGTGTGTAGTTAAGAGCCCCTCGCTTTCTCTAAAGATTGAATGTTTATTCCTACTTTCTTTCCATGTTCTCTAGCTCACACAATAACACAGTCTATAACCCATGTATAAGTACACACACACACACACACACACACACACACACACACACACACACATGCAAGTTCTTCTCACCCCGACTGACTGCTAATTACATCGTACAGCTTCAATGGCTTTAAATTCCCTCACGTTTCCCTTTAACATAGAGGAACAATGGAGCATTTAGTGGGAGTTACAGGCTGACAAAGGAGTATTGAAGGAGAGAGGACGTAATACAAGTGAAGAAGAGAGGAGGAGGAGGAGGAGGAGGAGGAGGAGGAGGAGGGGAGAGGGGGGAGATGAGAAGCCATAAACCAAAGTAAAAAACATATTTTTCGGTGTGTCCGAGAAGTGAACCTTTTCTTAGGTATATTCTCATAACTGAATAAACCAACTTTCCTCACAGGAAACTATGATCCCTGGATCCCACTTTTTGAAGTTAGAAAGCTGTTGTTATTTACAGCAGCAGAGCCCCACATTTTTTGTTCCAGGTGCCTCAAAATAAGTTGAGTTTTGATTTATGATAATATAATTATTCAATACTAAGAATTACATGTTTTTGTAAAGTAACTGCAGGCTCTGAAAATGTAAAACAAATCCCCCTCCTCTGAAACTACATAGTGCACCTGTAATGAAAGCTGTTTTCATTTTCGCATATTGTTAGAACAATTAAAAACGGAACAGTGCCAAGCAATGGCAAGGGAAATAGATGAGGTATTGCTACAGAAATCTAGTACAAGGGTAACTATTAGGAACGATTGAAACAAGGGAGAATCTCAATGGCCAATAGAAATACAGGAGGTGTACAGGGAGGAAAATACACAAACTAGACACAAACAAGACACACTCACACAGACAAATTAAAAGCTGAATTGGAGCATGGTGGAGCTGAGGGTATAGAGGGAGAGTGGGCAGTACAGAGGGGCATTGTGGGACTCAGCTGCACACTGGCACTGGTTCAAACACAGACGTACAAAGACGCAGACATACAAACACACATTCATACTCCGGAAAAACGGACACACAAGAACACACAATCGCAAATTGTGTTCATAGAGATTTTTTTGCAAATGAGTGGTGGGACTCAAATTGTGCAAGTGTGAATCACGAGGATACACACAGGCACACACACACACACACACACACACACACACACACACACACACACACACACACACACACACGCACACACACATTGAAAAAGATACAAACACGGACAGCCGAGCCCCTATGAATAAAACGATTAAGTGTTAATTATTGCTGAAGCACAATTGGATCAATTTTGAGAGCTGCAACTAGACTTCCCTCCACACTTAAAACACAATATATTGTGTAATAAAACACATTGTAAAATAGGTTACTTTTATAGTTTTAAGTGTGAATAAAGATCAAGTCATATTTATAATCAATTAGGCAGTGCTTAGAATGGACCAAAATTTCAGCTTGTTTTCATATTATCACATAAAAGCAGCAGGTGGGCTATTTATGCAGAGTAATGCTAAAATACATCCTTTTTTCAGGTGTGTCCAAATCAAGGTACAAAGAAATACATTGTTTTTTATATATTGAGTGAAATTATTGTGATTAAGCAAAGAATTAGGCAACTCAATCAAATCAAACCTCTCCCAATAGATTAAATCTATACTAAGTGTAATGGGGTTAAGTGCATTCATGAGCTTTTGGGGCGATTGATGTAGAACTGAATATATCCGTTTAGCCCCCCAATGGGATAGTACATTGAACTTTCATCCAACCAAATCTAATACAGCCTTTTGAAGTTCAAATTGCAATTTACTAAAGCAATCAGCCTCTTTTACGTGCAATATTTTTTTTAACATCTTTTATATTCATATTTTTTAATGAGCCCAAAGGGCACTTATTGGTAGAGATAGTAGCCTTGAAACATGTCAAGCTGTATTTGTATCTACACACTATCAACTAAATGGACAAAATTGTCATGGAGCTACAGAAATGTACTGCATGTCAGTGTGTGTTTCCCCAAAACACAGTAAAGAACTGGTTTCACTTCATCTGTGTTAACTGCTTTGTCATCAGGATGTTAAACCAGGGTCAAAAACATTAACTATGTTCCTCTAACTCAAGCTCTTACTTCATGTACCAGCATAATACCATTTACAATATGCTATAACGTGAACAACAAAATGTTCCTTTTTAATATTTAATTCATTTTCATGCTGATGGGTGAAAACAATTCTAAAAGCGGCATTAATTAAAGCAATCGGTAATAGGTTTCTGTGTAAGCTTTCCTCATGCAATTATAATGTTATTGTTTTCGAAAAAATGATAGTTCCCCTAAAACATAATGCATTACAAGTTGTTTTTTGTCCCACTTTTATGGTTAACCTCCTGTGCTGTTTTTACATCAGACATCAGGCATAGGGAATGTATCTTAGTTTGACCCTTTGACATTTGAAAACTTATAATGAATGACTGGTGCCCTCGGGGGGTGGAGACACTCTGACTTTCATAAGAGCACGTTATGTATTAAACATCAGTTCCTCCCACAGTGTTATTCATTATCTTTTAGGCTCTATTAGATTAAAAGCTAGATGTCATGCTGGTATAGCGAACGACACGCTTTGTCGACTATGCCTTTTCACTGGATCTCGTTTTGCACTGGCAGCGTTCCTAGGAAAAAATATGTGGACGGACGCTTGAAAGTTGAATTAAAAATAGAGCCAGGGTTTTATCTCTCTTAACCCCGCATGGGCAATACAAAAGACAATCTCCTGAGCATCATATCCCCTGATGAGAGATTAAAGGGTATTGTAGTCAGCACTGGCAATATATCATATCAAATATCAGTTATATAACTCCACTTACTTTATTTTGGGGTAAAAATATGAGTGAGTCACA
Organism: Ammodytes marinus; assembly: GCF_949987685.1. Classification (NCBI taxonomy): domain Eukaryota; kingdom Metazoa; phylum Chordata; class Actinopteri; order Uranoscopiformes; family Ammodytidae; genus Ammodytes; species Ammodytes marinus. The sequence continues at coordinate 25,729,355 of NC_137211.1, read as the reverse complement.
CACACACACACACACACACACACACACACACACACACACACACACAGTACTTTGAAATAGCTACATTGCATTGTTTTAATGTCTAGGTGTACTTGGTAAAAACTGCTTTTCACTATTTGTAACTGTATGTGTGTTGCATGGTTTGATATCATTGTTGTAGCTTGTTAACACATTCTACCGGTCAGTTCAGACGTGTGCAGTGTTGAAGGTGACATAGGCCTTCATACTCGAGCTGAATAGTGTGGCTTTTGTAATAGATTAAGCACTGATACACTTAAGAAGGTGAGCTTTTGGAGAAAAGCTAAGTTACATGAAGCACTACATCAATCTATCTATCTATCTATCTATCTATCTATCTATCTATCTATCTATCTATCTATCTATCTATCTATCTATCTATCTATCTATCTATCTATCTATCTATCTATCTATCTATCTATCTATCTCAACAAGAACACAATACATGTCATATAGCAATATTCAATATTAGCATAGCACAAGACGATGCCTGCTGCTATTCTGGAAAGCATCCATGCATTTAAACAATAAGAACAATGCCATGACTATAATGTTTTTTCCCCTGAGCTAAAGTGGTCTTTCTCCATCCGTCCCTCTCTCTTCAGGTGGCGAAGGACGTGTCCATCCGTCTGCACAGCCAGCTGGACAGTGTGGAGAAGAAGAGGAGCCGTCTGGACCTGGAGAACGAGGAGCTGAGGAACAGACTGCAAGACCTGGAGGTGGCCAAGCAGGTCCTTCAACAGGAGATAGATAAGGTAGGATCACAATATGGGAACGGTGCTGTGTGGAGCCAGGCCAGGGGGAGGCTATACTGCTATATGGGCTAGATGGCTCACTGAATGGGATGAAGACCGTTATGTTAGCATGGTCGACATTAAAGGTGCAGTCAGCGATTCTTTAGAATGCTTGTTGTCAGTATAATTTTTTTGTAAAAATCTGTGAACATCTACTCACAATCCTGTATACCGTATATACTGTGTGTGCGCGCTGAAAAAAGAATGCACAGTGTTAATACACAGCCTATAGGCTCTGTAAACGGGCATGATGCTAGCTTTGGTGGGCCAATTTGTTTATAAACAATTTTTTTTTACATGCCATGTTTACAGAGCCTAGGCTGTGTATTAACACCAGGTTTTTTTTTTCAGCACACACCCAGTATAGACAGGCAGTGGATCGTGAGGAGATATTGACTAATAGCCTATTGACAAAAAGTGATTTTGACAACAGGCATTCTCCGTTTTCCTTGTTGCAGCTGAAGGCTTATGCAAATCAGAAGTGGATGCTTTTTGAGGAAATTTAATTCTGTGTGCCTGAAAGAAATGAGGTGGGCTAAGGTGTAACATTGCTCGCAATACAAAAAAAAAACATCTTGTCGTTGGGTTGTCTTGGCAACAGTAGGCCTCCAACTCACTGCTGTGCTGTTGAGTAAACTCTTTTCTGTTGAAGAAGATTATGGTCTGGGTTGAGATGTGTTTATTTGATGTTTGGGGCTGGAACTGGATATTTCAGTTAAACACTGAGGTTTAGCAGATCTTTATTCAGCCCCATCCTCCTTTCTGGCCCTTTAAGGTTTTGCTCGTGCTCAGTTTGCCTGGGAGCATCAGGAGAGCCCGTCTATGTTCTGGTCTAGCGTTGACTTCATTCCTGACACTCTTGCTGCCACTCAAGGGCCTTTTTCATCTGACCAAGTGTAGCTTATAAAGCACCGCGATGAAATGGACCAATACAATCTGACGTCGGATGCCGGCTTGAGTGAAACTAAAGCTAAACGTGTTTGGCTTTGCCCTCCTCTGAAAGGGAAAATAAATCAAAATAAATTGCTGTTGCGTCTAGATATAAGTAAGATTGACCTCTCCGCAGTCTCCTGAAAGCCTCCTTCTGGGCAGTCTAATCTGAGTGCAAAGCTTAAAATGAGGCCTTATCTTTTTGCCAGTTTCTTTCACCCTCTATTGCTACTGCACATTGGCTCTTTCCCACCCTGTCTAAGGGCCTAGGCCCAACATCGGGCCCCCTGATGTGGATCATGGTTGGATGTATGGCCGGGTAGTTGGCAGTGGAGCTGGCTCTGTCTGCACTGCCTGGACTACGTGTGTGTTTTTCCCCCTGATAAGATTGGCAGTTTGCCTGAAGGGACGCTCAGTGTTTACCCATGTTGACTTTATGGCTGTAAGGCCTAAGCTAACTGCATGAGTGTAAAGGTGAAAGCAAGGTACTTTTCTGTCTTCCTTCACTGATCATTGTAAAATGGAGTGCTAGGCAGATCTGTGATGCATGCATTATGATGGTCTCTTCTACTTAATTGAATATTCCATTCAAATTTCATTCCAACCAACAAGTGTGGTTATGAGCCTTGGGTAGTGACTGGAAGATTGAATTGAGATTGCAGATGCTAGCAGATAATTCACCGCCTCCTTCAACACTGTCGTGAATAGCTCTGTCAGGCACATTGCAATAAAACATAAATCAATGATGCGTTAACCTTTTTAAAGGTGCTCCGAGGAACTTTCCTTTTGTGTTAATGTTACCCCATTTGGACAAAAGTAGTAGTGTTTTTACAACGCCAGCTGTTGTTCCTGGGTGAGCGTACCCATGACAAATGCATTAAGTAAAACTATATACAAATAGCATTCTTTGCAACTGATGGTCTCATGCACTGTTACATAATTATTTATGATCACCAGAGGAAAATTAGACTGTTTCAGAAATATTTCAAAGTTCCTCGTAGCACCTTGCAATTATTTCAATGTTATAGGTGGTTGAAACTCCCTACCTTATATCGGATAATTTATTGTATAATATCTTTTATATTTGCATTACATGAAAGCGTTCATTTTTTCTTACGATATTAATACTAGAGTCTCCTGGATTATTGAACAAGAAGTCACTCAGAGGTTTGAATCAGAGCCGCAGTGAATACCAAACACGATGTCGTTGTAGATGGGATTTAAACTGCTGTATGTCAGACGTTAGCTTCTTGCTCGCTGATATCGGTGGATGTAACAGAATTTTAAGCTCAGTGCTTTGATGTCTCTTTGCAAAGTGCTCCTTGGGAGTTGTAGCTGACTTCTCTCTTTGGGTTTTTGAACATGGGCTCCATTTTACTTTTTAATCAAAGAACCAAAAATGTTCTTACACAGTTTCTCATCTTTTGCACACATGATTCACTGTCTACCCAAGCCTTGAGTTGCTTATGCAGAAAATTAACAAGTCTCGCAGGAACCTGATTGCCCTAATTTTGTACAAGACATCAGTTGTATTTGACTTAAAATCAAACAAGAATGTGTACAAGAAGTGCCACTGCCTTATGTGAGCAGGACAAGTTGTTATTTTTAGTTTTTCCACTGGGTATATCAGCCTGTTGAGGGAACAGGTGACTGCCACGCTGCAGGGTGGATGTCGTTTGCTAACTGTGTGATTGACACGCTTACATAAGCTGTGTTAGGGTTTGTTGTGCTGAGTTATGCTAACCCTTCAGTGAAGTGAATTCTTCGCATAGCCGATATGATTCAGCGAACCGTGTGTGTGTGAGATTGTGTGTGTCTGTGTGGGTGCCTGTGTGTCTGCGTTTGAGTGTGTGTGTGTGTGTGTGTGTGTGTGTGTGCGTGTGTGTGTGTGTGTGTGTGTGTGTGTGTGTGTGTGTGTGTGTGTGTGTGTGTGTGTGTGTGTGTGTGTGTGTGTGTGTGTGTGTGTGTGTGTGTGTGTGTGTGTGTGTGTGTGTGTGTGTGTGTGTGTGTGTGTGTGTGTGTGTGTGCTTGTGTGCGTGTGTGACTGTGTGTGCTTGTGTGTGCCTGTGTGTGTCAGTGTGTGTGCTCACCCACGCAGGAATGTCTCACCTTTTGATATTCCAGAAATATAAAAAATAACCAGACCTTTTTAGAGAGAGGCATCCAGATAGCAAGAGACAGACGGGGGATAAAGAAATGTGTGGCATTTACCCATAGAGACAGAAGCACACACAGACAGATGGAGAAAGCTTAAGCCGTGCACAGGTGTGAGGGAGGTTTGTGAATTATTGATTGGGAACGATGAAGGCTGCAGGCTCTGGTCTGTAGTGATGCATCGATATTCTTAACAGAGCAGAGCTATGGGGTTGTGCTGGCTAGACCTTCATTGTGCTGCTGGCAGCGGGCCGTCGATATTTTACAGAGAACTGGAGTGTTTCTGCAATCCTACCACTGTTAATCTGTCATGCACAGATACAGAGAGAAACCGCACCATTAGTCTCAATCGAAACAAACGTTTAGATAAGAGCAATTAACCTAACATTTTATTTTACCATGAGAAAAAATGGTATCAGCTAGTGCAGGCTGGACAAAGGGTGGATAACCGTACCAGACATTCCACATTAGTGTTGTTGCGGTGTTTGGTGTTTTTTGCCCCCCAACAGAGCCTTCAAGGCAGGGTTAGGGTTGAGGTTAGGGGATTGGCCCTTCCAGTCTCCCTTGGGGGCACAAAACACCATTGAGCTGTTGTTGCAAGCACACAAGTAAGCACATGTGTTAGAGGTGATCAAAGCCCAACGCACCATCACTTATGTTATGTGATTAAAACATACAGGGACAAAAATACTTTTGAACAAGTAGTTAGTTAAGATGGTAGTGTGAGCCTTAACAGCCTGCACAGCTGTGTTTGGTTAAAATAGAAAGTGTTCACTCGAATTTAGAGGAACTGAATAAAACATGGCTGAAACACTGTCTGTTGAGAACTTGCTAAATGTTTGTCCATGGTGAAGTTAGCGTCTCATATTTTCACATTGGTTTGTTTTTTAAAGGTCACCTTTTTTGCTCAAAGCATCAATATTGCTCCCCAGTCTTGAAACTCCCATAGTACGAGTAAAAACAACCCTCTCTCTTTATCTCCCCGACCACCTTTCTGTAAACCTGTCTTCATAAACCCCAGTCAGTTTTCTCTCCCCTTATGATGTCAAAGGTGCAGGAGCCACGCCCCCTGATTACCAGCATAATTTAGCCGTACCTCCACATGTGATAAGCACAACCCCAGACTGAGCTTTTCGGAAGGTGGGCCTAAAAGAAGAAAACTGCTTCTACTAAAAACCCTCATTACAATTTTGATCCTGAACATGAGCATGATACGTGACCTTTAAGTTCACGTATGCGTAGTTTGTGAAGCTCTGTACTAACTAGTATATTAAACTCTGTTATCTGAACATGTCTGCTAGAGTATCTTTATCTTTAGCACACTGTTAGACCAACACACACACACACACACACACACACACACACACACACACACACACACACACACACACACACACACACACACACACACACACACACACACACACATCTCTATTGTTTACCACCTTGTGGGTAAAAAAGGCAATTAGTGCTATTAAGAAGGAAGATGGCTAATTTTTCCTTAATTTCTGCCTCTTATCTCTCACAGTAGACTAACTCCCCCCCCCCCCTCCTCCTCCCCCCAATCCCCTCCATGTGTGTCTCTCCATTTATTATCAGCGTTTCTCCCTGGTCTCTCCCGCTGCTCCCATAGAGACCCAGAGGAATGCTGATGCAGGGATTTCTTAATCCTGGTCTCCCTCCCCTCTTTCCAAATCTCTTCTCTGCCCTCCTCCTCCTCCTCCTCCTGTCCTCCCCCTCTCATTGCCCTCTCTACCTCCTCTATGCAGAAGGGTGGTTTTCAGTAGTGTATTGTGTTTAGAGAGAGAGAGAGAGAGAGAGAGAGAGAGAGAGAGAGAGAGAGAGAGAGAGAGAGAGAGAGAGAGAGAGAGAGAGAGAGAGAGAGAGAGAGAGAGAGAGAGAGAGAGAGAGATTTGCATTCAAAGCCAATCCTCTTCTTTCCTTTCCTCCATTGTCATTGTTGTTTACATATTAATCAAAACAGTCAGAATAAATAAACCGGCTCCCGACTCCTATATTTGTTTCACTGCGGCTGTTTTCTTTTTTCTTGCATTTCCGAAATCCCCGCTCTCTCTCTCTCTCTCTCTCTCTGAGTTTGGTTGTGATGAGCGGTGTGAAGTGTAAATAGACAAACAGTACCAGTCACAATTTAAGAGACTTTGCCTTATGAATGCTTAGGAGATGGAGACACACAGGAATGGTGGGGCAAAGAAGAGAATAAAGAGGATTGGTTGATTGGAGGTCTATGGGATGGATGGATGGATGGATAGATAGATAGATGGATGCATGGATGGATGCATGGATGGATGGAGCATGCACCACCTTGAGGCAATTCACTGCACTGTGAATAAGCTAAAATATTAAACATATATACATACATCATTGATTACTTACAACAAAACAATTGTTTTTTTGTATTACAAGTTTTTCAGAATAGTTTGAATAAATATGTCATATATCTAACTAATAACTTGTTCATTTTCATCTCCAAAGCCAAATGTTGAGATAATGTCTGTTTAAAAATGGTTTCATAGGAGAATTATACACATGCAGACAGACAAGGTTTAGTCATATAAATCACCTAAATATACATTTTGTACCTAACTAGTATGAAATAACATGTGTACTGGAAGAAAATTAGCCAAATATTAGAAAAATCTACCAGTGCTTGATTAAAAACGACGTATTTGCCTGCGCTATCTCTCCTTAATTGCTTTAGTTTCAGCCTGCAACACCAGTGGACAATTAGGTACGTTTTTCTTTAGCAGTACAACATGTCATTTTCTAGCCCTGTATTCATTCCCATCACTCTTCCTCTAACCACTATTGTCCTCTTGGCAGACAGAAAGCAGTGAACAGCCAGTGCACTGCGTGTAGCCTCTATGTTAGCAGCCTGAATCCGGCGCTAGCTAGCTCTGTTGTTAAGGGACTGCACTTGAAGTTGACCACAAAAGGTTTTATTCCAGCTGAGGCCAGGCTGCCTCAAGGTGACTGGAGGGAACAAAGGAGCAGGAGAGAGAGGGAGAGAGAGATGGAGAGAAGAAAAGAAAGACAGGCAGACAGATGGAGGGATTTTAAATGAAGGGGTACAAAGCAGAATGGTCGGTTGGTCCAACATATAGTATTCTGCTGAGGAGGAAAACAACACGCGTGAGAACAAAGGAGGGGAGAAAAGAGACGGAAGGAAATGGTATAGTGAAGGACAGAGAGTCAACAAAGAGATGGTTGAGCCATGTGGAGACTTAGCAGGTGGTCTGGTAGTATTATATAGAGGAGATAACTGCCACACTGCAGACAAAAAACATATTTTTTTCAAGCACTGGTCAATTTTGAGATGTTTGGCTATTTAGCTTCCATAACATGTCTTTCTTCACGTTTCTCATTCAATTCTCCAAAATGTCCACTAGTTTTTATTTAACTCAACCTCGTCTGTTTGTGTCTTTGTATGTCCTGCCTATAAAACATCTTTAAACGGCCATGGTCTCAATATTGGTGTCTTTCAATACAGTGTGAACCTAAACCCCCTAACTTGTGAAGCACTTACTTCAACTAAACCTTCCATTCTCATTTTAGTCAGAGGTGTATTACAGAAGAATATGCTCGTATGTTGTTCATTATCTGATTTATGATACATTAATATCATTTAACATTTGTATGACATGTGCACACAACATTGTTTAATTGTAAGTAATCAACTGCCAAGTGATGGGGCAAATCTTTCAGGCGTATATGTATATACACTGCCTCTCTGTCCTCCACTTTGCATATGTTTCATTCCCACATTTTCGAAGGTCATTCAAGAAGTGTATTTCTCGTGTGTGTGTGTGTGTGTGTGTGTGTGTGTGTGTGTGTGTGTGTGTGTGTGTGTGTGTGTGTGTGTGTGTGTGTGTGTGTGTGTGTGTGTGTGTGTGTGTGTGTGTGTGTGTGTGTGTGTGTGTGTGTGTGTGTGTGTGTGTGTGTGTGTGTGTGTGTGTGTGTGTGTGTGTGTGTGTGTGTGTGTGTGTGTGTGTGTGCGTGCGCATATGCGTGTGTGTATAAGAGAGAGAGAGAGAGAGCATGGTGATTTAGAGTTAGTCCATTGGGTATGATAAGGTCACTCTGTCTGCTCGGGCACATATACATATATTAAAGTGGACATTTTTATGCTCTCTTTCTCCCTTTCTTTTACGCCATAACTCACCAGTCAGGAATACACCTGTCTCTCTGACATCGCTTAGAAACAATGGACACCTCCAGAATGTTGGATATGATGAGAACATTGACATGGGATGATTCTGTTATCAATACACACATGCCACATTATTCAAGTGCAACAATGTTTCAGCATTTCATTTTTTTGCAGCATTTCCACTTGTTTTTATGCGGCAATTTTCAAATTTGCATAAAAGCAGGTGGGTGGAGACACACTAAATTCTCAGCCTCGAAATTTGTCCTCTACATTGTGCCCTAAATGTATCCCCACAATGGACAGAAAAAAAGAATTACCGCTAGCGTGTGCACAACCTATTGCCAAAAAATCCGTCAATGTAAATGCATGATGTGAGATATATGAACATTTACATAAACTGATGAATCACAAGTGTCCCAAATTTCAATCTGCAGCTTGTTATAGACTATAAGTAGCAGAGGGTTAGGGGAATTATAGTACATAATTATCTCTCTCTCTCTCTCTCTCTCTCTCTCTCTCTCTCTCTCTCATTCCCCAGTTACTGCTGAAGGAAACTGTTCCCTGTTATTTTTGACTTTCAGGAAGTGCTGCCTATTGTTTGGAGCAGGTTGAGGGAAATGGGGCAAGGGTAACCGGAGACTTTGCAGTGTGCATTTCTTAATGTGTCTAGTGTGTGTGTGTGTGTGTGTGTGTGTGTGTGTGTGTGTGTGTGTGTGTGTGTGTGTGTGTGTGTGTGTGTGTGTGTGTGTGTGTGTGTGTGTGTGTGTGTCAGCTAAGACAGGGCGTTCCCTCGCTCGCAGGTTAGACTGATGTGTGTGTTTATCTCTTGCCTAGATAGAATGTGTGTGTTTTTATTCCAGCATGCGTGTGTGCTAAGCTTGCAGCATGGGTTTATATTATGAACATGCAAGTGAGACGTCCTCCAGCAGAGCAAAGGAGAGAGAGATAGGGAGAAAGAGAGAGAGAGAGAGATGAGATAGACTGAGGGTTAATGGAAGGTCAGTAAAGCTGTGAAGTGAGTGTGACGATCTGAAGGTAAAACCAAGGTGTTTATATGTTAGGCCTCATTCAACCAGTTCAAATGGTGACAGTTTTTTTTTATCTTTGGCTGACACACATATGACTGCATATCATAGTGTAAATGTAAGAAAATAGTGAGGAACAATACCATTTACATGTTCTCCAAGCCCCCAATGTGATGTCTTTAATTTACATTTTTCTAATTAACGGTTTACCACCCAAAGATGCTCAACTTATGATAAAGAATAGACTCCATTCTTATACATACTGTAGCTTAAACCAGAGAAATTTGACATTTAGCTTGAAAAAGCCTTCAAACAAAAATCGACTTATGGATCAATAACTGAATTGAACAAGGGGTTGAAACACTGGCATACTTAAAATATGGACTTCGTGTGCTTTGAAAGGCTCCATACTAGTGTTAAAAAATTCCATTTGAAAGGTGATTCAAAAAGAAAATATTGCTGTAAAGGGTAAAACTTGACGCACGTACAGATATTGCGGGAAGGTTGCAGCATCCGTCAGAAGTCTAAGACGTTTCGAAAACAATAGCAAGTTTGCCTAGGACGAAAAAGTGGAGTATCAATCATTCATTGGCCAGACCCCCCCCCCCCCCCCCCCCCATTCCCTTTATATCTACAATACGTTTCTATAGCACACAGGTCATGACACAACTGCCATGTTATTTCCCCCGCGGTCCATCTCAGACAAGCAAGTGTGTGTTTTTTGTCTGCAGGGACACAAGTGTTGTTTAAAATGGGTCAGAGCATCAAAGAGGCCCTGGCTTTAAAACTTAGCTTTATCTGGGTCACAGTGATTGATTAGAGTGAGGATGGTCTTAGAAGAAGAAGGGAGGAAGAATTAGCCATATACAGCAGCCCCCACTGCTCCACACCGGAGACAGGGGGGATGTTACAGAAGAATTGGATATAGGCAAGATACTTGTGTTGGTAGGGTTTGGAAGGAAGAAGGCTCAGTAAGTAAGTAAGTATAATTTTATTTATATAGCACCTTTTAAAAACCTAGGTTACAAAAACCTATACAAATAATAAAACACAGAAACTAAAATACACGCAATAAAAAATAAAAGTCACCCAGTAAAGATGCTGTACATGATTCAAGCACAGAAATATTGGGGGAAAAGACAGGTCTTAACTTCAGGAGAGGGGGGGGTGTATTGGTACAAAAGAGAGAGAATGATAATCATCTTTCGAGTGAGATAATCTTGTTTTTTTAGTTTTTCATCATGGTTTCAATTACCCGAAAACTGAGCGGTTTAATTGAATTATGACAAAACATTTAACTAACACAGATGAAGAGAGATAATGGTGAGAGAGAGTCATGAGAGAGAGACATGAGAGAGAGATGAGAGAGAGACATACAAGGTTCACAAAGAGAGACGCGTCTAGTCAAACGGAAAAGACAAGGGGAGTAGATAGATAGTGGCAGAAATGATCAAAGAAACAGCATTTTGAGATATGATTATGATTAAGTCAAGAAGTGTGTGGAGTGGGAAGATAGATTGTGAGTAAAGGGGAGAGAGATGGAGAGAGAAAAACCAGAGATAGGTAAGACTGAGATGAGTGACAGGTGAGAGAATGAGGAATGGAATGGAAAGAGATACAAACAAACAAACACACACACACACACACACATACATACACAAACAAAAATACAAACGCATGGGAGTGTTTTTGTGCGTGTTCATATGATACATAAACACATATTTTAGGACAAAAGTACACACATGTAATGTAGGGGGAGAGAGTCCTCTAGAAAAGTCAAGGCTTTATAGGATAGAAAGGCTCACACACACACACACACACACACACACACACACACACACACACACACACAGAGAACAAGAGGGAGTTGTGCTTTTATTTTTTTTAGATGATAGATAAACATATATAATAGCACACACACACACACACACACACACACATATACTGCAATGTAGGAGAGTAGAGATTCCTCTGCCAAAGTAAAGGCTTTATACACACACACACACACACACACACACACACACACACACACAGAGACAGAGAGAGAGCTGCACAAAAGCAAGTGAATAATGCGTCACTGCTCACTTCTTTATATCAAACAAAGCACACAGACATCTACAGTACTGCTCTTCTGTACACTGACAGAGGGAATGACAAGTATACAATTGTAAAAGCAATAATTACATTGGTGAACAGTATCAATATAATTCTGGATGCTTTTAGCTTTTCTTGATACCTAAATGGAGGGAAACAAACTGTAATTGGACTTATTTGCCTGTTTGCACATAGGCCTACTGTTAGTACCATGAGACTCAATGAGGTTACCCACATGATAGAAACACCTGCAGTGCACCACAAACTACATCCTCCAAAATTAGCTTAAATTAAATTAAAAAAAACTGCCTTGAATGAAGTTGTGACTTCCCGCTGTATTAACTGCTGTAGTACACTACATTTGTTTTAGAAATGCATAGCTAAGCATCTATACTATGGCACCACATGTTTAAATAAATGCATGAATGAATACAGAATTACTTATTTGAAAAAAAAGAAATTCACAATTTGCACCTATACTTAAAACACCTTGCTTATTGCTTAATATTATGGATGTTCAAAGCAATATAAATCTTGTGTAAAACCATAACGCTTGTCATGTATACAAAAGGTCTGTAGCCAAAAATAGATATGGTTCTCCTTGATTGGATAAAAACAAGCGTGATACTAGAAATGTTTAACTGGCCATTACTGCAAAGCTGAATGACTGGGAGACCTGCGTTATGAACCGCTCATACTGTTTAAGTGATTGATGTATGAATATAGAGTGATTTTAACAGAGAAATATGGCTTACTCCTCCTTTAATCACATCATTCATTTGACTGCATAATGCTGCATATTCAGTGTGTGTTTGTACACAGATTGATTAGCATGTTATTTGCCTCTGCCTCATTTGCCCTCTCCTTATACTGCCAATATTTGTGTTCAATGTTTTTTGAAGAGTGGAGCATCTTTTAGTCGCCCCATAGGGAGAGTGGATGCGGAGGTAATTTCATGCCTCAGTAGCTGAAACACCAGTGTGTGTGTGTGTGTGTGTGTCTGAGATGCCCCCGCGTACTGAAAGGGCCTCGGACTGTTTGAGTGTCTGATGGAGGTGACTGGGGAGCAATGAGACTGTAGAGGGAAAGGGAAGAAGGGAGAGGATCATGGGTAAAAGACACCGTTTAGTGAGTGAAAGCCCACAGGGATCGGACATAGAGCTTTAGAACTAAACACTGCTTTATCTCTTGTCCAATCATGGTGTCTGATGCTATAATTGTTTTTTTTATAGAAAGACATGGTGACCCAAGATGACGCTGGTTTCCATAATCTGACACCTAAAGATATTCAATTTACAATCACATAAAAGAGAATGTTGGTATTTTTAGTCCCCTAATTAACGGCCTATGTGTTGATTGATTGTCAGAGTTGATGTCAGAATGTATAGATTCAGTAGGGGTTGAAGGATTTTAAATGTTTTGTTTTTCTGCACAGCAATAAGAGCAACAAAAAAAAGTAAGAGACATGTAAGAACAGACGCGTTCGTTTTCATGAACAGATGTTTTCTGTCTTGTAGTTCTGATTGGCTTAGCGCCATCAAATGCCGTTGTAAAGTGTCAGATAAACGCTCACCCTTTGACGGCAGGACACTTTATGTGAGTGCTAATGCATTCCCGGGAAAATGACCCTGCGCTCATGTCAGCTGTGAAGCTCGTCTCTCTGAAATGTCGCGCTGTCAGGAGCCTTGAGTAACGCTGCTGGTAGGTTGACCCCCCAAACCTTTTGAATTTTTGAACAAGTTTTGAAAAGGTTCCGTAAAACAGAGATGTTCAGAATTTCTCCCCAACCTATGGAGAAGCTCTTTCATTTTGACGTTCATTTTGACGATTTGAGTTGAGGTCTGAAGCACAAGTCTGTATGTATCAAAAGGTGGAATTACAGTATGTCACTGTCAATTATCACTAAAGGTAGTCAGCATGTATCCAGTATGCATGGGCTAACATTGGGACACTTCAATATTCATAAATTGTCCTATTAAGACTATGCTGATTGTGCTTGGCTAATACCGATCAGTTGATATACAGTCTACTGTACTGTAAAATCCAACATTAAAAACAGTAACAATTTGATACTGTTTTCTACACAAAAAAAAATCAAAACAAGTCGAGTGTTTTTCCAGGAAGCCTCAAGCAGCCGATACAAACACCCACAGAAAGCACTCCAAAAGGAGAGACAGTGTAGGTGTAACAGTCTGCTGTATATGTGTTTTTTTTAATATATAATTATATAACAGCAAAGGTCCACTTTTGTGTTCAGTTTTTATCTCTTTTCTTTCTCATATCCTTGAAATTTTCAAGCGCAAAAATGGCTACCTGAATTCAGATTGAATCCACCTGGCATTACCATGGCAACTCAACCAAATCCCTGTTTGAGTGTGAGAAACAGCCCGGAGTGTCCTTCACCTTTTGTCAGCGTTTCTATCCAGGCGATGTTTCTCCTTGTTTGCTCCGTGTGAATGTAGAGCAGGTTGCGTAGGACAGGTTTAAAGGGGAGATGGATGGAGGTTAGATGGAGAGTAGATGCACTCGGTGATAGAGAGGAAGCTTTAGGCAGTGTATCTCTCACACCTGATAGTCCACTTCTAGTTCACTACCTCGGTTCACACCAGATGTGGGAATGATATAGTGTTTTGTTTTTCACTATAGGTTCGGTTCTCTTTCACACCTATCGTTTTCTCTGGTCTGAATCAGTTGTTAAAGTGAACCAAAATTCAGCCTGCAGAGAATGTACTCTTCACTCATTGGTCAGATTAGATATGTCTGGGGGCGGGAGGAATAATGTAGTTCCTGAACTGCTCTACAATTGGTCAGAATTTCCTTTCGGGAAAACTACAAAAAGAAACTACAGGAAGTAGTAGTGGTCTTTCTCGTCTGCTTTCTGCAGTTGGGTCGGATACATTCTTACCACAAACAAACGGCACCAGAGTTTGTTTGGAAGCGTACCAAGACCACCTCTTCAACAAGGTCTCGGTACGCTTGTTTGGTCCGCTTTGGGTGAGCACAAGATTGCAATTGCTGTGTTCTAACCAAGCCCCAACCTCAGCGATTTTTACCAGCATCCAATAAGGAAGTGACCAAAAGTGTAGTACTTTCTGTCGTGGAAGTTTTTTAATCAGTTAAACCTTGTGGGAATAAATGAACTGAAACTTCTCAATATAAACAATTTAATAAAAGTAGATAAAACAACAGAGTTACAGAGTAAAGTTCCAACCTGCATGGTCAGCCCCCGACGGGACTGACCCTATCTTTTGGTCAGACAGGGATTTTAAAGGCCCCCTTCAACAACGGGGGGGTCAACTAACAGATGTCAACTAGGTCTCAGGGGTTTATTGTAGTCAGCCACAATAAACCTTAAATTAGTTTAAGCAACTGTTGTCAGCACATTTCTTAGAGGAAATGCACATGTGTTAAACTGATGTGATATACATATAGAAAAACAGATCAATACGATGGTTACAAATAAATTTGCCCTCACACTTTCCGGTGGCCACTGGGGGTGTAACCAAGACTGAGCAATTTTTCTTTGACTCACTTGTTAAAAGCCGTTTTCAAAGTCTTATTAAACCTGTTTACAGCCTGGTCCAAAAAAACATTCTAGTCTGTATGTTTAGGTCATATCTCCATGACAACACTGAGGGGGGTGAATTTTTTTGGACCACGCTAGTTTTTATTCCTTTGGAGGTTAAAATGTATTGGCGCGATCTCTTGAGTGACAGCTCCTCCGCCCGTTGTCCCTCACTTTGCCTCGGAGGTATATGTCAGCTTGATGGGCGTATCTCCCTCCCCCCCGACGTGAGGCGGAGTAAAAATCTCACAAGATGGTGACGCGCATAAACCAGGATTATTGGATGCCGTGTGAATAACTGAGGTCAGCACGGATACTACATCCATATTATATACTATCTATGGTTCTAACCTGCACTAAGGAACCGCAACAAAGGTGGAAACGAACCTGAGTTTGTTTCAATGGAACCGAACACGGCAGACGTGAACGTGAAAAGGAATATCAAAATGGAGTGGGTGGCTGGGGATAGATAGACAAGGCACAAAGAAAGAACACAGTTGGTGACCAGACAGACACCTCAGAGTCATATTTGGAGGTGGACGATGCTGTAGCCTTCATGAATAGAGAGAGAGAAGAGAGCAGATGGAGGGGAGGAGTGATGCTCTCTCTCTTTTTAATCCCTTAAAAATGTATACATCTGTTAAAATGACTGGACTGCAGACTATCTCATCTGTGGGGGGCAAACTGGGGTTTTCTAAAGAGGTTCCATTCTGGTCTCTGTTGGGAACCATTGTGTCTGGAGATGAACACACACACACACACACACACACACAATCACACGCACACACACAATCACACGCGCGCACACACACACACACACAGACACACACACATGCACTGTCCTTTTGTATGCGAGTGTGTGTGCTGAAAGTGTTTGTGTGATGATATATCGATTGTCTAATATACAGACCCCATAAATCCAATTATGCTCCCTGGAGATTGCATTATGTGCTTCGCCTTCCTCTCGCTGTGTGTGTGTGTGTGTGTGTGTGTGTGTGTGTGTGTGTGTGTGTGTGTGTGTGTGTGTGTGTGTGTGTGTGTGTGTGTGTGTGTGTGTGTGTGTGTGTGTGTGTGTGTGTGTGTGTGTGTGTGTGTGTGTGTGTGTGTGTGTGTGTGTGTGTGTCTGTGTGTGTTTTCAAGGACTGTTAGAAAATAAGTTTGAAAGTATATCTGTGTGGCAGCAGCTCTCACCTCATGAATTAAACATGAATTATACGTCCTGATGTCAGTGGAAATCCTATCAGCAGAACAATTATACTGCTGTGTGAGAACAACCACAGTGCTACTACTGTATAGCTTGTATACAATGTCTCTAGCAGCTGTGGGTTTTGTATTTCAACAAAAACTTTCCTTAAAAGTTCTGTTTTAAATTACGTTCAAACTGTACAGGACAGTTGCAAATGGAGGCACAATTTTCCGAAAATAGGAATTATTTTGGAAAGGCACAGATGTGGATAATGCTGTTAATGATGGCTGAATTCCAATTAGATGCTTCAGTTTAAGGGTCCTTATTTTGATACATATGATTAAGCAGGGTTAATAGAGTACAGCCATGCACACAGCTTTGTGAGGCTGTGTTTGGGCACAGGGTCAGAAATGCAAACATGTTAGCAATGTTAGCTGAACATGCTAACATGCCCACTTTTGCTAATTACAATCCATCTAGCAGCACATGGCATGACAATTAGTAATTATGTAGATCATTTATCTCACAGCGGCAAGTACTCCTTCAAAGTGATCTCAGGTCTGCTCACACACACACACACACACACACACACACACACACACACACACACAGACATCTTAATTCCGTGGCGCACTAAAAATAATATTTAAGACTGAATCTTGGCCTTGCTGTAACTGGAAATAGAAAACACTACACAAGTGTTACTATATCCACCAGAACTTTGTTTCTGTTTTCACATTTCTTTAATTTCCTTTATGTACAGTTATGGAGTTTAAGACAAACATGGACACCCATTTCACCGAGGCATGAATTTACACAGTGACACATGAATTGAGCGTCCCTGTGTATGATTGTCGGCCAGCTCAGCAGAATGCATCAGCTTCAGCTTTACACTGCTGTGCTGCCTCACTGTCTGAGCGGATGAGAAACCGTTGGAGGTTGGAGGCAGCCCGGCTCGCCCCCACAGCCAAATCAATAAAGGCGTTTAAATTTTTTAAAAGGATTGAGTGCCTGTGAATTTAATGGCCTAGCATTTCGCTAAGTGAAAATGCCACACTTCCCAAATGAGCCCCATTTGGTACGACGCTGTGGGAAGCTGCTTTAAAACCTGTCCGCCTTGTGTTTTCTGATATGGAGCAACAACAAAAAAATGTCAGCACCTATTTTAATGTCACATCGCTTGAGCTCCTGTAGTTGTTTTTTTGACAGTTAAATCAATTAAATACCCATTGTTCATGTCAAACTTTATTTCTAAGTGCTTCCACTCTCAGTAGGCTATCAGACTTGTGTGCGTTAGCTGAAATTCACCATGTTTTTCGGTGCTGTGCCTTTTAATCTTCTCATTAAAACGCCATAAATGATCGTGTCTTAGCTATTAAGTAATCACAAAGACAGATTTTCACACTAATCTATCATGCAAATGGTTGTACTCTGTGTGGATGATTGATGGAGTGTCCTGGATAGTGGCTGTTCATTGATATTCCATGGCAGTATACTGGCATCTCTTATTACATTACAGGTGTAAGGTTTCAGGCTGTGTATACCCGAGCGCTGCACAGAATCCCAACGTTACCTCGCTGTCCACTCGTATAATAAAATAGGACATTTGAACGCCTAGAAAAGCCACTTGACAGGATTGTTTCTTGTGTTAACTCGAAACTACAAAAAACTATTAAATTAGGGTTACTGAGGGCATGGTTATCTTCTACTGTAAGGCTAGTCATAATTATCAATACACATGTTTGTTTCTTATAGTGTAGCCCCACACTGGATCAGTTAAGCTGATACAGATACTGGTAAATGGGAGTTGAAACAATCCGATAAAGATGCGTTGGCTGGGTAGTAATACTTTAAAACTAACACTTAACATTAACAACAATATTGATACAGAGCCCTTAGATTTGTTTTTATTATTTTCATAGAACTGTAAAAAAAAAAAAAAAAGCTAAGGGATAATGTATAGCGGAATGGTGGTCACTCTCTGGAAATTACGACATAATTTAAAGTTATGTTGACAAAGTATTCCATTGTTTTCTTGGCAGGAGTATTAGACCTATGCAGCCTTACTGTCTGTAGACGTCTTTCAGCGGATTGAGATTATAGAGAGTGATCGATCAAAACAATATCCTTAGGTATGTAAGCAGCAGTCTGTTACCCATAGCAACTGGGAATTATCCTTAACAGCGGTCATTATAGAGAAATAACGGACTGTAGGATTGCCGTGATTGACCAATCAGAACAGTGCATTTATCAGTGCCATGTAATAACTGCTGATTAATGTCTGGCTGGTTTCCGTGAGGAGACTGGGACCCTGCTGGTGTTTATTGCCGGTGGATGAGAGTTTTATATTCTAACGATGGATGATGAATGTGGGTTGTGCACTGCACAGGCAGCACTCGGCTGCATGAAACCACAAGTGTGTGTGTGTGTGTGTGTGTGTGTGTGTGTGTGTGTGTGTGTGTGTGTGTGTGTGTGTGTGTGTGTGTGTGTGTGTGTGTGTGTGTGTGTGTGTGTGTGTGTGTGTGTGTGTGTGTGTGTGTGTGTGTGTGTGTGTGTGTGTGTGTGTGTGTGTGTGTGTGTGTGTGTGTGTGTGTGTGTGTGTGTGTGTGTGTGTGTGTGTGTGTGTGTGTGTGTGTGCCATTTATGTTCCCCTTATCTCCATCCTTCTTTTAATCCTTTCCTCACTGTTCTCAGCTCATTTTTCCTCCGTTATATTTCCCTTCCCTCTCACTATCCTCTTTTTTCATCCAACACTTTATTATTCACAGAAACAATACAATTAGCATACATGAGGAATACAGTTAGAAAATATGGAAAATATGAACAGAAAGGGGATATATAACAATAAGGCAGTTGAAGAGCTTGTAAGGCTCTGTAGATGTTTGGCATCCATATGGCTTTCTTATTTGTCTGTCCATATTGGATTTTCTCTCAGACCATTTACATATATAAAATGTACCAAAACGATATCAAAAGATGACTATATAATATATCAAATAAAACAATTATGGCAGATTTATCCAAATTTGTTGTCTTCACAGTTTTGTCCCACTGTCTTCTCCCCGGTCCCACAGTGAGTCCACAGTGTGACATCATCAGTGTGCTGCGGGCTGGCTCTCTGTGTGTTGTGTTGTGATGTGGAAGTGTAGACGTGGAGAATGAGTAGCTGGCACCTCCCGCGGATGCTAGTCTGGCTGCACCGCTGTTCCTATGGCTACCATTGGCTGGAGTGCCGGGTTGCTATGGTTACACCCTGCTGCTGTGATGTCCCAAGGCAGCTGTAAGGGCTGGCAGGCAAGAGAGAGAGAGAGAGAGACATAGAGAGAGAAGGGGGAGAAAGAGAGAGAGAGAGAGAGAGAGAAAGAGTGTCAGGCTCTGTACTGTAATCTGATTGACAGGTTAATGTAGGTGAAAGATAAGGCTCTGAAGTCGTACAAAAATGATTTATTAGACAAAATGAAAGGACTTGATCTATAGCCTGTGTTTGAGTAGTTTTAGCGATTTATAGATTTTAACAAGCTGGTTTACAATGTCCAGTAACTGGTGGATCAGTTTTGGACATGGATTTTCATTTTTTTGACCTTGGAAATATATAACTGTGGTTATGAAACAGTTTCATTGTCCCTCTGATGATCATAAATGTCCTTTAACAGCAAATGAGACCATCAGTGAAAACTCTATTTGTTTTAATAGTTGTTATTAATGCCTGTGCATCGGGGTCAGATTTCCCCGGCGAACACAGATGCAGTATGTCAAATTCTTATTACTCAAGGTTTTTTTCTCTAGTTGCACACACACAGTCTCTGGGGATGATCTCCTAACATGTGTCACATCAGAAGATTTCTGTGTCACCGTTTCACAGTCGTAAGCCACACAGCGCTGTTGCATAACTCTCAGTGCCACCCTGCCATTGGGTCCTGTTCGTTAGGTTGGATCAGTGCTGCTGTGTGCTGTATTGTCTCTCTGTCACTGTCACCCTCTCTCTTTCTCTCTCTCTCTTTCTCTCTTTCAATCCCTCTCTCTCTCCAGATTATTTAAAGCTGATATCAGATAAACATTGATGGATAGATAGATAGATAGATAGATAGATAGATAGATAGATAGATAGATAGATAGATAGATAGATAGATAGATAGATAGATAGATAGATAGATAGATAGATAGATAGATAGATAGATAGATTTGTCTTTGCAGCTTACATCTACAGATACACACAGTATTGATTTTAGGAGTTGTAGAGGTCTGTAGTGTCAGAGTGTGTGGGGATTTTCTAATAAATAAAGGCTTAGCAAGGTAAACAAGAACATTTCACCTTTCACATTTCTCTTGTTCGTTGCTTCTGTCTATTTCCACCAGTGCTACCTACCATGCATGGCTTTTTGGTCTCAATTGCACGTGCAACCAGTTTCTGTGTCAACCCACATACATGTCATGGATGACATGTTGGAAAAAAATTATCATATTTTAATGAGGTAACTGTGCCATGGAAACCTTCATTTTGACATAGACAGACGATGGTTCTTAGAAAACGTGTATGGAAATTCGACATAAAGTTAAGATACTGTTTGGAATGGTTCATAACTGCATATAATAATTGTTAAAAAAAACTGTATCTATTCCAAGGATATTCTGAAACATGTTTTTGCTGTCCCATAATTACATACAAAACACTTGATGCTAATTGTGTTGGATTTTGAATTTAATTTCCATCAATATTTTGCCAAACTCTTGATCCTTGTACATTTAGAATCAAAATCTCTTTCTTATTATTCATATAGCCTACAGTATCAGCAATGTTTTGTTTTTCCGTCAAATACAGGACGTATGCTATTGACTGAGACAGCGATACTGTGTTAAGTGGTTTGCAGGTTACACTATAGAGAAAAAGCGATCGCAAGGTGTCAAGTGTTCATTCAAACAGTTGAACCTGAATGCAACCTTTAACCCATAGTGTGAGTGGAAGCAGCTCCTCTTCTATCCTGTCTATTAGTATATAACAGGCTATTGTGCTGTAGCTACCTGCTTGCTGTACCTTACTCCTATCATATCTAATCATCTTCCCCCCATTACAGCTGAACTGCTGACTTATGTAACTGGTATGGATTGGCAGAAAGAAATGCCCATTATTTTTCTCTGCTCCTTTGATCACACTGATGGCCCAGGTTATGTAAAAAAGAAAGATGCTGAGTGGTTGTGACAGCCTGTTTCCTATCTAGAATGAGAGCTA
This sequence comes from Ammodytes marinus, assembly GCF_949987685.1. Lineage (NCBI taxonomy): Eukaryota > Metazoa > Chordata > Actinopteri > Uranoscopiformes > Ammodytidae > Ammodytes > Ammodytes marinus. The sequence goes on along the minus strand of NC_137211.1, from coordinate 25,708,194 downwards.
ACAGGAGCAACCCAGTGAGAAATGTATGGAAATACTTTTTTAGTTGGCTTCAGATGGCTTGTGGCGGCATTAGCTTCAGTTGAAATGTGATCGCTAATAAGGATAATAACGGCATTGAGACTAAAAAGCAATTCTGACAGATCTTATCTCAATTTTTAGGGGGATTCTAGACAGAAACATTCCGGGTTTTACCATAATGTTTGCTAAGATATATTGTCTGATTAATTGGAAACACATACAAAAGTAGACAAGGCTGCTTTTAATTTAAGAACACCAGGGTTCGACATAACGTATAGCCCGATGGCCCGGGGCCAGTAAAATCATATGCAGGGCAAGTTGATTGGCCAGTCACTGTCCCGCCCGGGCCAGTGACTGGCCAATCACAGTTCAGTATCTTTTTGTAGACTACATCATGGTTCATTGAAATGCGCGTTCTGAGTCGTAATGAAAGCAGTGTTTATTTAAGACTCAATATAATAAACCTAATATAAAATCTATTTTTTAATGAAAGGCCAGTGGACAACCGATGCGTGGGCGTTTTGACAGGCACCGTTGGCAGAGCTGCCTACCGTCCGCCTGCGAGTCGACAAATCAATCGACTTACTCTGCCCCCTTTCTTTCTTCCCACAGCAGAGGTTGAGGCGCAGAAAATGATAACTGCGCTTTTCCTTTATCTGCCGCCGTAATGTTACAATATTTGCATCCAAGCCCCAATGGTAATACAAATGAGAGGCGTTATTTAAACGCTGTGAATGCGTCTCCGGTGATTGTGTCGGTTGTAGACAGAAACGAACGGAGGGACTCCGCTCACTGTACAGTTCCTATAGTCGCGCAGTTTGGCACTGTGTTTTCAGGCTCGAGACATTCAATCAGATCGCGGAAGTCTTTCCCATTGAAATCGCTAACGGGGAGAATATCCCCGGTTATTATTTTAGCCACAAACCACAGTTCATCTGCGCGGCGGCTCACTCGCTGGCGAGATCACACGGTGAAACGCTGCTGTGATCGGACGAAGGCATTGTGTGTTTCTAAGGTGATTTAACGTCATAGTCTTAGACGAGCGTTTAACTTATGCTGCATATTTTGCACTGCATTGTTTTTTATCAATAGTTTGAAAAAATGGTCCCACACCGGACTGTATATGTGAAGCTGACACTTCATGGAGAAGTGACACTGCTGCAGCGCGCTCACGACCAGACGTGAACTCACATACGGTGAAATCTCCCATTAAAAAAAGGGCATAACCCACTGATTTTCGGATTTCTATTCTATTTTTAAAGTCAACTTGAGCGAAAGTGGAAAACCGGTCATTCGGTCGACACATTCACATCCCTAATGCATATAGAGAAAGTAATAAAAACAGCCTACCACACCACAAAGAATGATCAGACCTTCATCTCTTATTTATTTGTTATGTTTGAACATGACTTCTGCAGGTGAACTATTCATTAAACTGCCCAAATTCAAGAATAAAAACAACCTTCAAACTACTGGACTTTAAAATACTGGCCGACTCTTTCAACATACTTTCAGTTGTAGGCTTCTAATTCAATATGTTTGCCTGGTTTTATATTATGTGTATGAGCAATATCAACATTTCATATAATTAACTAAAAGAAAAATAACCAAATCTAAAGGGAATATCTATACTGTTACAGTATAGATATTCCCTTTAGATCTGGTTATCTTTCTTTCTTTTTCTAATACAGGTATTATAATTATTGACACTAAATTATGAAGAAAAAAAAAGTGTGTGCAGGGCCAGTGAAAATATACAAGGGGCCAGTAAAACTCGGATCCACTGGCCCGGCGGGCCAGTAGAAAAAAAAAGTTATGTTGAACCCTGAACACATTCTAATCTATTCTGTTTATATGGTATCCAATATTACACAGCCTTTCTGTCTCACAGCACAGTGCCAATAGGCGTTCAGTGGAAGTTATTTCAATTTCCGAAATTGAATTTAGACATGATTAGAATAGTGTACTGGGAAGTACAGCAGCACACAGTTCAACTGAACTTGTTTATTACTTTGTCAGCGTTCTGAGTGGTAGCATTTCTCTCCCAACAGATTAAAGTATAACATCCATGCCCGGCTTTTAGTTAATGGCTGGTCTCCATCAACTGGAAAAGTACCCCCGGATAATCCAGGCTCATTTGAAGGCTCCTAATAAGATTTCTGTTATCGCTGCTTTTTTTTTTTTTTTTTTTTTTTTTTTTACCCTTGACTGTTTTTAAATTAGTGCTGTAGGAAATTTACACTCAGCCTCCTGTCAATCATCTTGCTACCACATAATGCAATAGCTGCTTTTCTATAGAAAATAACTCTTCAGACACACATGGCCTTCACACACATTGTTATCACAACTTTCTATATTGTGTTTGCTGTCTCTTTTAACCTGCAATGCAAGGTTTGACATTATTAAATTAGTTTTCTAGAAAAAAACAATAAACATGTCCATGTCAATGTCCACGCAGACTGTAAGAGTTTGCCAAAAAACACACAATTAACTTGGTGTATTTCTCATAGCTTTCACCATCCACAATCCATTCCACTTCCAGGAATGAATCTTCTCCCTGTTAACCGTAAAGCAGAAAGGAGTTATCTCCGTGACAACTGAGCCAACTCCTTCCACTGAATAACTCAATGTGATATGGTTGAAATATGGAAAAAAAGCATGTGTGTTGTTTGCATTCTGTGCATGATACAAATGATTATTTTGTAAACCCATCCATCAAAATGGGAAAGCAATTGTCGTTACATTTGTTAGTTTTTCGATAAACCTGTTGAGTAAGTGATTTTACTTTATATATAGTGATTCCAGTATTATAATCATCTTTTCTTACATGGTCTACATTTTTCAAAATAAAAGCCCTCTGGTGATCCTATATATCGCCGTGGGTCAGAGGTTGTTGGTTATAATTCCCTTATAGCACGGACAGTGAGCGCTGACCAGTCATCCAGTGCAGAAACAATAACTGGTGGGCTAATGGGGCAGAATGGAGCATTGTGGGTATCTGGAGCTTGGGGTAGAGAAGAGGAGCTCTAATGTAATCACACACTGAACTGGAATAGATGGAAATATAGAGGGATTATTATGTGGCGATGGTGGTGGCACAAGGAGCGATTGTGTAACTGCACTGAAGAGAGAAGGGTTGTTCAAGGGTTCCTGAGTTAACCACTGTGGAGGAGAGAGAGAGAGAGAGAGAGAGAGAGAGAGAGAGAGAGAGAGAGAGAGAGAGAGAGAGAGAGAGAGAGAGAGAGAGAGAGAGAGAGAGAGAGAGAGAGAGAGAGAGAGAGAGAGAGAGAGAGAGAGAGAGAGAGAGACTAAGAGGAAGAGAGAGAGAGAGAGAGAGAGAGAGAGAGAGAGAGAATCACACAGGTGGAACAGGTGCAGACTCGAGGTTTTATTGTGGCATTGCCCTGGATTTGGATAATGTAATGCTGCACATTTCAAATTAGAGCAAAAGCATTCTGTGAAGAGTCCAAACCAAGTCTGAACAAAAAACCCTTTCTACACGAACGTGGCTGTTGTGCATTTGTCTTCAAATGTTCTCCATTATCGGAGCCTGTGAACAAATGAAATTATATTTTTTTCTCATTATGATATTACATTGAGGATGGTATTGTCATAGGTTTTGAAATGCTCTGAAATCATTGTCAGCTGGACCAACTCCTCTATGGGTTTCCTTTTATGCAATGGCGTGCAATTCTCATAATGTAATTGCATTGCGGCTCATTACACACAGCAGTCTAAGTTACACAGAGCTCTTGTGCATTTGAATAGGGTAAGAGAGTGGAGACATTGTTATACGTCGATATATTATTGACTAATGACTCGGTTTTTATTACTCAGACTTAAGAGGGTTATGGACATTTAATTGTATTTTTAATAAATCACAGGCTTTCATTCTCTGGGAAACCTGCTGGAAGTCTGAAACAGCTTTATCTTTGCTTAAAGCTATAGCGCGTAACTTCTGTTGCGCCCATGAGGAATTCTGAGTAATAAAAACAACACTGTCTGCACATCTATTAGTTAAGCCTTCAGTGATCACGTATGGATTTTATACCTTCTGCTGTATGTCCAGGTTTTCTCTTAGCAGTAGAATCAACAACTGAAATATTTCTTTGGCGCTTCTTGGGATTTTTCCGAGCTCCTGCGCCACAGTCAGAGGGGGCGACACCAGTTTGTTAACGCTGCCATACTGAGGAATACAGAGAGAGTTTTCTGATAGGCTTAATCAACTTGGTGTCAAATATTTTGGCGAGGGCTGGCTTGAGTATAACCTACATTAATTTTTATGAAAAAGTTATGCACTATAGCTTTAAGCTCTAAGAGAAACAGTTTGACAGAGTAAACAAAAAGGGTATTTCTGATTACCAACACTCACAATGCTAAGTAGTGTAATGCAGTGGTTACGTGTTTTAACTATCACCATTTAATAAGTGTGCTACAATTAGGGTAAAAAGCAGAGCCTTTATATTCCTTCCCATTCGAATCTACGGTGTAATATAAAAATAAGTGGGAGAAATCCAATTGATTTCTTGATTCCCGTGCCAATATTTGAACTGAATTGAAACAAATTGAGAGAGTGGGCGAGGCAGATTGAAGGGCGGAGAGAGAATATAGAATGAGACAGGTTGAGTTCTCAGGAGTGGGAGAGAGTGTGTGGAGGGTAATTGAAAGCCCCAGAGAGATGATTTGGAGGCAGTACGGAAGGACAAATAGGTGAGGCTGGATGGTGGAGGGGAAAATGAAAGGCATAAGAATGGTGATGGAAGTATATAAGATGGAAAGAAAGATGTGTGTGTGTGTGTGTGTGTGTGTGTGTGTGTGTGTGTGTGTGTGTGTGTGTGTGTGTGTGTGTGTGTGTGTGTGTGTGTGTGTGTGTGTGTGTGTGTGTGTGTGTGTGTGTGTGTGTGTGTGTGTGTGTGTGTGTGTGTGTGTGTGTGTGTGTGTGTGTGTGTGTGTGTGTGTGTGTGTGTGTGTGAGTGAGAGAGACGAATACTCAGCAGTGGAGATGAGTCCGTTATTCTACAGTATAGGAAAGATTTATCTCCGTCCCTTGGTGTGTTGGTAGAGGACACCACCAGTGGAGCATTACAGAGAGCTCCACTTACTGTATCAAGGGACCAGGACCACACTGCTGTAGGTTTGATGGATGATAGAAAAATCTATTAACGGGCAAGACTTAATTATCTGTGATGGTATTGTCCTAATCGGAGTAATTAACAAAGTGTGGACAAACAAGCGGTGGTTTGATTTCTTGCAAGTAGAAAAAATACATGCATGTGTTGTGAAGCCCCTTTTAAATAGGATAATGCCATTGTATTGAAAGAAAAATGAATCTATTGTGTGTAGAATTCATCTCATGTAAATGGTTTTGTCATGTTTTGATCACAGCCAATGTTTGTGTGCCCACGTCAACTGTTGCTTCAGTAATTATGTATATTAAATATTTATGCCAGAAAGGAAGCAACAACAAAATACAGTGTGTGACACAGTGAAATTCTTGATTTTACAAGGAGTAAACTCAAGATGTTGAGTAGAGCAGCAGTGATATTGTGGGGCAACTCCATTATCAGCGAAATAAATAAAAGATAACCAACATTCACTGCAATGTATTGTTCATAATATAATTTCCTATGTGACTTTCACGCTGTGCTGAAATGAACTGAAACCCAATCTTGCTTTGGTCAATTAAATAGAGCCAGTTGTAGTTAATGGTTGAAAGCAGCATACAGTGTCTCAGTTTGGCAGACATCAGCTTACTGACTTAGCCCACCATCCTACAGTATGTGTGGATTGGACTTCCTAAAATGTTTCAAACAGTCCGCTATCAACACCACAATGTTGGCCAGGATGATAAATAGCCTGCTGCAGCTTTAAATATAAATGACAATCCTTTTGAACGTGTCATGTTGTCAAGGTGAGTTTGCAGAAGGTTTGTCGTACATGTAAGCTAATTACAGTCCGTCTTCCCTTCATGGACACCTGCCTTCAACTGCTCTCACTGAATGTCCTTCACCATAGCACGGATAATGGCAGGGGAACTGCTGTGCCCAAGGCCAGACCCAGCACTGATTAACTGGTCAATATACAGAATGTCACCTGTGTGTGGTTAACCTGTACATACATGCTCTTAGTCCGCTGCTTAGTTCTCACTCTTTCCAAGGCTGTTTCTTTTTTTTTATGAGTGAGCAGCAGCTGTGTGTACACGCTGCTATTAAAATGTGGGAAAAAACCTGACGGAAAATTGATGAATCACCCACGTATTAATTATCTCAGTCTAATTCTGAATGTCCTGCCCTACTTCTAAAAACTGGCTCTGAGAGTTCCCCGTGAATAGGATTTCTCATAGCATGGCAAAAAACCTCTTCCATAGCAGTAGTTAGTGCAAGCCTGGACTTCAAACATATGTGATCATAATTAAAGAAAAAAAGAAGCGTCCACACACTTTTAATGACTGTTTTCTGTGGGGGGTTTTAAACTGTCTGCCAATCTGGAAAATAAATTGGTTCAGTTCAATAGAATCGCCGCAATTAGTGGATCCACCCGAGAAAAAACTTTTGGGAGGTAAATTTGTGTCACATTTGATTGAATTTCACTGTCCCTCTAATTGGTGTGAGCGGAGGGAAATACTACAATGGTTATTCAATACATTCAACTAAAAAACGTCAAACATCGAAAAATATATCATTATTTCAAATTCTCAACCCCTACTTTATTCCCTGACTTTGTTCCCCGCTGCCAGTCTGAGGCGTTATTTTTGCGCTGCAGTTTCAAAAATACAGATGTTATATTATATTATGGCTTCTGTAAGATTAGATCATTGACAATACTTTAGGGGTTTTGCTGGCCAATCAAGGTGTATTGAACAGAATAAGATGTCACAGTTATAGCTGGCCTATGAAATTGGCTGTTAAAGTGTGGACAAGTAGCAAGCTGGAGTCAAGGATTTATGAGCATTTGGTGGTAAATTCCCCTCTATGAGTTATCCTTACCTATTGGGAGCACTCTGGTGATTCCCCCCCCCCCCCCCCCCCCGCCTCAGTTCTCAGAGGGTTCAGTTACCACAGTTTGCCTTTTTCCGTCAACTTGAGGTCAGAAATGAATGTCTGCCTCCTAGTTGTACCAGCACTGATTTGATCGGCGCAGTGGAGCAGAACGAAGTGGTTTAGAGTGTTTGTGCGTGTGTGCGCGTGTGCGCGTGTGTGCGTGTGTGTGTGTGTGTGCGTGCGTGCGTGCGTGCGTGTGTGTTTGCTTCCGTGCGTGCGTGTGCATGTGCATGTGTGTTCTTACCACAGTCATTTATTGCATCAGAGACAGAGAGAGACACTCTGCCCTTTAGACGTAACCAGTAGGTAAGTGGAGTGTTCCTCTGGTGTTAACACAACCACTGCTGTGATAATAGAGTAGATGTGTGTTTTGTTCATTTAAAGGCACTAAACGGTTTTTCTTTACCATCACCTTCTGGTAATATACTGGGATCCTGCACAGTTAAAACACCAAAGTTAGAACCCTATATATTGCAGATAAGAGATGAATGTATTTGTCTTTTTTAAACTATTATTTTCTCAATAGCTTGGGTTTGGATTTCAGCTTTTAGCCACTCATTATTCTGACACTGTTTATCTCGATAGCTGTTTTTGGCCTCAAACCTTTGCAACAATCACTTTGTGTGGTAACATTGTTATTTGACTCTATGCAATGATATCTCCACTCCCTCTCAACAGGCCTTTTTAGAATGGCTGAAAATAGCTAAGCAGTTAGCTATGATACGTTTTGTTTTACCAGCTTGCTTCCTTTTCTCTCCTTTCTTCTCCTCTCTCCTCCGCTGCCTGCTATGTATGCAGCTCTAAACTTTATTGTCCCACGGGAAAGAATCTGCCTCGCCGACAGTAACAAACCGCACAATAAAAACTCAACGGCACCACACCATGATCTGCTCCTTCATTAGGGTTGTTTATGTTGTGATCAGGGATGGTGGCAGCGTCTCTCCCACTCCCTCCTTACTAATAACTTCAGCCAGGCAGGCAGGCAGGCAGGCAGGCAGCAGGGTCGATAAACCAGCCTGTTAAAAGCACATTAAGCTCATCCCCTTACTCTAAGTGTGTGTGCGTGTGTGTGTGTGTGTGTGTGTGCGTGTGTGTGTGCGTGTGTGTGTGTGTGTGTGTGTGTGTGTGTGTGTGTCTTATTAGCATCTGTGTTGTGACTCACTTTAGCCACAATAATCAGGCCGCCGCAGCAGCCGGTATCTGAGTCAAATCAGTTCAAACTGTGCCATGTGGAGAACGCCACATCATCATCACTACTTCACACAGGGGGATTATGAAGGCTCTCTGTCTGTCAATGGTGAGTTATAGTTTTGACTGAAGTATGTAGAGTGAAGTCCGAAAGCAGAAGCCAGGAGAAAAAATAAGTTGACAAGAAGATTAGTGTGCATCCGGTGTGTGTGTGTGTGTGTGTGTGTGTGTGTGTGTGTCAAAAGACTGTTGACAGGGCAATACAAAAGAGGGAGGGATTCAAATGTTCAACAGCCAATGAGAGTCAGAGCACCTGGTAGACAGAGCGGAAGGAAAAGAGAAAGTAAAATATTCAAGAAAGAAAGAAAAAGTAAATGAACATAAAAGAAAGGTAAAAGAACAAGAAAGAAAGACAAGTTAGAGAGGAAAAGTGAAAGGAAAAATGAAAGGAAAACTACAAGGAAAGACATGACAAGTACCAAATACATTATACATTATACAATCTTAATTTCAACATATACTTATAATAATTAAATAGTAAATATTGGAATATGGTATGTAAATGTATTTAGAATGATCAAAGCAACAAGAAAATGTTTTGTTTGTGATTCTCACCCTCCCATACATCCCTTTCATAGATCCCTTTATTTATTTAAATACAGTATATATACAGTATATACTGTATGTGTATATATATAAGCATATATATAATATCATTATTTACGTTGAACATTAAACTGACTTTGAACTGAATTACTGAAAAAAATAAAGTGAATTAAGTCACTCCAAGAACCAAGAAGAGCAGTTTTTCGCCCCAATAAGCTGACTTGTCATTGGGGACAAGACAAGGTCACAGCCTCCGTTTCTCCCCAGAGACAGAGGTTAAGGCTCCAATCAGCGTGTCATATCCTGTTTGATTTCCTGTCACTGGGGCTGATAGCAGGATTACAGGATGGAAGGAAGGAAGGAAGGAAAAAAGGCAGGGAGGGAGGGAGGGAGGGAGGATGGGAACTGAAACGGAGAGAATAAACAGACAGACAGAGACAAATGTGGGAAATCTCTTTGAACTTTTTGGGAGGATATGCCTCGTCTGTTATGACAACATATGAGTGTGGGTAAATTCATGGTGAGTAAATACTTGTTGTCACACAAGAGCATGATCCATATTTTAGGGTTGACAGTAACATATGTCAGTAAAAACATAGTGAAGAAAAGACAGCATGGTTATTATTTATTATGTTGTTATGAATTTAATACAAGGTGATTGGCCGTATCTCTCTCACACCACTGGCATTGTTTGTGAAATTTTTTCTCAGAAATGGAGCCCATCATCTCAAATGAATGCTGCAGTAATGTGTTGTTGTTGCCTTTATTTTCTTTGTCCTCTTTTGTCCTTATACTCAAGAGGAAAAACATTGTGTTTACTGCACGATGCCTTCACAGCCTCTGCCATCATCATTAAAGACCTACTTCACCGGTTGGAATATGAAGGTGTATTGAACTCGGAGATCCTATGTAGTATAAATGTGCAAAAAAAAAATCGGATCATCTTAGCCTGAGAAAAGGCAGAAAGAGTGTTTTATGGTCTCACTGTCTAACCCTACAGTTTCCTTCTTGTGACATCACAGTAAGGGTTAGGAGTAACAGGGCAGCTGGGCCGAGGGAAGACTGAGGGAAGACTGATGGAAGAAAAACCTCATTCATAATATTATAATAGTTATTGTATAATGATAGAACGCTGGTTCCCTATGGGTGAAGTATTCCTTTAAGATGTATACTAGGAACCAGAAAGAGAAGTAGGATCTTAGTTACTTAGTTTGAGAAACTGTAACTTCTTCCCTTACCTCACGTCAAAACAATGCACCACATATAGACCTTGTTTTTTTTTGACTCCATGGCTTGGAATGAAAAGTATAGTAGGCTATCATTTTTTTAAATATACATTTTCTATTTCAATTTATAGTGAACTTTTGAAAGTGATTTTAAACTATTCTCTCTTTAAACTATTGTTCTGCTCTAACATTTCTATAAAGCCAGGCCAGGCTTACCATGCCATTTCATTCTTTAGGCTTTAATAATTGCCTACTGACTCTAACATTATATTCAGCACTTAGACATGTGAGTGCCATCAATCCTCTCATCTGCATATTTCCCAGAAATGTCAAACAATTCTTCTAAAGTTATGTGAAAACGGTACATTTCTGAAATCCTTATATAACCTTTTGAAATGCAACATGGTGGGGTGCTCCGGTGCCTTTGTGGATAGAGCGCGTATACCATGTTGGTTCAGGCCTTGTTGCAGTGGTCACGGGTTCGAATCCGACCCATGGAGCTTTACTGCGTGTCATCCCCCCTCTCTGTCTCTGTCTCCCCTTTTCAACTATATACTGTCAAATAAAGCTTGAAAAAGCAATATAGAAATGGCCAATATTCTCATCAATTACCACACTTATATCTGAGATAGATAGGTGAACTGACTGCCTCATGCCAGGCTGATATCTGTAGGCCTATCACCTGTCTGCCTGTGTGTGGTGTGTGTGTTTGATCTCTGTCTGTGTGTTTGATCTGTCAGACACACCTAAAGGTCACCAGAGCCCAGAAACGTGTCCATCAGAGCAGTGCTTTGTTCTGCCTTCAGTCAGCTCAAACAGGCGCTTACCATTCACAACACAAAGGCCTTAAATAGCACTTAGTCTGCCTTTAGAAGACACACAATGCTTTCCTCTGGGCTTCCTCTGTGGCACATAGCTTGTGAACTATAGGTTAATAATTGTGAAATGCTTTAAATGGATGCTATGCTATGCTATGCCACATAGTGTACACACCTTCAGTATTTCATACATGATGGCACCTTATTGTTGTTGTTATAATTTGATATTTACAGATAGCACACACACACACACACACACACACACACACACACACACACACACACACACACACACACGTTCACACTTTGACATAAATGATGCCAAATTTCTGGACAGCAATCCGGTCAACCTGTCATACACGCTCCACTTCACTCGCTCTCACTCTGTGTGTGTGTGTGTGTGTGTGTGTGTGTGTGCGTGCGTGCGTGCGTGCGTGCGTGTGTGTGTGTGTGTGTGCGTGCGTGCGTGTCAGTGTCAGCTCTGAAACCACATGAGACAAGAGATCCGGACTAATTAAAGATGCTCACCACGTTTAACCTAAGCCACAAGCCATATGGAAGTCAAATGGACGTGTGTGTGTGTGTGTGTGTGTGTGTGTGTGTGTGTGTGTGTGTGTGTGTGTGTGTGTGTGTGTGTGTGTGTGTGTGTGTGTGTGTGTGTGTGTGTGTGTGTGTGTGTGTGTGTGTGTGTGTGTGTGTGTGTGTGTGTGTGTGTGTGTGTGTGTGTGTGTGTGTGTGTGTGTGTGTGTGTGTGTGTGTGTGTGTATTAGGCATCATTTTGCATATTGCACGAGCGGCACTACAGACGCAGTGCTTGCTTCAAAATAATCCTATTGATGCTGCATTTAAATGAAGTATAGGTTCAAAGCATTGGAAGGTCTATCCGTTGGCTTCTCTTGAACTAAATAGACACATAAATTTGACATCGGCTTTGATTTATTGTACTTACCTGATTTGTCACTACACCTTTGAACTTGTGCTCCCTCTAATCTAGGCAAATTTTAACTGAAGGCCAATTCAAGCATTAAAGGAGCAACTTCCTCCCTAAAATATAAACAGTGAGAGATAGAGAGAGAGGGGGGGGGTCTGTGCCAGAGAATGGAGGTGTTATGCAGATGACGCTGTCTATTAATAGGAACCAACAGGGTGCTGCGTTTTGGGCTTTGCATGGGACACCCTCTGTCACACACACCAGATGGAACACTCAGAGTGAGTGTGTGTGTGTGTGTGTGTGTGTGTGTGTGTGTGTGTGTGTGTGTGTGTGTGTGTGTGTGTGTGTGTGTGTGTGTGTGTGTGTGTGTGTGTGTGTGTGTGTGTGTGTGTGTGTGTGTGTGTGTGTGTGTGTGTGTGTGTGTGTGTGTGTGTGTGTGTGTGTGTGTGTGTGTGTGTGTGTGTGTGTGTGTGTGTGTGTGTGTGTGTGTGTGTGTTGTGGTGCGTGTGTCTCTGTGTTCTCATTCACATATGGTTTCTCTCTGGGACTCTGTGGCAACAGTTTTTGGCAACTCAGGTGCCTGCAAGCGTGAAGCGCCGGAGGGATGGCAAGATGGAGTTTAACCCTTGCTACGCCAGGCAATAGCCTATGACAGATCAAAGCATTATGATTAAGAGAACATTTGAATCTATTTTTATATAAATTAGACATACTATTTTACATGAAACACAGACACCAGAGTCAATGCTCAACTCACTGAGTGCAGCTGTAATCCTTTATGGGGCAGCAGATAACTGAAGTGAGCTGTCATCTGTGCCATTAGCATTTTGTTAAGATCAATGGTGATGGAGGATGGAAAATGATTGGGTGTGATGCTGTGGTCTTACTGAATGAAGAGGTTTGGCTTTAATGTCAGGGCCGGTTTATTGTGCCTCGGAACAAATCCATTCAGTCAATGGATTCAGTGGATGGTGAACATCACAAAGCTTTGCTACACGTTATCACACAACTAATAATTAAACATAGAACTATTTCATTTCGTAGACAGCGTTTATATTATCAGACTCATGGATTGCACACCACCTAGCATTAGCTGCCACAGAATTGCAACCACAAAGCAAAAGAAAAACCATCCACCGAGCAATATATGATTTTTTTAGGCAAATTATTTATTTAGTTTATTTAATTCAAGCTGAATGTTGTTTCCATAAAAAAAAATAAAAAAAAGGCGTTATGAAAAACAACATGTTCTCTGTTTCGGGAACATTTGATTATATGAGTCACACACCCATAAATCATCTTTGCAATCCTTTTGCCCGTTTTTACAGAATACATAGATGTGGAGCACCAGTGGAGAGGGGAGTTTTTCAGTGCTTTCAAAATGGCAGAGATATTAAACACTACATCATTTTTTTAATATATATTTTTGCATAGTCCTATATATATATATTTACAGTATATATTTGCATACCAAAAAAAGAATTCCAAATCTACACAGAATTAAACTAAAATGAGAACTAGGCATGGCCAGAAACTATTAAAGCACCTGTGATCATTTCTCATCCTTTTGTGTTATTTCCCAAATGCCATTACTGCTCCTGCAGTGCTGCAGTGTAGTGTGAAATGTCTTAATCATGTATTTGTGATTAAACCTGTACATTTTATATGGATGCACAAGAGTGTTTTGTTGCAACAGTTTCATCATTTTTGAACCAGTCTCTACTTGTCTAATGGCGCTTTTCCACCGCATGGTATCAGCTCGACTCGACTCGACTCAACTCGCATTTTTGGCGTTTCCACCGCAATTTCATGGTACCTGGTACCTGCTAGCGGCTGCTTTTTTAGTATCGCCTTGCTCTAGGGTCCAAGCGAGCTGAGTCGAGCTAAAAGGTGACGTCGGCAGACGGCCGGCCGCTGATTGGCCAGAGACTACCGTCTGCCGGCTTCATTCTGTTGATTATTCTCCCCTTGATTCTCAACAACTCTCCGGGACTTTTATGTGTATTTTGTCTCGCCGCGTGCAGCCTTCTTTGGCTCGCTTTCATTTGATTTGCATCACAGACCCGATTTTTTTCTCTCCATATATTCGCTAAGCTCACCCAGTTGTGTTGGCTGTTGGGGAAGTTACTTTGAACATACGAGAGGAGACATAGCAGCTAGGCTAAATAGCCTATAGCAGCAAGCTGGGACAGACATGATAGCGAGCGATTACATTACAAGCCTCGGACTGCACTGATTACCTCAATAAAATATTCAGGCTGAGACACGGCTTGCATTTGAAAATACGTATCCTGAAACAAGCACTTAACAGTCAACTTTATCATGCCGTGTTTACGTGCATAGGGATGTACGTGACGCATCCCTACAGCTGTGTGGCAGTCACGCATCAGGACACAAACCCTCCCTTTTAACGGCCCGTAGCAATATTATTCTACTTCTTTTAGCAAACAGATACAAGGGGAGTATTTTCTTAAACATTTCTCATCCGTGTTTTTGGCGGTTGGTTCAGTTAATAGTGCAACAACTGCTCGTAATTTCTGCTTTGCTACTTGACTCCGGAGTTGGCTTTCAGCCCCTTACGACAACCCCGCCCACGTTCAGGAGGTACTATTTTCGGTGGAAAACGACCCGTGCTGCTACCAAACCAAGTTAAACTGAGTCGAGTTGAGTCGAGTCGAGCTACATTTGCGGTGGAAAAGCGCCATAAGTGCCACAGTCATCAACATCATTATATCCCAGAGACGTTCTTTCCTCCTTTGCTTTTGATTGTATGTTTGTAAGTTGGGTTTGCCTGGTTCTGCTTACAGCTATAGTGATTCACTCCTGTTGCTTCCATGAGGAATTCCGAGCAATTACAACAACACTGTCGGCGCTGCCATACAGAGAAAGACAGAGAGAGTTTTTGTGGAGCTGATAGGCTTAATCAACTTTGTATCAACCCGTTTGCCAATGGCTAGAATGTAATGTTGAAGGAAGAGTGCACGATTTCAGTCCCTGGTCTCATTAACAAAGAGCTTTTTCAGCCAGAACAAATAAAGAGGAGTGTAGGCGAGAGGTGGTCTTATTATAACACATGTTGGGTAGTGAAGAGGTGAGGCTGCCTTGTGTCGAGAGCACTTTAAGGGTCTGTGCTTCCGGGCCTTTCTTTGTCTTTGATTAGTTTCTTTCCTACTAAATCCAATCACCTTTTCTTCCCCTCCTCCTCCTCCCCCTTTTCTCTCCCTCTCTCTCCTCCTCTGACACCTCCATATCCCCCCTCTTCATTTATTCCTCCTCCCTCCCTCCCTTCCTTCCTCCCCTTACCCTTTCTGTCTTTTCATTAATGCGATGCCAACAGGGCGCTGTGGCGACAGGCTGCAAAAGCCGTCACCAAGGCAACATATCGCCATGGTCTAATGGTTGTCGAGGCGTTTTGGTTGGATGGGAGGAGGGAGGGGCCTTTGGAGGGGGGGGGGGGGGGGTATAAGTGGATGCTGAATCCTTTGCTTGAAGGAGCTACAAGCAGAGAAGGGGTCAGACAATCAAATATTAAATTCTCCAGACGTTCCTCTTTGTTTTTCCTTTCTCCTCCCCCGCTCCTTACCTCATGTAGAGACACGTCTGTGGCTTGCTTCATTACACTGATGTCTCTGTCGTTGTTAGGCATCCTTATGCTCTGTGTCCTACATCAGTCCTACATTATGTGGAAACATTAAAAGCAATGAATTACATTTATGTGAAAGTCTGAGTAAAAACAAAATAAATAAAAACAAATTGATAGCTTTTATAATGGTGAGACATTACACATACTTTCATATTGTGAAAGTAAATACATATATGTACCAGCCACTGTATCAAGCAGATAAAGAAACTGGTTTGTGTTGAGTTTTCTAATGTTTTTTTTACTACTAGATTTAATATTTATATCTGGCAGACAAAAAAAAACAATTACCAGAGAAGAGTGAAATGGTAAACGACATGCTTTTACCCTAAGCCATTTTTCAAAATGTATCCGTTACAGTTTTGGATTGGTATTCATAATAATGTTAAATGATTATATGTATTGGATTATTCATCTTTTCTTGCAGCCATGCTCTATAGAATCCTGCAAAGCAAACACAAATGAGCTGGTACATAAAATGAGACAATTAGCCCTTTTAATGAGGGTTTAGTGTTTAGCGGGACCCTGAGGAAGGGATGGGGGGAGGATTTTGGGGAGAGGAGAGGAATTAGGTGAGAGGGGCATTTGGCTTAGAGGTTACACACAAACACACACACACACACACTGTCTTCTCAGTTTGTTTTTGCAGACGTAGCACTGTTAAGCCTAAAAACACTGCCAGGCATACACACACACACACACACACACACACACACACACACACACACACACACACATATACTTAACACACATTGCTGGCATGCACAAACAGCCTTTCCTATATGAACAGTTAAACACACATATGAACACAGCATATGCATCATGCACATATGAATAATTCAGATCAATGGGTAAGCATTCAGGTTGTGATCCAAGGGCCTGTTCATTTGCGCAAGGTCACCTACTAACACACTGCCTTAATAAGCGGAGTGTCTGGAGAGTGGAGATACACACACACACACACACACACACACACACACACACAAGCTAATGGAGGTGGCTGGAAGTGAGCAGTGATTCTGGTAACAAAGGATACTATCCCACTCTTCCTCGATCCTTTGTTTGCATATGACAGTGTGTGTGTGTGTGTGTGTGTGTGTGTGTGTGTGTGTGTGTGTGTGTGTGTGTGTGTGTGTGTGTGTGTGTGTGTGTGTGTGTGTGTGTGTGTGTGTGTGTGTGTGTGTGTGTGTGTGTGTGTGTGTGTGTGTGTGTGTGTGTGTGTGTGTGTGTGTGTGTGTGTGTGTGTGTGTGTGTGTGTGTGTGTGTGTGGCGCCAATGTAAACAGAAGAGGCGGGTGCAGACTGGTTTTGCCGGTCTCAAATACAGCCTGTTGTCATGATTATATTATCGGAGGAGAGAAATGTTGATCCATCCCCTCTCAGCCTGGGCGGCGCTTTGTTGCTTGGCTAATGCTATGCTAATGCCATGCTAATTGACCATTCAATCTCTTTGCTTCATAGCCACGTGGATACACACACAGACGGGTTTGGGTTGAATCACCGTTGTGTTGCATAATGTCAGCGTTCATTTGTGCATCTAAAAAAATACACAAGCAGACACGGTGGGGATATTTAAAGGGGCTCAGGTGTTGGGTGTGTGTGTGTGTGTGTGTGTGTGTGTGTGTGTGTGTGTGTGTGTGTGTGTGTGTGTGTGTGTGTGTGTGTGTGTGTGTGTGTGTGTGTGTGTGTGTGTGTGTGTGTGTGTGTGTGTGTGTGTGTGTGTGTTGGGAGCACAGCAACGTAGCTTTAGGTGATTTTGCCATAAAGCGGCGGCTAAGCTCAGCTAGGTCGGATCATCTGTCAGATATTTATTTTCATCAGCCTGCGTAGAATTTTCGTTTTGCCCTGCGGTGGATTGATTCAACACCGACTTTTGACAGAGCAATCCATCTAAGAGGAGGTGATGGAAAGGTGCGTTTGTTTAGAGAGCAAACAATGAAGAATGCTTCAGGTTAGCGCATTTTGAACACTGATTCAAATTATTTTCAGTTCCTAGTTTGAAATATCAAAAAGTGTAAAGCGTGGATGGCAGCGTTACTATCGCATTAATGTGATAATGTGATATAACTATACATTTGTCATGTTGGTACCCTAAAGGCATTAATTAAAGGGGGAGTCAGTCATTCTGATATATGCTTGTTGTCAAACTCGCTTTTGGTTGAAATCAGTGAATATCTCTCGCTATACTGTCCGTACTATCTGCGCGCTGGAAAAAAATCCAGCGTTTATATACAGCCTAGGCTCTATAAACGGGTATGTAAACAAAGTGTGTGTGTGTGTGTGTGTGTGTGTGTGTGTGTGTGTGTGTGTGTGTGTGTGTGTGTGTGTGTGTGTGTGTGTGTGTGTGTGTGTGTGTGTGTGTGTGTGTGTGTGTGTGTGTGTGTGTGTGTGTGTGTAAACAATGGGGGCCCACTGTACCTAAGCACAATGCTGGTATACAGAGCCAGACTGTGTTACACTGGATTCATTATTTGCAGCGCACACACTGTATCGTGAGGAAATATTCACTATTTTGACAAAAAAGTTATTTTGACAAGCGTTCTCCAGAATCACTGACTGTACCTTTTTAATGTTCCATCTTGTCCTAAATAGTAACATTTGAAGAATCAGGAAACTGATCAAAAAATATACGAAGCTTTAAAATGCCTTTCTAAGGTGTAACAACATTGGGGAAAACGCTGCCACTGCAAGACATTATCATCCTAATCTGAACATAATCAATACTGTCGTGAAGGGGCTTTTTCTTTTGTGAGTCATTGTGAGCCCCGCTGCAATGATACAGTTTGCATTGTTCCACTCCCTGCCCTGGCTGGGAGAGACACACACAGGGAAGAAAACACACATTCCATTTGTTTCACTCTCTCTCTCCCCCTCAGTCATGCCCACGGTCGTGACCTTATCACCCTGACAACCAGAGGTACAGGAGAGAAAGTGTTGTATTCATAATAGTCACTTCACAAAGCTGCTCCTCCACAGTGTGTGTGCTGTCTGTATCTGTCCTCTGAACTGTAGTTGAACCCATACCTCCTCCCACATCACCTTCTAGATATAGTGTCCTTCCTCACACCTTCCCCGCAGCAATGTTATAGACATCCTATTTGTACAAGCACAGAGGGCATACAGTAACCGTGAACGCACGTGTCAGAGAAGTGAACATTTTCTAAGGTATATTCTCATATCTGGATAAACAAGCTTTCCGCATAGTGAAATTGAATCCCTGGAACACTGTTTGAAGTTAGAAATCTACCTGAAAAGTTTCCACTGTTGTTGTTTACAGCAGCTGGGCCCACAGTTTTCTAGTATTCTAGTCTCACGTTTGGTTCCAGGCACCTCAAAATAATTTGGTTTTGATGAGGATAGAATTATTCAATACTAAGAATTATTTGTGGAGTAAATATGTGTTCTGAGCTCAACTGCAAGCTATGCAAATTTTAACAAATCCCTCTCCTCTGAAACTGCCTAGTGCACCTTAAACATATGAGCAAAACAATCCCAGGCTGACGTCAACTAAATGCTAAATTCAAGTCCCTAAAAAAGGCTCCAGTCTTCCAGATGTTCCTCTCATGTGTTTTGCCTTGACCCACTTTCTGACTGAAGCAGTGTTGTGAGATCATGCAGCCAAAAGACACTTTGAATCAGGTTTACTTTTTCTAATGGACAGTTCATTGGCCTTCATTGGGACCGTTGGAGCTCAGTGCTCTTTGCGGTGCGTTAATGAGCCGTAGGGCGTTGCAGTTCTGTGGTTTTTGGAAAAAGCTCGTACATATCCAACTGATATATTCACTTAATTTTTTCTTTTTTCCCTTCCCTTATTTTATAAAACGTGTGAAAATGAACTTGCCGTGCGTGAGCCACTCAAAATACAGTTGTGTTTTTCCATGACTGCTAACTGACTTGATCTGTTTGCAATGCATTTGAAAATCAGATTCAATTGTGTGACCCATTTTAGATTCATGCAGTTGTTTCTCTTTTATAATTAGATTATTTTTTCCCATCCGCCATTGTTTTTCATCAGTGTCTATATGTCTGCTATGAACATTAATTGGCAGGCTCTGGAGTTGTGTCATCCGTGAACATCAAGTCTGCATAATCATGTTTTAATCAGCGGTACAATATTGCCCGCTCTGCACACAGCATAATGATACTTTAACAAAGATTTATGCAGACCTGATGTTCAATGCGATGGATTACACAACTCAAAAACAAATGTCTACGCAAAATGAATTTGTCATTGAAATGAATGGGATATATGCATAATAACTAACGGCTGTGTCTAACATTAAAGAATATAAGGCCTAATGTCTCTTTGCAGCTATGGTTAATGTGCTTTGTAGTTAAATGGACTATGGCATGTAAAACCACAGGTGTGTACTTCATGAACAACTGGAAGGCAAAGAGTCTTCAATTCAGCAAACAAAGAGGCTCTGTGTTTAAAGTGCTGACAGTGAATGGGCTGTTGTTTATTTCCTAATTCAGCACTAGCAGGGTGTTAGAATGTTTGCACAAAAAAAAAGTGTGTTAAAGTGTGAGAGACACTGTGGAGTGTGGAAACAGCGGGAGTGTGTAGTAATGAGCCCAGCACACTGAAAGGGGATTTAGGAAAAAAACGCACGGTGTTGCTTTTGGTCTTATCCGCGCTGCTCTGAGCTGCTTTTCTTTGACAGCAGACAACCGGAGAGAACTGCTTAATGCTGGGTTTTGCATCCCTGGAATTCGGTTAAAAAAAAAGCTGTTATCAAATGTGACTAAGAATAAATATGATGTCAGAATCTGTGCGAGAACTTTCAAGCGTCCATTTTTTATTCTAAAATGAACACAATTGGATTGTTTTTAATATGTAAGGATTTAAGCGGAATAATTATCCTTATCAATTATTTTCTTGCTCAGTGCTTCCATCCATCCTCATGGTACACACACTCACACACACACATTGGTTATGCAACCCATTGTGTGTTGCGCTGTGTGGACTCATTGTTCCCCTGTGTGTGTGTGTGTGTGTGTGTGTGTGTGTGTGTGTGTGTGTGTGTGTGTGTGTGTGTGTGTGTGTGTGTGTGTGTGTGTGTGTGTGTGTGTGTGTGTGTGTGTGTGTGTGTGTGTGTGTGTGCGCGCGCCGGTGATGATGTAGAGACAGGAGTGTCCTGTTCCTTCAGGCTGAGTCTGCTCCCTCGCCTGCTAGAGTGTGTGTGTGTGTGTGTGCGTGTGTGCTGGTGCGTGCTTGCGTGTGTGTTGCAGTGTGCACTTCAAATAAATCACTTTGTCTTTCCACAAACCCACAATCTCTTTTATGTGCACACACACACACACACAGTATTCTAGCAATCTGATCTCATATCTCAGGGAAAGGATTTGCTTTATGCTATTTTCTATTTGCGCATCCACATCTCTAGAAATAATATAAAAAACCTTGTGACTTGAAAAATGTAACATTGCAGTGTGAGTTTAGTTCTTATGTGCCACTAACAAGATGAGGCACAGGTCTGTAGAAATATGACACAACTTTTAATTTACTTTGGAGGCCATTTTCTTCTTAGCTTTCTCATATTAAATCTGTAGCCCAAAGTGTTGTGTGTCCATTTGACCAGACCTTGAAATGCTTGGTGGCATATTCAGAAGTTTATAAAAACCGAGGCGTTCTTCGGTTCACCTACTGGAAGCTTTCCAACCAGAAAATGAAAATGAAAATGTCATTGGGAAAATGTCACCTTGGTATGTTTTCCAATGTGGAATGTATCAAACAGTTGACTGTATGGGAGGTTTGCCCTATGACAAATAGTAAAGGAATAAACATGTTGGAAATAATTATACGTGATTATACGTGATAATTATACTGATAGCGGTATACTGTTGTGTGGGCCCAAGTTAAAAAGTATACGCCAACCAACACCTTTTAAAAGTCACAGACATCTAAATATGAGTATTCTTGTTGTTAATTTAAACAAAAATTGCACCTCAAAATTAGATGGTGACATACAAATGATTAATTTAAAATAATTTATGAGTATTTTTCATCATTTTCAACATCCCCCTTACTTCCAGTCCTTATGCTAAGCTAAAGCTAACCTCCCTAGATCCAGCTCCACACTCCATGCACAGACATAAAAGCGCTATCGACCCTCTTGTCTAACTCTTGGAAAGAAAGGGAATAAACGCCTTTCCCAAAGTGCCGACCAATTCCATTAACAGGCTTTTGGTGAGTGTGTGTGTTGGGGGGTGTAAATTGTAAAACGTCAGTCTGAAATTTCAGTCCCACAGCAGCCATTTGTCCTGTTCCAAGTGTCCAAAGTGCTTCCCCTAGACAAGGACAACACACATAAAATAATAAGTCAAGTAAATAACCCAGCCAGCAGCTTGTAAAAGGTAGAAATAAAAAGGGACAGTCCACCAGGGTCAGATGGCTACATAAACTCTTAAAATCCATTTGGACATAGCAGTGTCTCTGGAGGGGATTTCATGCCTGCTTGGTTTAGGTGTGTCTCTGTACAGTGAAAAGCAAATGTGATTTGTGCTGCTGCCCTCTCCCCTATTCTCAGAGAGCAATCTCATCAGTTCCCATGTTAACCTGTGTGACGGGCTGGAACCTGCATGACCGGGCTGTTAGAAAATCATTTCCATTTGGCAAAGCGTATCAGCGCACTGTATAAACTTGCGGTGCTTCCCCCGCAGTCTGTCAAACCAGACAGTGGTGCTAACATCTCCATCCCAAGCAGATTTGAATATGTTTTTGTGTCAGTCTATTGTTGCCTGTTTTGGATGACGATTACATCATTGCAAACTTTTTTTTTCTAAAAGTTAAAGGTGCACTATTTAACTTCGGGTGAGTCAGAGAAGTGAAAATGATCTTAGGTGTGAATAAACTATATAAACAAACCATTGTTTGGAGGGATTTCATGCCTGCTTGGTTGATGCACCGAATAAACTGAATAAACAAACGATTCTCAATGGGGAAAATGTTATCCCTCTGGAACACTGTGTGAACTTAGAAAGATACCTGAAAAGTTACTTGTTTACATAGTTTGTAATGTAGTCCATTCTTCCGGAATATTTTAGTTTTGATTTACGATGATAGATTAGTTCAATACTAAGATTTACATAGAGTAAATATGTCTTTGTAGACTAACTGCAGGCTCTGCAAATATAAACAAACCCCCCTCCCCTGAAACTGCATATTGCACCTTTAACATATGCCCTTTTATTTATACCAGGTTTTAACACTTGTTGGTCTATCTTGTCCTCATTTGCTCCTGGGCTCACATTCTAGTAGCCTTGGACAGGTCGTATCTTTTCCAGAGTTTCAACATAGTTTTGTGTCATTGCGCTTTTCACATTTCCCTGTACTTCTTGTCAACATTTCTTTCTTCTCTCCTCCTTTTCCATACTTTCCTAACTCCCCCCCCTGGGTGTTTCATCAGGCCTGTCAGTGGGTTTGCTAGCGCCTTTGCTCTGTAGTCCCAGTGCCACGGCTGGCTGACCGCAGATCAGATTGGATTGAAAGGAGGAGTGCTCACACTGCTGTGCTTCCTCATCCATGACTGTGGAATGACAACATCTCTCTCTCTCTGTCTCTCTCTTTCACTGTTCATTTTTTCTCACTCGGCTGCTATCGCTGTTCCATTCTTTCTCTGACCATCTTTTCCTTTTCTCTCTCTCTCTCTCTCTCTCTCTCTCTCTCTCTCTCTCTCTCTCTCTCTCTCTCTCTCTCTCTCTCTCTCTCTCTCTCTCTCTCTCTGTGCTGTAAGATGTTGCCCTCATTTGACCAGTCCAGTCAAGCAAAGGAGTGCTTGGCTTGCATTTATGGCTTTAAAAAAATCCTTTACCTCTGCATTTGTCCTACTTTTGCAACTCTTTTCAAGCCCATCCATCTCCCCTTCCACTAGCCCCATACACTGTGTAGAGTAAAA
The DNA here is from genome assembly GCF_949987685.1 of Ammodytes marinus. Classification (NCBI taxonomy): domain Eukaryota; kingdom Metazoa; phylum Chordata; class Actinopteri; order Uranoscopiformes; family Ammodytidae; genus Ammodytes; species Ammodytes marinus. The sequence continues at coordinate 25,684,830 of NC_137211.1, read as the reverse complement.
CAGTGTGATCACTGTGATGTATAGCAGGGTTACCCAATAAAACCTTTGCTGCTGCTGGAAAAGCAGAGGACATGGCTAGAAGCTGCAAAATATGTCATCAGATAACATGGGCCTCAACCTGTTATCTTATCTACTGTGTAACCGTAGACTGCGGGCTCTGAAACATGAGAACCAGGCTCTGTGTGTGTGTGTGTGTGTGTGTGTGTGTGTGTGCGTATGCCTGTGCCTGTGTGTGCCTGTGCCTGGGTGTGTGTGCGTGCAGGGATTGGTGATTCATTTGAGCAAATGTATTAATGTCTCGGTTTATATAAGTGACAGGTTCTGTTTAGTCATGTTGTGCTTTATATTGCGCCACAAATGGAGGGCACTATCCTCCACTGTAGGGTGTTAGTTTAAAGGATAAGTAAGTGAGTTGGTGCTTTTAGCTAACTTCCTGTCAGTGACTGCAGTTAGCAGTCCCCTCCATCGTCCCCATGTCACCCCCACATGAACGTACAGCCATCTTCGTCAGATAGTGCCGCGATGAAGAGCAGTGAGTCTTCGTTCACGGGCACAGAGACCCGCCTTCTTCAGTTATGAACTGCGCATACTGTTTAGGTGATTGATGTATAAATACAGAGTGATTTAACACATATATAAACGAAAAAAATGTCACTTACTTCTCCTTTAAGCTGCCCTTTTTATTGCATGACATAGTTCCTGTGGTTTTACTCTCTGTATCATCAAATGAAGGGTTGTGCTGGTTGGGGTTGCACTAACTGCCTGTCAAAGCCTCAAGTACACTTTTCTGTTTGTCATACAGAAAAGAGACCGCAGCTTGCTTGACTCTAACCTGCACGTTGCTATGCAAATTTCAGCCCATTAAAAGGATCTATTCTGTCCCAGCCTGAGGCCATGGTGGTTTGCCAGTTTGGCCGTTTAACTGGCAGTTCAGGCAGCTGCTTGTCTGCTGATACAACTTGTAATTGGAGGAAACTTTGTAAAAAATGTCATGCTGATGATTATTAGGTTAGCTCAGTGTCTGACACACTGACTCAGCATGTTGTGGTCTATGCCGTTCAGGTTTGTAATAGTCAGTTTATGCTTCTGTTTGGTATTTTTACAGCTCGTAATGTTACATTGTGGGCACGTCAGCAGAGGTTGAGACAGCTGAGTGACAGTACTGAAATCTCTTTTTGACAGCTCTGAACTAAGCAAAAAAAACTGAACGGGCCTATTTTGCAGAGTAAAGGCAAATAATATGTTAAAATAACTTTACTACTGGCTCAGGTTTCTCAGTGAGCCATGACAGTAGTTTCCATCCAAGTTCATTGTGATTGAATTACCTGAATTCAGAAAATATGCAAATAAAATGCAAATTCAAAAAGGAAGTCTTTACTTTTTGTTACAGGGAAAAAAGTTTGTGTTGTGGCAAATCGACTTATCCTCCTGGTGGTAGTTTAGGAACCAGTCATGCAAATGAAGCTGAATTATATTGAGAGTCTATAGATTCATTCCATCCATATTATTCCCATGGAAGCCCACTGAACCCTGCTCAGCTAAAAGCCTGATCCAGTAGCAGTGGACATGGGTTCAGCCTCCAGACTGGATCAATGGTTCCATCATGGGACAGGCTTATTGATCTGTTGGTTCCCAGGCCATTAACAGACAGTTTGCACCCGGATAAACTGATGGCACAGCAGGTTAGGAGGAAAGAGAGGGGGAGGGAGGGAGAGAGAGGGAGGGTTAGGAGAGAGATGGAAATAAAAGAAGAAAGGATTGAATTAGGGGAGAGAGGGAGAAAAAAGCACATCCCCTCCATGTGGGTGCTGCAATGCAACTCCACGTGGACTTGAGAGCATGTAGACAGTTCGTCAGTGCTGGAAGGTTAGGCCTACAACAGCACTTTGACATTTCACCTCAAACGTGGGGAATTGACATTTAAAAACAATAATCTTGCAGGAAGTATTATTTAATTATCAGTATCTGTCCTTTTTATATCTCACCTTCTTCCTCCTTCCATCCCTCTGTTTCTTTCTTTTGTTGTTGGTGGTTCATTGCAGAGAGAGTAGCTTGTTTCCATGGAAACGGACAGATCCAGATGAGCTAAACTCATTGCACTGCGCAGCTTCTTTCCTAACTCACTGTGTGTGTGTGTGTGTGTGTGTGTGTGTGTGTGTGTGTGTGTGTGTGTGTGTGTGTGTGTGTGTGTGTGTGTGTGTGTGTGTGTGTGTGTGTGTGTGTGTGTGTGTGTGTGTGTGTGTGTGTGTGTGTGTGTGTGTGTGTGTGTGTGTGTGTGTGTGTGTGTGTGTGTGTGTGTGTGTGTGTGTGTGTGTGTACCTTCACCTCACAGCTGTAGTGTTGATCATAATCACTATATGGGAATGACTATCAACATCAGCATTGGCATCTGAGGCTCATCAAGATAGACAGAGGAACTGTGTCATATGATACGCATACTAGAACAGTTTGAAATCTAATAATCCTCAAAGGAATAGCTTCACATGTCTGGGCCAAATGGCTAATTCTCTGTCTCAATGTGCTGTCACGTCTTTCCAATGACACGCTCTGTGTGTTTTTCTGTTTCAGAACTCCCAGAAGAAAAGAGCAGCACGACCCAACAACAAACCTGACAAGAAGCTTAGTCAACAGGTAAGTCACACACACACACACACACACACACACACATACACTGGTGTGTTTCACCCATAGATAGTATAATTAAGTTTCACCCCAGATGGTCAGAGAAATCAATAAGGGAAAACAAAGTGCAGTTTGGGCGGACAGGTAGAATGAGGAAGGCAGGGGAGAGATGAGTGAGTTTGAAAGAGAGGAAGATATTGTACAATAAATTGGATAAAAATTGCGTGCACTGTCTGGGATGCATTGAATCTACAGACATAAATACGCATATAGATTTGAAAAAATGTGGCTAATGAATCACACCATTATACTATCTTCTTTGTATTGCTGTGCCAGCATCGCCCACAGCAGCTGTCATCCCTCCAGAAGTGTAATTTCTTGCATTGTAGGTGACATGAGACTTCAGCACCACACTGTTATTTCCTCTCCCAGGATTCAACATTGAGTCAGGCGAAAGGAGGAGCACTGGTTACAAATGCTAAGAAGAAGAGTCATTAATAAAGATAAGATAAGATAAAAAAATGTATGATTGCACCAATCAATTCCTGCAAGGACGGCTACATCGCCACACGGAAATATATAGAAAATTATATATATAAAATGACAATATGAGTTGCCGTTTTGGTCAGTTTGGACAGTAATTTAAATGGAGCCGGCTTCAACATGTGAACATGATTGACATATACTCAGTAGCACACCTTCTGCCTTTGCAAGTGACGCTTCAGAGCAGAAAGTTAGTCTTCACTTTAATTGTAAGTAATCCAAACTGAAACCTCTGATCATTCATCCTAAATTCAGACTAGAAATATTAAGGTTAAGGCCACCAACAACAACTGGCATGTCGGCAATCATAAACGTTTGATCCTTTGAGTCCGTGTGTTGCCGCATCACAACTTGTGGTTGTGTGCGTGTGTGTGTGTGTGTGTGTTTACGTGTGTGTGTGTGTGTGTTTACATGTGTGTGTGTGTGTGTGTGTGTGTGTGTGTGTGTGTGTGTGTGCGTTTGTTTCCCTCCCTCATGACCTATTTCCTGTGAGGATCACACTCTATCTGTCCAAACAAGCCGTGGGCTGTTTGAAGCAGACGGATCAACAGTTTCCTGATGTCATCATGTCTCTCTCTCTCTCATCCGTGTCCCTCTCCTTGCCATCCATCTTGTCCTGCAGGTGTTTGTACTTAATCCCCCTACATATCCAATGTGTTTGATCCTGTTTGGATTACCGATACAGGCCTCAACATCACACTCTAAAACTCTGCCTCCTCTTCATTCGGCCTCTCTTCTTCGAAAGGGGAAATTTATTTTATTTTACTTTGATTCTGCCAAAGTCTCCCTGCTTTTCTATATGTTTCCAATTCTAACGCTTTCAGAGATAACTTTTTTCCCCGTCTGTGAAAATGCCACAACAGGGCTTTCGACGTGTACGAGCTCAGGTTTCGCGGAACAACATTTGCATAGAGATAAATATTTAAAAAAAAACTATGACATGTCAAAACAGAAGGTGTATTCTCTCTCTCTCTCTCTCTCTCTGTATGTCTGTCTGTCTCTCTCTCTCTCTCTGTCTGTCTCTCTCTCTATCTCTCTCTCTCTCTGTCTCTATCTCTATCTCTATCTCTCTCTCTCTCTCTCTCTCTCTCTCTCTGGCTGCTGGGCTACACGGCCCAGTCTTCCTCTCCAAGCCACATACCATAAATGGCTGTAAATTCGCTGCCTCTCGCCTCACTTCATGTGGTTTGGAAATGCTCCACAGGGCGTAAAGCAAACACAGCCACAGTGCTGCTCCTGAGGAATGGCTGCGCTGGGTCATCTCAGGTCAGCGCTAGATAAAAGGGAGTTTTGGGATGAGAGAGAGAGAGAGAGAGAGAGATATAAAAATAAATGAATATCATGTGTCCACAACAACAATAATCTAACTATGCTATGATACTGTAGTTGAATGTATAGGTTTTGTTTCTTGTGTGTACAATTCCTGAAAGAGAGGCAGGATTGCATCGCTGTCGTATTTAAAACTAAGTCAGCTGTTTTTTAGCCACTAGGGGCAAGGAAAAGGGCACAATAAGATGATACCACGCCCAGACATACTGTATTTAGTTTATTTATAAAAGTTGTTCAGCAAAACAAACAGTTGCCTTGTGGCACATCCAGCAGACATGGAGCAACACCTGACAAATACAAGTCCAACATTCGTTCACCCCTGCCCTAGAGTGAAACATCTATATTTGTAAATGCTCCACTGTGTTCACAAGTTAGTCTGCTTTTTGGTGTTTGGCACTAGTAGCGTCAATTGTACTATCTGCCAGGGTATTATTTTGCAGGAATAGGCCGCCTGCTGCTGCTGAAGAGAGCAGTTTGACCGAACTTAACAGTAAATGGGATGTAAAAGATACTAAAATACTCACAAGAGCAACAGAGCTGTCAATAGATTTGTGATTCAGACAGTATATGTGTTCCTCTGTCTCAGTTTAACTTTCTTTTCTTTTTTGCTAAAGCCTTCATGGGCTGGTTGCTAATGTTAGCTAACTAAAGATTGATTTTACATAACGGAGTCACTTTGCTGACTTGATGATTCTTATATGTTTGTGCTACTGTAGAACTACATCAGTTTTTACCATTATCCCATAACTTTTTTCCGGTGGCCACAATAGCTGTTATGCTCAAATGACAGTTTTGCTATAGCCTAAGGCCAAATCTTGATTATTGTCGGTGTAAAGTACCACAGTACCTATGATACAACTTCCTCTACTGCACATGGTGTAGTAGTAATGTGCTTGCTCAGTCATATGTAAACCACTGTTAGTGTGACAGCTCCGTGTGTTGTATGCGAGTGAGTGATTAAATATGCATTTTCAGATTCTAGACGACGTCTGGGGCAAAACCACTAATGTTTGCGTTTTTTTCTACAGTTTCTCTGTTTCCGCTGTGTGCTGTATTAGTTAAGGCCTCACAAGGAAAAACAGACACAGCATGACTCTTTCCTCTCCATTGGCTATAGCTGAAAGCTGCAAGTTAGTCAAATAGCTCTTTGTCATTATCTTGTAAGTTCAGGGGCGAGTTTTTAGATCCAACAAAGTGCCTGTACATCCCAGTTGAGCTGCAGCACTATTATGGCTTGTGTTCAGCTGGCACAAAGCACTCAGTTTAATGCATCTTAGAATTGCAAAGGGACGATGGCCAATCATGGACTATGCTGTATGAAAAATAATCCAATTTATAGAACATGCTTACATTTTAAAAAAACATCATGTATTTCACCCTGGACCTCTCATGCTGTCTAAAGGTCAGACTAAATGGATGTTATGGTGTAGATTCCATGTTGAGTGACTCCGTACATGATGAGATCTCATAGTCTTAGTGCGTGCCCTGCATACAGTAGCCGTTTGAATGTTTGTCTGTACAGTTCCCATGCATTTATCCATAGGTCTAAAGCTTTTACTTTCTGTGTGTGTTTCTGTATCTGTCCATCTCTACCCTTAACCCAATGTGGACTGATAGAACTGCCCTCCTTTCTTTGTGTGTCTCTTGTTTTAACCATGGAGTGAATGGTCAGATTTGACGCTACTCTCCGTCCAAATTAAAGGAAGAGTCGTGTGCGTCTTTATATCACAATGTCTCGCTCTTTAATATTTTTCCATCTTTATGGATATTGTTCAATCATTTGTTTTATTTATTTTGTTCATTTTAACATGCACTATCAAATGCATCTGATTTACACCATATTTAAATATGGTTTGTATTATTCATAAAAAAAAACATTACCATTGCCAAAACACACAACATCAGCATCATTCTTGTCTCTGTGTACCTCAAGTTTCTCTCTCTTTTCTCTTCACTCAAACAGTTCAGGCTAATGCATTCTTTCATCCTTGGTTAATCTTTATATTATGTTTAAGTGAATAAGTGAACCATCCACCAAAAGTCGGGGAAAAACAGCCCAAGAGGGTTCATTACTTACACAATAAAATTGACAGAATCCAAACTACAATGATTGGCCTTTAATATCTTCATGAATTACCAACATGCAAAAATCAAATATTAAAGTCGTTTTTCAATGAACTGTTTTATTTAATCACTAGTTGTTGGCCTTAAAATGGATGTGCACATTGATAACAGATGCCCGTCAGCTTCTGTGTGGTACACTGTGAAACATGTACTGTATCAATGTCACCTCATAGCTCTCTCTCCTCTCTCTGGCCCTTGTCTCTACAGGAGGACAGCTCAGACCTGAAGTGTCAGCTCCACTTTGCCAAAGAGGAGTCGGCTCTCATGTGTAAGAAGCTGACCAAGCTGGTGAAGGACAGCGACTCCATGAAGGAGGAGCTGGCCAAGTTCAGATCTCTTTATGGAGACGTCAACGCATCGCTCACTGTGGAGGAGGTGAGGGCAGCATGAGATGGACCCAAAGATCATTGGATGGATGGATGGATGGATGGATGGATGGATGGATGGATGGATGGATGGATGGATGGATGGATGGATAGATGGATGGATATTCTCATTTAAAACCATTGGTAACACTTTACAATAGGGGTACACTAATTTACTGTAAGTTAATGCTTACTAAATGCTATTAACGGTTAGGTAATGCTCATTAAGCATAAGTAACTTGCTTAATGCTTAGTTATTAATGGTTGGTTAATTATTGGTTAAGCATTAACTATGCTTTGTTAACTAATGCTTACTGCAGCTTTAACTAAGCATAACAGTTAGTTAATGCTTATCTAATGCATATTTAACATTAACTAAGCACTGATTAATGGTTAGTTATTGCTAACTTGATGCTTACTAAGCATGAACTAAGCATTAAGTAACAGTTAATTGATGTACCCTTAATGTAAAGTGTTACCAAACCATTCCATACATCAGCAAGACGCTTGTCAGATTTGTACTTTGTCTTCGATAGATATTGATAAATGATACAAATTAGTCCAGACAAATTGGTGGTTAGTGAACAAGGCCATGAAACAGAGGTCTGGCCAAGTTGGTAAGACTCTATGAAGATTCAATCACTAGAAGGATTAGGTTTTGGGTTAGTTTTTCAGAGCTGTGATCCAGCCCTCCGAAGTGTGTTTTAAACCCTGAGTTTCCATCCATTTCTCAGGCTAAAAAACCAGGCCGCTATTCTTTTATGGCGGTTTATAATGTATCCCTGCCCATTGTACCCATATAAAAAAACTAAATGCCTACAGAAACTTTACAGAGTTGCAATTGTATTGTTTTAGAAACAGCCAACACACTCAATGAACCTCATTAAATGAAAATAACTTCAGTAAGTAATGCTGAAAACTAAACACCACAACACAGGATGGAGTCAGCGTTCCTATTCAAGACGTTTCTTTTTTCATATGCACAACAACTATAGCAGCAGTCATTGGCAATGAAATTCATAGGCCTCGGGCTCCTCTCAATAACGCAATAGAAAAAAGAAAGTGAAGAAGGCAACACCTGTGACACAAATAAACACAGCAGTAGTGGTAAGTAGTAAGGACACAGTATAGGATTATTCGTTGTTTCAGTCTCTGGTTTCAATGATGAGCTTTAGAATATTCAGGATTTGTATAGTTGAACATATTCTTACTAATGACAATGTTATATGGTTTGGCCTATCCAAAGATAAATAAAAATTAATGATGATTCACGTGGAAACAGTTTTAAAGATCAACAGTGTGTATGAATCTGGGTGGCTGTGGCTAAGTGGGTAGGGTGGTCGACTGCACTCAACTATAGAGTCGGTGGTTCGATCCCCCGTCACCCCGCACCACATGTCGAAGTGTCCCTGAGCAAGACACTGATTCCTAAATTGCTTCCGATAGTTAGCCTGCTATCGGTGTATGAAAGTGTGTGTGAATGGTGGTGACGTGGGAATGGGAACAGGTCTCGCTTGAAAAAGAGTCTCCGGTCTCAATGGGATTTACCTGTATAAATAAAAGGTTACAATGAATAGGTCAGAGGTATGTGAGTAAATGGTTCTCCTCTACTCACGCCCCTACCCCCCAGGTTGCTGACTCGCCCCATACCCGTGAGGCAGAGATCAGGGTCCATCTGAAGCTGGTGGAGGAGGAGGCCAACCTGCTGAGTCGACGCATCGTGGAGCTGGAGGTGGAGAACAGGGGGCTGAGAGCTGAGATGGATGACATGAAGCAAGGTAAAGTCTCTGACCTCATCTCAACGGCCAATCAGCCAATCCTACAGTCCTGTAATTAATTTCTCACAGACATCAGCTCCTCGGAAACAATCTGTCAGGTAGCATTAGCTAATTGAAATTCTTATACAGCAAAAAGGGATGTTAAATTGGCTTGTTTTTTTTTTAATTAATGACCAGGGCATGTTGCGATTTTTTAGAAGAACTCTACCTCCACCTTTCTGGAAACTGAAAAAAACAAGGGCTTAGCTTAGCTTATTTCTTCAACTTACAGTTGAATTTCTTCCCCTCTTGCTTTCTCTACTGCTTGACCTTATATTGATTCTTTTGTCCCTTCCCCCTTCTAGATGGACCTCATGAACTTGGCGGTGGTGGAGGTTTCGGGCTGGGTCCTGGCCTGGGGGGAGGAGGAGGGTCCATGGTGCTGGGAGGAGGGGCCTCCTCTGAGAACGTGATGGAGCTCCAGAGACACCTGCAGTTTGTGGAGGAGGAGGCGGAGCTGCTGAGGAGGTCCCTGATGGAGCTGGAGGAGCAGAACAAGCTCCTGATGAACGAGATCAACCGCTACAAGTCCGACCTCCCGCCTACGCCCACCTCCACGGCCAATTCACTGACGTCGCTGGCGGACTGCGGCCTGCTCAACAACGACAACAGCAGCCCCGTGCACTCTGTCATACAGGAAGGGGCGGTGCTTATCAGTACGGACGCCCCTGCAGACGAGGAGGAGATCCGATTGGCCAGGCTTCAGATCGGAGAGCTGAGCGGCAAGGTGAAGAAGCTGCAGTACGAGAACCGAGTGCTTCTGTCCAACCTCCAACGCTGTGACCTGGCCTCCTACCACGCTCCTTCATCCTCCTCACCCTCCTCTTCCTCACTACGACTGGCTCTGGACACGGACGCAGAGGCAGGAGACTCAGCTGAGTGCCTGCCCAACAGGTAGGCAATAGTATTTTCGAGTTTTTCTGTGTCCCTGCCTATCAATATTTATGGGTGAAATTGCGATTCTTAAGTGTAGCCCTATAGTATTCCTACTGTCCCTCATGTAGCCAGTCCACAGTCTCATCAAGCTTAAACAGATGAGGAGAAAATCAAGCATAAACTATTGGGGAAATGATATCTAGTCGTGATTATTTTCAAAAGTCAAGCTTCAGTTCAATATTCTCTATTTCACTGTGTTAATGAATAGAAACTGTCTTCTTCAGCAAGTAAGAGCATCACGGCATTAGTTACCTCACAGGGCCTTGAGCCCTTTTTATGCAAATTAACTGTGACCAACAACTCTGAAATAGTAGCTTGTTTCTTCGACTGGGCTAGAGCATCACTTCTTTTACTGCACTTTTCTATGTACACGTGTCATATATCTGCCGGTGGGGCTTCTTCAAATCCTAATAAAGGCTTGTGGTGTTGCCTCGTGATGTGACGGCTGTTCCACGACAGGCCTTACACAATGCATCCTTCTGTTGCACATCTGTCTTCATAAACCCCAAATACTCTCTTAATTGTCCAACGTAGCTTCAGGACATTTCGGCGCAACATGAATGTAATGTTTATGTTGCGTTTCGGGTGCTTGTTGTTGCTAGGCGTACATGCAGTCGCCTTGGGCCACTTCTGATTGGTGTGCAATGCATGACTCTCACACAAGGACAGTAGGAACCTTGTAAAAACAGGACCGTTCAAACCCTGGTCACTGTACAATGTATAATGGAAACCTTTGTGTATTGCTAGTCACATTTCTTTAAATAGCAATTTTGAAACGGGTTAATTGTTAAGCCCTAGATGCTTTGAGCTAAATGCTAACAGCATGATTACGTACACAGTGACAATGCAAACAAGTTCCCCGGCGGTAGCTAACCAGTAGAGGGCTTACCATTAAGGCTAAGGGGCCACTCACACTAGGGCCGCGGCCCCGTGCCTGAGCTCATTTGCATACTAAAGTCTAGAACGTTTGGCTAGTGTGACCACGCCATCCGTATTTCAGCACGGAACAGCCCCTTGGCCACGGCACACTTGGGAGAGGTGTGCCGTGGCCAAAGTACAGATGCTAATGAGATGACACTGGCTGGCTTGTAAACAATGGCGGCAAGAGGTACATGATGACCTATGTATGATGGCGCAATCGTGCCCGGGCCGCGGCCTTTGCGAGCAGTGTGACCACGGGCCAGTGGGGGAGTGGGGAGGGGAGGGGGGATCTTCCTGCAGCACGGAACAGGCAAACTTGCCTAGTGTGAGTGCGCCCTAAGTCCTTGTCAAAGAAGACCCGGGTTCGGCTCCGGCCTAGGCTGTTGAAATGCTTGTTTTCTCCCTCTCTCCCCATCTCAACTCTATGCTTACAACTATACAATAAGAGGTGAAAACACCAAAATAATAGTTTAAAAAAGTCAATTCTTTGGCAGATGTTGACAAATTATCCTCACCACTACGTCCGTTTAGTAGCTTCATACTGTCATCCTATGATGACCAATGATGTCAGCTTCAGCTACAACCTTCCACTTTATCTGTCCCCAGAGGGTTGTTTGGTTTTGCAGCGAGACATAGATAAAAATAAAAACAATAAAGAAGATTACAAAGGTTGCAAGAAAATAAAATAAAGCCTACATAAGGTATACCAGACCCCCTGTGCCTATATCTATTTGTCTTTCCAAAACAATTTGATCTTCAGATGGTCTCAGAGTTGTGTGGACTTACTGATAGGATGGATGTAACTGTCCGATGTATGGGTCACTGTCTGAGGTTATTTTGCTGGACAGCGATGATAATTTTACTGTTGAGCTTTAACATTTTAAGAAGAGCAAGTTGGCAAATTTCGGTCCAACATGGTTGAGAAGTCCCTTTTAAAAAATGCTCTCTCTCTCTCTCTCTCTCTCGCTTGTTTTGTTTCCGTCAGCCCGCCCCACCGCAGAGAGCCAGTAGGGGGTGAGAACGACGCCCTGGAGATCAGGGAACGGAAAAAGAAGATGGAGGACAACGCTGACGCAAGGGCCTCGCTCCCCGGTCGCCTGGGGCAGAAGGACCATGATGCCTTGCTGGCCATGAGGGACCAGGCTCGCTTGGTTTCCACAGCGATACAGCTCCTGACCTCCCCCGAGTCCAACTGCCTCTCCTCCTCCCCATCCATCTATCACAAGGTCTGCAGCAGCAACCAGGCAGCTGAGACATGTGACCTGGAGAAGCCCCAGCCTCACAGCCAGGTACATCATGTCCCTCTCTTTTTGGTGCATTATTCTTACACAATATACAACACTGTCCTATTTATCCTATGAGGTTTCAAAGAGTCAGCTTTTAAAGAATTCCATGTAGCCTAGGACTTTGGTATTTGCCAATGCTGCCATTTTTCAGTCCTTTTTTCAGGGAATCTGTTGGACTTTAAAACATTACAATAAAAACACCATTTGAACAACAGCATCATCGACGTTCAATTAAATAGTGAAAAAGGGCAATGATATCACATCTTGATACATCATGATATACCATAACAGATGATGATACCGACTCTACCAAACAAGTATATTCAATTTACAAGATCGGATACTAAATTGAGAAAAGCGGCACATCCTTACATTTAAGAGGCTCGAACAAGAATATCCTCAACATCAGTGACAAATGTTTCCTATTTTTCCTTTCTTTCTATGCACTTCAGCCTCTCACAGGTTTGACCCCACATCTTGTCATTCATCAGCCCGAGCCCTTCCCCTCACACAGCCAATAATGACTGATGGTGTGAAAACATGTCTTGTTGTTACTTTTCTCTTGGCCCAGATTTGCGAGCTGTCTGACCTTGGGGACCGGCCTCTGGTTGGTGCTCTGACCAGCAGGCTCCAGGCCCTACACAGCCAGCTGCAGGCCTTCCTGGAGCGGGTAGACGTCCTGGGTAAACCCCCTCTAGGTGGGAGGGACCATCAGGTGGAAGGGGCGTCGGCTCAGTCCTCTCCCTGCGACGACCAGAATGGACTGAACACTGCCCAAGAGAAGGTACAATACCAGAAACACCTTCCACATCCTTTCCACTCTTTGTCACTCTGTCTCTTTCATTTATCATCAGTCCTTTGTTTAAAAAAAAAAGCTTTTACTTCAGTTTCTTTTATGTTCCGTTGTCATTTGTTTTGTGTTTGGTCCAAGTGCCTAACCATTAGTTTGGCTGACTAACACTCCCAACCTCATCTCAAACATGCTGCTTTAGTTTCTCTTCACAGTGGAAAATGGATTTACACAACACACTCAAATCTGATGTAGCAACATGCAATAGACTTAAAAGATTGACCCGTTTGGCCCAGCAGTCAAAATGTTAATTCAAATTGATTCTGATCTGTTTATGGGAAGAAGAAAAATCGGATTTCTCCATCATGTCCAAAAGCATGGTATCCTAAAAAAGCATAAATTATCTACACAGCCCTAAAAATGATTTGGTCTGACCTGTTCCTATTCTTATTGCTTAACCGTATGGATGTAAATTCAGATTTGAGCTGCCAGTGTAAACCCTCTCCACACGATGTCCTAACCCATGTCCTCTGCATGCTGTTAAATGACCTCCTAACCTGGTATTTAGATGCCGCTTTAGGCCTCAAATGGAGACTGTTTGTTGCATGGACATAGTGAGGTAATGGAGAACGCATAATCATCAGCATATCATGAAACCAACTCTACATACAGTCTCTATTGATCGTACATGTTCTTATTGAAACTTAAGCTTATAGAAAGATTGACTCACATTCATGGTGTACACTATCATAATTACGGCCAGCAGGATGATAGCAAAGCAAAATAACTTTTAAAAATGACACTGTGTGGTGTGTTATAAGGGGAGATATAATGGATTGGTAGAAACACAAGGCAGCAAAAAATATATATAAACTGCTCTCTATATTGAATTGCTTTAACACAAAAGATTGTCAGTCAATGTTATTAAAATCCATGCAAAGGAAGTATGTTCCAGAAAATTCTTAAGATTGGATTATTTATCCACAAAGATAGTAGCAGATGAGATAGTGAGCTTGGTCCGAATAGATTTCCGACCACAATAAAGAACGTGTACTGTCTGAAATGCTCCAATGGGAAATTCTTCTATTTTCAGCCATACAATCCTCCATATACATAAATCAGTAGGAGTTCCACACAGTTGTAAAGGTTAAAACCAGCTGGGGCTTTGAATGTATACTCAACTGCCTTCTTTTTTCTAACGTCAACCTGTAGTATAGTTTCGCCCCAACCTGTGACTGTCAGGAACATGCTCATCAAACCTTTCTAATCTAATGAGAATCCAACATTACTTCTGGAGTAAATTAATTTTTGTCGGAAACCACTTCAAATATTTTGTCAACTTTAACAAAATTGTTAAGATTTTTTTTTTGCCATTTTGGTGACTTTGTGTTTGGAAAAGGCTGTGGTGAAATTATACAGAGATTTGAAAAAGAATAAATTACAATGTTTAGACTCCATTAGAGGCCAATTCTGAGTCCCAACACCCCTCCTCCCTTTTCCTCTCTCTCTCTCTCTGTCCTCCCCTCTTTTCCTCTGCACGGGCACCATTACCCTCGCGTTCTGCACCTCACTTCCATCTTTGTTTCTCCCACTCATCACTCTCTTCCTCCTCTTTGTCCATCACTTTAACCACTGCCTTGCTACTTTTCCCTCTGACTCCCTCCCTTACTCCCTTCACAACCATTTTCTCCCCCTCGTTTTCTACTCTCCCTTCTTTCCCCCTTTCGTCTCTGCTTCCCCCTATCTGCACCTGTTGCTCTGACTTTTTCATCCTATAACTGCCTCCCTACTTCTCTTGCCTTCCCATTCGTCCTATCTCTTTGCGTCTCCGGTCTTCCCCCACCCTTTTGTTTGTCCTCTCCTCTTCCTTTTCCTCTCCTCCTTCCTCTCCTCCCTCAGCCGTTCATTCTGCCCTCCATCCTCCTTTTCTTTCTCTTCTCCACCCTCTCCTTCTCCTCCCTGACCAAGCTCTTTTTCCTCTACATCCTCTTCTTCGTCTTGTGAGATCCTCCATACTCAAACTCTTTCTGTTTTTTAATTTTTATATTCTCAATGTCGTCACACGAAACGCACACCGTTTCTTGGTTGTGTTGTTTTTTTTATTGTTCTTATTGTTGTGTGCTTTTTTTCTTTCATTTCTATCATTCCCCCTCCTTATTTTGTTTTTGTTATTGGTCCATAACTTCTCCTCCTCTTCCCTCGCCCCTACCCTTCCTATCTCCTTTATGATTTATGTTTGTGTTTTTTGTTTGTTTTTTTGTTTTTGTTTTTTTTCCTTCATTAACTTGCCCATGCATGCAGCAGCCTGGTTATAGGGACCAACCAGAGGCGGGCTTTAAAGGTCAAAGTGAGAAGGACAGCCAATCAGAGAGCAATGAGACGCTGGATGAGGGAGAGGAGGAAGCAGCCGATGTAACGGTGAGTCACTCACAATCAATCATCGACCTTGTGACGGGCACAAACACATTAGAGGACTGCTGCAGGGGCTATAGTCTGTCTCAGGACTGATAGCTAGATATACATGTTTTCACAGAGAAACCCATTTGGGCCTGAAGCCAGGTAATATTGTAATGTCACAATTCCTTCTTTTTTTTCTCATGTACAGACAGACATACAAACATTTAGGGTTCAGCCTTCAAGGTAAAAATCCAAAGGTCCACTCTGATGCTTTAAAGTACAGTGTGTAGGATTGATTGGCATGCTCCAGAACAGACATGGAAAAAGGGAATATCGTATAACAAGCAGTAGTAGTAGTGTATAATCATTTGAAAATACAAGATTAATAACGTTTGAATAAGAGTTTCATATCCATATAAGAGATAAGAGCGGGGCGTGCAGCTATGCATCTTTCCACAGTAGCAAAGAACTGACGAACATAATGGCGTTTTTATATATAGTGGATGTCTGCCGGATATATAGCTGTTGGAAGATGGAGAAGAAGTACTATAGAATAAATCACTAAATACTTCTTCTACTCATCACTTGATATTACTGGCTTGAGGTATTGGTGTATGACGCCATCTTTAGTAATTAGCGTCATGTCCTTGAAGGCCACTGTAGCTTCTGTAAATTCTCCAAAATGGAGGGGTTAGCAAGGGAGAGTTACAATCTAAAACACTTGACTGCTAGATGCAGCTAAAATACTCTAATATTATACACACTGTACCTTTTTAATGAATAGTTCCACATGTGGAACTTTGCTTGCTTGGAGTTGGATCAGAACATTGCTAGCCTTTTTTTCCAACGTATTTAACTGGTCTTCAGCAGGCAGAATTTGCTCAGTTGACATTTTTTTTTTTTTTTTGTCAAACTACTTTTTCATATGCCAAGAATACACTTTACCCTCAGGCATTAACATTTAATTTTAGTATTAATATTTATGATTCAGGGAACTGAATACTGATACTGATACAGACAACAATTATGCCCCTTAAAATGGGCCTCTAATACACATTCCGGCTGTTTGTGCTCACGTCACTTCTTCCTGAGGTGCAAACACACACACACACACACACACACACACACACACACACACACACATACAGTTACTGAAGTGGTAAAGTGGTGGGACCTCATGCTAGCAACACAGTGTAGTAAACAGCCATAAACACAGTGACTTCACCGTCAGATGTGGGACTGACAGGAAGAAAAGGCCTTTGTTTGGCTGACCTTTTGCTGACGTCTCCATGGTAACCGTGTGTGTGTGTGTGTGTGTGTGTGTGTGTGTGTGTGTGTGTGTGTGTGTGTGTGTGTGTGTGCGTGTGCGTGTGCGTGTGCGTGTGCGTGTGCGTGTGCGTGTGTGTGTGTGTGTGCATCCTTATGTAGAGAGGGTGACTGTGGGAGACAGAGAAACTAAAATGGAATGACAGAGAAAGATAACAAGAGAGGGTGAGATATTGTAGAGAATCAGTTGATGTAGTGGCCTTGTCATGTGTACTAACACTCAATAGCAATACTGCAATTAATACTGTTTGTTTATTTAGAATAAACTAATGACATATAACGTGGTCATTTCTCTGCTTAAGAGGTACTGGTTGGAATATATTTCTTTATTTTTTAACTGACCCAAGCTAGCCTAAAGGTATGGTAAGACATTTTGGCAAAAATTCCTGTTCCAATTTTTTTGCAGAGTGTGAGATCTGTCCATAAAATTTGAAGCAAGAACCAAAGTCGACCTTCTTTTTAAAAATATATTTAACAGATTAAATTCAGCCTGTTCTTTGTACTAATAAAGTGGTGTTGTAAGAGTGCATTTAAGTGACGTCATTCTTCACACTTTTTTTTTTTTTTTTCTTTTTTATGTTGCTGCACATTTAGCACTTTTTCCACATCTAGCGAGTCACTTTGTAGCAGAGGTCAGACTGAGTATAGTTTTTTTCTCGCTGACAGTGGCTGCATGTGAGCGACCCGTGCTGGGGTGTTCTGCAGGGAAGAGGCTAAGCCCAGTGGAGGGTGAAAGAGGACATTACTGGTACAGTGGTGGGTC
Organism: Ammodytes marinus; assembly: GCF_949987685.1. Taxonomy (NCBI): domain Eukaryota; kingdom Metazoa; phylum Chordata; class Actinopteri; order Uranoscopiformes; family Ammodytidae; genus Ammodytes; species Ammodytes marinus. Next base: position 25,667,611 of record NC_137211.1, on the reverse strand, counting down.
GATGGATTGCACTCACTCAGCGGCCAAATGGGGCATGAGAGGCTGCATGTGATGAGGTGTGTGTGTGTGTGTGTGTGTGTGTGTGTGTGTGTGTGTGTGTGTGTGTGTGTGTGTGTGTGTGTGTGTGTGTGCGTGTGCGTGTGCGTGTGCGTGTGCGTGTGCGTGTGCGTGTGCGTGTGCGTGTGCGTGTGCGCGCGTACAGTAGCGTGCCACAGCTGATCTGTGATTTCCAAAAGGCGTTGTAGCGCACAGCACTGCCATGTTATGTGCATCTCACACTCTGTGGTTATTCCCTTGTTTCATTTCCTTCTCTCCCCTCACACTTCTCCACCCATTACTGCTTACATTCTTTATTTTTATTTTTTTATTGACTCTCTGCCTACTTCCCCTCTTGTTTCCTGAAAGTGCAGAACAAAGCAGTACAAAACAAGCTATGTCCCTGCTGAGTTAAACAAAGGGGTAGTGATTTTTGCACATAAGCGATGTTATTTATCATTTTTTAAGTACTTTATATTTGGTTTTATACCTGCTTTTATCCTGGTTGGTTTATTCCAAAGGTTAGTTATCTAGGAGTGTTTTCTTTGGTCTTATTTATTGATTTTTATTTTTCTCTTTTATTTTATGATTGGTGGTACTTTTTTCAATCTTGATTGAGCAGGGGTTTTTTTCTACACATTGACACAATGTTTTCATCTTGCTGCCAAATGAATCTACCCTCGGATATAAATAAAGTCACCTTACCTTACACTGTGCTTTTACACATCTTTTATTACATCTACGATACCCACCATCTCTACCATTATGTCCTTGAGCAAGGCGCTCAACCCCAAACTGCTCCAGGGGCGCTGTACTACGGCTGACCCTGCGCTCTGACCCCCTCTGAAGTGTGGTAACTTGAGAGGGGATATGCGAAAAGACGAATTTCAATGTGCCTCGTGTAAATTGACTAATAAAGACAACTTAACTTAACTCATGGTTTCCTCATCTCTGTGTCCAGTCCATTCAGTCCAGTGATCTCCAGGCCCAGCTGTGTGAAGCAGAGGAGGAGTCTGCTCAGAAACCCCAGGAGGAGCTGGAGCAGGAGAGGCACGCTCAGAGAGAATCAACTCTCCAACTCACACAGGTCGGTTTTGCAGCACCTGAATACTGTCACGACACACTAACTTATGAACTCAACCTGTAAACAAAACACCAAGTACACTAAAACGCCACTCTTCTAAACTGTGCAGAAGCCTACCTACAAACAATTGCAGTAAAGCAATTATTTCAAATATGGCCACAGTGTTGTATCTTTGTGTCTTTGCATTTTCTTCCATGAATGTGATTTTGGAAGAAAAATATCCTTTTCCATGATCTGTCTTAAAAATATTCTTTATGCTTCTGGTTTTAGAGGAGGGATGGGCTTTTAGTGACAAAAATCAGCCTAGTCTCTGTAAACGGTGAAGTAAAGAAATGGGCTGGGACCGACACACCATAGCTAGTAACATGCCCAGATGTTGCACAGATCGTGAGGAGATATTCACTGATTTTGACAAAAAGTCATTTCGACAACACGTTTTTTTCAGAATGGCTGACTCCACACATAACATGGATATTTGAGAGGGACAAAGACTAGAATCAAACATAAAGCCTTTTGGCCCAATGTTGTCCTATCTCAAACTGTGTCTTTCCCTCTCAGCTCCAGGATGAGCACCAGAAGGCCCTGCTCCGGAGGGACTTCCAGCTGCAGAGTTTGGGGCTCCAGGCTCGGCTCCATCAGAAGCTGTGGAGCCAGGAGAGGACTCTGCTGGTCCAGGAGTCTCAACACCTCAAACAAGCCCTGCTGCTGCTCAGCCTCAAACTACGCTGCTTCCTCAAACAGTGGAGGCTGGGCTGCAAGAAGGACACAGAGTGGAAAGACATCCTGGAGGTATGAAGGGGGGGCGCAAAAGAAAAATGCCTGACCGCTGCTTTTCTTCAGTCAGTGACCGGTCGATATCATCAATAGCATGTTGACCATCCACACCGATGACACATGTCCTTATTTTGACCGGAAGAATATTTATTTATTTTCTAAGCTAGGCTGTGTATCTTCAAATCAATACTCTATTTCAGGTTTAAGTAATGATTTCCAAGCCCCAAAGGATAGCCTATCTCCATTTGTCCGCAAAATGTTGAAAGGATGTGATCTAAGGTTTTCCGCCACCAAAAACAAATATATATATATGGATAAATGACATATATTTAGGTATATATGTAGAAATACAGCAGAATGGAAATATGAACAACCGTTTCCTGTGCATATTTTAAAATAAGCAAATAACTGTCTCATTAGTCACTGTGGGTACCTCAGTACTAGAGGCTGGTATAGATGATTGACAGGTGATCCTGCTCTGTGTGTTTTTCAGATGAACAGCCTGAAGGATCTCTACCTGCTGCTGGAGGAGGAGAACCTGACAAGCCCCGCCCACCAGACCGACAAGAAGGCCTCTGCAGACGAACAACCGCTCAGCCCGACTATCAAGGTAGGTAGAGTCACCACACACATACACACAGATAGACCAACACACACACACACACACTCTCTTACATCCGTTGCCTGTCTTTGCCTCCCTGTAGTCTAGCGCAGTGAGCAGTACCTTGGCTGACCTGAAGGTGGCGCTGTACGACCTGAGTGGAGAGCTGCGACAGGAGAGACAAGGCTCCCAGGAGCTGACACAGCAGTTTGCAAAGGCCAAGGCATCATGGGAGGTGGAGAGGACCGAACTAAAGAGCCTCAACACACAGGTGAGAAGCTTTATTGTGAGTTCAGACAAGAAGGAATGTAATAAAGCTATAGTGCGTAACTTATGTCGCCCCCATGAGGAATTCTGAGGAATTACAACAACACTGTAGGCACATCTAAAAGATGAAAGCCTTCGTGATAAGGTTATACCTTCTGCTGTACGTCCATGTTTTTTCTTTTTCTGAGCACCTGTTCCAGTGTCAGGGTGGCGACACCAGTTTTTAAACACACTGCCATACTGAGAAATACAGAGAGAGTTTTGTGGAGCTGATAGGCTTAAACAACTTTTGTCACGAGTGTCAAAGCGTTTGGTGATGGCTTAAACGTAACCAACATTAGTTTATATGAAAAAGTTACGCACTAGCTTTAAATGTGAGTAATGGATTCAACATTTTCTGCCATTTCACTTGTTGACAGAGTGAAGGACTGTATCAAAAGGTGACGTGACATTATTCTGTGAATCAGTCAGGATGTGTGTTTAAAGCAAAATCTTATGACGGTTGTTGGGATGGTTACTCAAGCTTTCAGGGGTTGTCACTGTGTTGTCCATTCATCCAATGAGCTGATCTAGTTTGGTTTGGTTGCTCTGCAGTTTGGAGTGTAAGGAGACAGATGTTGACATTTAAAAGCCAATCAGATGCTAGCGCTGAGAAAGTTGAGCAGGGCTAACTGAATTCACGGCGAGAAGAGAAATGAATGTGCTGTAAAAGATTAGGGAAAATGGCTTCCTGGGTAAATCAGCTTTGGATCAAACCTTCCCAGCAACCAGAGGAAAAGTTACAACCACAAGTTCTAAATAAACAAGCTACTGATGATGAATCCAGGATGACAAACAGATAGAGAATGGTGAACTGGCTTATTTTTGCACCAGAGCCTTTAAGCCCATCTGTGTGTCTGTCTGTCTGTCTGTCTGTGTGTCTTTCTGTCTGTCTGTGTGTGTGTGTCTGTCTGTCTGTCTGTCTGTCTGTCTGTCTGTCTGTCTGTCTGTCTGTCTGTCTGTCTGTCTGTCTGTCTGTCTGTCTGTCTGTCTGTCTGTCTGTCTGTCTGTCTGTCTGTCTCTCTGTCTCTCTGTCTCTCTGTCTTTCTGCCTGCCTCTCTGTCTGTCTGCCTGTCTGTCTGTCTGTCTGTCTGTCTGTCTGTCTCTCTGTCTCTCTGTCTTTCTGCCTGTCTCTCTGTCTGCCTGTCTGTCTATCTCGTCTATAAGTGATGGTTTGAAAGTTCTCCTCCCACGTTGTGTCTGTGTCTGTCTCATAACAGCGGCAGCAGAGGCGGCGGTACTTGTGTGATCGTTAATTAATAGCCTCTGAGATGAAAGACAGCCTGTGTGTAAACCGCCTGGCAATTGAGGAGTGAGATAAAAAAAAAAAAGAAGGAAGACACGGAGAGGCCAGTTAAAGATGGGGGAACTTCAAAGAAAAAATAAGCTTTTTCATGTTTTCTTATTCTTGAGTTTAAAAGCTATTTTCCATTTTTGCAAGTGGTTCTTGTCCAAGTCCCTTGAAATGGCACATGCATTGTCATTCATTTTGAATATTCCCTTTCGCGCTTTTGACATCCTGTATCGCATGAAAAACCTTCAAACCAATCTAAAGCATCAACATATTGTCAGCACTTGGTGGCAGATGGTTCAGCATCACAAGGCTACACACAGTATCAGGAAACACACCAGACTGAAATGCTGCATCAATAATAATTTATTTTCGTTTTCCTTCATATACTGAATGTAACAAACTCACTCCATTGGGTTCCATTGGCTGCGTGTTGAAAGGCAGTCTGGGAAACGCAGGAAGTCACTGACTGAAGTAGAATTACATATAAGGAAAGTAGACTGCAACACTTGGAAAAAATAAAGCAGCTACAGATCAATAATATATAATCATGAATCCAAATATATTTGGACAAGGAACAATCATATCTCATAGCAAATAAAATGCAATTATAACCTGAGATGAGGAAAAACAAACAGCCGAGCCCAGCAGCAGACCCGAGTTTGATTCCCGCCCGCGGTCGTTCTCTGCATTCACTCCCCTCTCTGCCCCATTTCACCTCTGTCTCTCTGCACTATCAATAAAGCATAAAAATGCCCAAAAGATATCTTAAAAAAAAAAAAAAAAAAAAAAAAGACTAAAATGCCTTGTGAATTCGAAATGCCCTGACTATTAAAGGAGTTGAAACACAAGAATACACACGGACACACACACTGACAGGGTCATTCATCATCGTCATGTTCAGAGAGATTTCCCCCTTCGTGCTGTGGTGCTGGATCATCTGTCTTCTGATTGGTTTGGCAGCTCCCGTGGCAGCCAATAGGAGACGACGGCAGTGTTATGAAGAGATAAGATGCTCTGCCTTTCCTAAATGTGACAAAGCTGCAGGTTTTTATAAGATAAAATGTGTGTATGACCAAACCCAAGTGGCTTATTCAAAGATCCAATCACCCAGCTGTGATTGGTTTTGGGTGAAACCAATGTATCATCATGGAATATCAACAACACATTTACATTGAAAGGAATTATGAAATTATGTTCGGCTTTTATCACAAATTTGTAAAATTGGAAAACAAAGGCAAGCATCTGGGCAATATTTTAATGCCAGAATCCTCTTTTCCACCCTCCTACCAAAGTGTGTGTGTGTGTGTGTGTGTGTGTGTGTGTGTGTGTGTGTGTGTGTGTGTGTGTGTGTGTGTGTGTGTGTGTGTGTGTGCGTGCGTGCGTGCGTGCGTGCGTGCGTGCGTGCGTGCGTGCGTGCGTGCGTGCGTGCGTGCGTGCGTGCGTGCGTGCGTGCGTGCGTGTGAATGTGTGTGTGTGCTGCCCTGGCCTAGATGCCACAGCTGGACCCAATGTCTTTCTCTGCCAACATTGTGCAAGCTGTAAAGTATGCCATCAATCTCCCCTGCTGTTCTGTGTGTGTGTGTGTGTGTGTGTGTGTGTGTGTGTGTGTGTGTGTGTGTGTGTGTGCATTGTTGCCAAGGCATCCTGGCAGCGTGCAGTGGCTCCTCCAGCTGTTGCCTTGTCCAACAAGTCTCCTCAATTTCACAGTATGTCCTACCTGTCAAACCGCTAGTGGGGAAACTATCTTCGCCGTTCGGCCTAGTAAACAGACACTGTTAGTGAGGTAGAACCCCTATCCAGAGCCCTCAGAGCGCACAGTGTAACACATCCTCCTCCTTTTCATCCCCTTAATCATTGGCCCATCCTGTTTGTAGGGAGATGTGACAGACACCTGCTGTCTCTGTGATCAGACAGAGTGGGCGGCTGGAGGCTCTGACCGCTCCCTCATAACATCTGTGGAGTTCACTTCAATCATTAAATGAGGATTAATTTCTTCTTTATTTCGAACAAAATTTAAAAAAGAGAGTATGACAAAGCATACGAAAAAAACACTAACAGAAATTATAATTATAAAGTGTCATAAACAATATTTATAAATACTTATTAATCTGTGTCCGAAATGGCAGGGGGAAGCCGAAGCGTATTAATTCACAGCAATTATTCAACTGCTTATAATTATATGGACTGTATTTAGGATGAAGGTAAAAGGGCGGGGAGGGGGAAAAATGACACGCCAATGTGGAACTCAAATGTGGATGTGACCCTCATAGACAGACATATACTAGGTTCCTTTGATTTTTTTTTCCGAGAGTCAGGTGAGAAAATTGAAAGGGCTTTCAGATCTGCATGCTAAATACCAACATAGAGCCAAGCCAAAGTTAGCTTTGATTAGATTAACATGAGGTCTAGAAGCAAAGAGGGAAGAGCTAGCCTAGCTATTTTCAAAGGGTAAAAATAACAAATCGGCCTAAAAGCACCTCTAATCATTGATTATTTTTGCTTAGCTAAACCTGGCTATACAGTAGCTTCATAATATTTTTATTTTTAACTGGACTGTACGATCTGCTTGATTATTTATTCCAGACTTTTATTCCACCAAATACCTGAATCAAATGACTGTGGGCTGAATGCTAATCTAAGTATAACATTTCTTAGTATTTGTTATAGATTAAGAAAAACATTATTAATAGCCACTGAGGTGAGGTGGGACTTGAGAACTTAAGTTTTAAATACACAGCATGCAGACGCAGACAGCTCGGTCGCTATTTTAAACGTCCGCATCATCCTTATCCATTATATAATATCTAGGCTTTGGCTTTATTTATAAACCTGCCACACATTTAGTCTCATAGGAGTGTGTTGTGGCTGCTGCTAGCCCTGGGAGAAACAGCTGATGGCTGGTATGAGTTACTGATAACCATAAACACATAATATTCCCTTTGTTGTAGCACAGATCTGCTGCAGGCAACAAAAACATGCATCACAACATAGCAATCATAATGCACTATGGGTCACTGTTACATTACAAGTGCATATTGTGTGCATAAATCATGACTGTTTTACTGACTGACTGTACAATAATCTAAGTGGTTCAATGGCTGACATGTTAAAGTTAATAACAAATCTCTGTAATACTGTAAAACATATGAATCCTTTTTAAAGGGATGTATATGTATAGCACACTGTTATTTTTTATCTCTACCATGTATGCATAATTCCACATACATGACTATAGTATCAATCATAATTTATGTATTAAAAATGATTCTCCAACTATCAATAGCTTTCTGATTCTATAAACTTAATTTATTTTTTATTATTATTATTATAGTGGGTATAGGTCATAGCTTAAGAAAACAAACACCAAATCACACATCTGGCTTTATTTCTTATAATATTGTGAGCGTAGTATATTGTACAGGAAGATAGATCACTGTGGCTGATATACACATAGCTGGAATCGTATTTTCTTACTCTGTTATTGATGAATTAATAATAACTCCGAGCCTAATGATGGTAGAATTATTCCTCTTGACATCCCACTCACCACTTAGAAACCCCTGTGGGTTTTTAATTGCTGTTTATTGCCACGGTGCTGATGGTAGCTCTAAGCTCTGTGTATGAATACTGTCTCCAATGCCCATGAAAGATTGCTTCTGCATAGACACTTGTATAAAATAGCTAGAAAGAAAAATGAGACGAAAGTGAAGGCAGACATTTCCTCAAAAACTAGCTTTTTAGAAATACAAGAATAGACAGATGTTTCACTAACCATGGCCCTGAAGTCCTCTATGGGGATTATTCTAGTCAAACTTAATTAATAAATGTATTTTCTGTGTATATTCAAGGTTTTAGTTGAATACATACAAGTAATTGAACTTGCTAAATGGTGTGTGGCGAGTCGTGAACGAGATGTCTCACGATCCACCAATAAACGCCAGTCATCCAGTCAAATGGGCTTCGCTCGTATAGCTTCTGTGCGCTAAACCTCGTTAAGGCAAAGGGGGGCTCGTTAGGCCGCGCTCATCATTAAACTATAGAAAACACTCTGTTGCCATAGGAGACTGGAGCTGTGCCCAATGTGCCGTGTGTTAGCCTGTGATTGGCTGCCAGACAGTTCCATTAGCGCCATATAGGGAAGATGCCTCAGCCACAGAGCCAGAACCAGAGGCACAGACAGGATTGATGGGTCTGTAGGGTGTGTGTGTGTGTGTGGGGGGGGGGGGTGGGTGTGTGTGTGTGTGTGTGTGTGTGTGTGTGTGTGTGTGTGTGTGTGTGTGTGTGTGTGTGTTCCTGTTTTGTCATATTGATGGTCCCCCGGTAGTGTCGGCCGTGTGAACTATATGATACCCACACAGAGGGAAAAGGGAAAGCAGAGCTGCTCATAAAAATTTCAAGCGATCCCACCTACACGCTCTTTGAAGGCAGGAGAGATTTATGGTGAGCGAGAAAAAAAAGGGCGAGAGAGCTCAAAATACAGCCAGAGAACGGGTGAGACGGATGGAGAGAGGGTGAGGAAAAGGTTAGAAGGACAGAGAGAGGGAAGGAATAGCCGAGAGTGGGACGATAGAAGCATATTGGAAAAAAGGGACTACAATTCTCTAGATTGTAGTTTCAAAACATGAAACATCATTCCATGAACAGCAGCAGTAAGCCATGATAAAGGGCTCATGTGTGAGGACACTTGACTCTGCCATGCTGTCCAGGGGTTGCCTTGGAAATAGTCCATGACATCATTTATAACTATATCTCGCCCTATGTGGATGAAACGTGCGGAGAGGCTGGGAGTTCCCATTACTAATCACTGTGTGGTTCAAATACAGCTAGTAATTATTTGTGTCATTGTGCTAAATGGTTCCAACTTCAAGAGGCAAACGTTCAGATTCAGAAAGTAACTGAGTACATTTAATCACGGGCAGTTCACAAACAAATGTCCAGTATTTCCCTATTTGACTAAATTGTACTTCTACTGAAGAGGGAAATATTGAACTGTCTTCTCCACTATCAGGATCTGGTGGCTTTCAACTGACTGCAGTATCATTTTATACAATATAAATGTACGTCATTTATCTGGTTTTACTTTATTATTATTGTCCTTTCTTGAAGCGCTGTTACTTTGGTAAGAGAAAGTGCTCTACAAAATAAAGTTGAAGCAAAAGATTTTGAATGCTAAACAACATATAATGATCTTGGTAATATGATTATAAAGAACTAAAATAATGGGGATGAATTTGTGTAATCTTGATATATTTAACAGGATCTCTATGCCTTTGCTTTCTGTCTTCCAGCTTGAGAACAAAGCAGGCAAAGCAGCTCTGTCCGGCAGCGACGCACTGGAGCCTCCAGACCTGAAGGTGGCGCTGAAGAGGGAGCGTGAAGAACACCAACACCTGCTGGCCGAGTCCTACGCTGCTGTGATGGACCTGACTAAACAGGTGCGTGTGTAAATGTGTAACCTTGTTTACATGGACTAAAATAACTCAAATAGCAGTTATTCATTAGCCGAGGAAACTTAAAGCTATCGTGTGTAACTTTTTCATAACATTGAAAATCTGGCCGTACAGCAGAAAGAATAAAATCCATATGCGATCACTGAAGGCTTTACCTCATGAAGATGCGCCGACAATGTTGTTGTAATTACTCCGAATTTATCATGGGGGAGACAGAAGTTACGCACTATAGCTTTAAGTGATAATGTTTTTTAAAAAACCATCGTTTTTGCTATTTAAATTCATATTCACATTCTGATGTCATGCACTACACCTATCATGTTTCCTCCTCCTTTGATGTTTGCCTGTACTTCCTGTCTCTCCACCAATCAGGTTCAGATCGGAGAGAGGAACTGGAGCAGAGAGAAGCTGGAGCTGCTGGAGAGGTTCAGCCAGGAGAGAGCCCAGTGGGAGCAGAGGCTGAGAGAGGCCACCGCACAACAGGGGAAGGTACGAGAAAAATGGCTGTGTGTGTGTGTGCGTGTGCGTGTGCGTGTGCGTGTGCGTGTGTGTGTGTGTGTGTGTGTGTGTGTGTGTGTGTGTGTGTGTGTGTGTGTGTGTGTGTGTGTGTGTGTGTGTGTGTGTGTGTGTGTGTGTGTGTGTGTGTGTGTGTGTGTGTGTGTGTGTGTGTGTGTGTGAAGAAGAGATAAGGAGCTCGTGCATCTTGGGATGATGGAATCTGAAAGGGTGAGGCTGTATGGCTGAGATAAGACGGACATCTAAAGTCATTTGATCAGATTTGTGCCTTCTGGTCCCAGTACAGTTTATTTAATGTCGTAAGGTGATATTTCAGTTTGTCAGAAATTGAATTAAAAAAACAGTAGTTGAAAAACGCATTCAAAAAAGGACACTTTTCATCCGGAGCTCGTCCCTGCATAACATGGACAACCTCCATATTTATACCGATTACACAATACGGCTCATTGAGCTTCCATCTCGGTACTATTTTTGCTGAAACATCGTACCAACGTTTCAATCCATTCTATACACAGCCTCTCCAGTTTTAAAGAAATTCTATCTATTCTATCTTAACTATTTATTAACAGCCACACAGTTTATATTTACAACCAACTTTCTCTTTCTTTTTAGAAGGTACAAATCACGCTAAATGAATTGTTTAATGGGATAGTTCAGTATTTTTTAAATGGGGAGGTATGAGCTTCTTAAGCATTGTTAGTGTGTTACCTTATAGATATGGCGATCAGTGCAGTCACTATAAGGAGTTTGGGGGAGACTTCGCTGTAGCAGAAGTCAGCCTTATACTGTTGCAGAGGGGGACAGAAGAAAAACGTTTTTTCTCCACATATATAAAATATACATTCATTTGTACCCTAACCTGAGATTATATTCCACGACTTTAGTTTACAGCCATTTATTTTTGTATCACTCCGCCAATCTTCCTTATCTTCTCACCTTTAGCAACCAGCAAAACACCAACACAGCCCCTTGTGTGTTTTTTAACACAGTCCTAGACCTGTCTGAAAGTCAAATGTCCAGATAAGAATTTATAATTTACACTTTCATTCATCACATCCCTTGAAAATATTTTCAAACTCTTCCAAGTACTGACATATTTTTGGACAATATTTTGCTAAATAGTAGCTCTTTAAAATTCAGGGGATGACACCAAATCACAAAAAATAATAACTTTATCAACACAAGCAAAGTCAAAACAGATTGAAAAAAGCATGTTACCATGGGCTGTCTTCAGGGTGGTGCTTTTCCTTGTCTGGACTTTAGTTGCTGTGTGGACAGTGAGCACACAGCCGGTAATACCATAATATGAGTAAGGAGGAGAACCCTCTCTGGTATTATTGCCTCACTGCAGTTTAAATGTTGAGCTCACCAGAAAAAATCCACGCTCAGCCCAGTCTGCTGATTATACACCAGCGCAGTCACCGGCAAGCTGCTGCAACATGTCAGGGTGTGGGGTGATGACAGATTGCATCAGTGTTTTCAAATAGTCATTAGTTCGTTTTTTTCCACAAATAAAGACGTGGACATTAAAGTAGGTCAATGCGACTCCATCCTGCTTCCTTTGATGATTTTCAGACCAAGGGCGTCTCTCTCTCTCTCACTCTCTTTCCTTTCCAAACCATTCCTTTCTTTCACCTCCTCTTCCTTCCGCTCATCTGTCTCTTGAGTGTAATCCCGTCCCACTCCCTCCATCAAGTAGCCTAGCTGCGTATCCTATCCTGCATTGGAAAGTTGGCTAGAGGGCCCCAAAGCTTGTCATACTTTAATTCACTCCGTCTCAGTCTCTCCAAGTGTGTCCATGTCACGATCTGTCCCCCACACATATTCAATCTATTATCTCCCTCCACTGGTATTATGTTGTGTTGGACCTCTGACATTTGATTATAGTGCCCCCATCAGGCCAGTCAGTGTAAAGGTTTAGAAGTTAAAGCTATTTAGAGTTACAAAAACATAAACTGAAGAGAATGTATGTCATTGTGTGATGATGCTATTATTGTTTATAGCTGGATTTTTTTTTTATTTATATGATACAGAGTGCAGTCAGATTTATTCATCAAAACAATGAATAAATTGGAGAAGATTTTCTAGTAGAACTGCATTTTTATTTTTAAATACAAGTTTAACCAATTAACTATAAACTGCTCGGTCCAAAGACCGGTCCCCCTTCATTGACACTGGCA